>NC_138883.1:59979684-60421303 GCF_965194825.1 Balaenoptera physalus | reverse complement strand
AGAACCAACTGCAAGGGTTCCTCAAGCTAATTGGTTATTGCAAAAATTGGATCCTAAATTTCTCTCTTATGGCCAAACCTCTATAAGTTTTACTCAGCAATAACAACCCTGACCCAATTTTATGGGAGGAACTGGAGGAAAGCTTCCAAGGCCTTAAAGTAGAGTTTGATGAACTCACCTGTCCTTGGGCATACTAATTATCAGATTCCCTTTTTCTTTTTTGTATATGAAAGGGAAACAAATGTCCTTCGGGTACTCACCCCAACACGCGGATCACCATCGACCTATAGGGTATTGTAGTCAGCAACTGTTCTGTGGCACAGGCACACCCCCTTTCCTTAGAGCCATTATAGCCACTACCCTTTCAGTTAGGGTGACTAAGAAAATCATTGTGGGATCCCCTTTAACCATTTTTGTACCTCATGCAGTAGAAGCCCTCCTGAATTCTCATCTCACTCAACACTTCTCAGTCAGCCGCCTCGCCCTTTGTTAACTGATCCTCACATAACTCATTTATGTTGTAATAACCTTAACCTGGCTACTCTTCTGCCCTCTGTCACCAACAAAATACCTCAAGACTGCTTAATGCTGATGGACCACCTCCTCATAATGATCTACAGGAAATTCCACTGTGTAACACTGACTTCTCATTGTTCACTGATGGTTCTTATTTAAAGATGACAATGGCAAATACTGTGCTGGGTATGCGATTGCAACTCCTTTTGATGTTGTCAAGTAAGCATCTTTACCTATGGCTACTTTGGCCCAACAAGCTGAATTATACATCCTTACAAAGGCTTGTACTTTGGCCAAGGACAAAACTGTCAATATTAATACTGATAGTAGATATGCTTTTGGAGTTGCTCATGATTCTGAAATGCTGTGGAAATAATGTGGCTTCCTTACTTCCAGTGGAAACACAATTAAAAATGGTCCCTGTGTTCAGAAATTATTTAATGGCGTCCTTTTACCTGTCACTTTAGCTATTATTAAGATTCCAGGGCATTCTAAACTTGACTCCCTGGAAGCTAAGGGAAATCACCTTGCTGACATTTCTGTAAGAAATGCTGACCTTAAAGGAACGAACAGAAGCCAAACTTCTGTCATGGTCCAAAGGAATACTTCCCCAAATGGTAATTTAGAAAAAAACTAGCCCAATAATTGGCCTCAGAAAAGGAAAAAACAAGATGGGAAAACAAAAGGAAAAACAATTCAACAATTGTTTTTTTGATAAAAAGGGAAAGCTCTGGTTTGGACTAAAGAACAACCCAGTCCTACAAGAGACTTAAATTCCCACTCCTCACCACTATACATGCATTAAATCATTGATCTACTGACAAAATTATAGCCTTCATGAATCAATATTGGTGAGGAAACACTGAAAAGGCCACAGAAAGTGCCTACCTCACTTGTCCCACTTGTCCAGGGAAGCCTGTTCTTACTGCTCACAGACATCTTAAACTGCCTAACAGATAATTCAAGGTCTGGAAAATGGATTTCACACAACTCTCTCCATCTAATGGGTATAAATATGTTTTTATCATGGTCTGTGTGTTTTCACACTGGACTGAAGTCTTCCGTTGCAGACAGGCTACTGCCTCCTCAGTGACTAAAGTCCTTTTGGAAAAGATTATCCCTACCTGGGGAACTTCTCTCAAACTTCATAGTCTTCTAGGAACCCATCTTACTGGCCAAGTGCTTCAAAAGCCTGTGCTTTTTCCTGGTTTTACAACACTTTCACTGTGCTTACCATCTCCAATCCTCTGGTTTAATTGAACACACTAACAGCATCATTAAGACTCAGTTGGCAAAATTTGTAGATGCACTCCCAATACCTTGGCCAAAAGCACTGCCATTGGTTCTTCTAAATCCCAGATCCACCTCTTTGGATTTCATAAACTCTCACCCTTTCAGACAGTCACAGGATGCCCAATGCACTTGGATCTTGCTTCTTTTGACCCACAGCTGATAAAAGGAGAGATACTCCAATATTATAAAGGCCTAATTGCTTCTACTAAAAATAAACATATTTTGACAGTACACCCTCAGGAGAAAAAAGACCTTAAGCATCACATCCTGCAACCTAGAGATTCATCTATTGGAAGAACACCCCCAGAAAAACTCTCTTCAAATTCTTTGGAAAGGACCTGATCAAGTACTGCTAACCAAACCTTGTGCCATCAAATTCCAAGGAATAGACTCCTGGATTAATGTGACATACTTAGAGAAAGCACTGAACCCTGACTGGACCTGCATATCTTTTGGTAACCCGAAAGTAAAGATTTCCTGGAATTGAAGCAGACAACATCTGATGAGACAGCTTTCCCAAGACAGCCAGACCACGTCTGTGGGAAGTCTGTCACCAAATCTTTGATGATGGAAAAACACTTTGGATGCTCTCCAATGTCAATGATAACACATGGACTTTAGATAAGAAGTGTCTGAGAGTTCTCCCTCCTAACCCTCCTTGTTCCTTAAATGTGACTTTAATTGGTTTCCAATCTGTGTACTTTCCCTCCAACATGAGACCCTACACCCAAGAAAGGTCCTCCTGACCTTGAGGGACGAAAAGTTGCTAAAACTAGAAGACCTGACTCTTGATCAGCAATGCTTTCAGAGAAAGAGCTTGATCAAGAGAGGGAAATGTAAAAAATGAATTAACAGAAACCTCAATTAAGTAGAGTTGGGAGACCTGAATGGAGAGTTCTTGTGCCCTGTGATGACAGCAGAGCCCTACAGGAAGGCAAAAGGCTTTTCTTCTTTCCTGGCAAGGACTCAGGCAATGAAAAGCCATGGACTCTGTTTACTATAGTTCTCCCAACTTCCATTTCTCTCTTATAAAAGTGTTCCCCTTCTCTTGCCATGTAGAGACTTGCAATGTGGCTCACCGTGGTTGCAGACACCTAACTGCAATTCTTTACTGATCCTTAAAAAAAAAATCTTTTCTGGAGAAATAATTGGTAATCTATTTGTTCAGGTCAACACTAGTAAGGAGATTGAATCAGTAATCAAAAACCTTCCAAGAAACAAAAATCCAGAACCAAATGGCTTCACAGGAGAAGTCTACCAAACATTTAAAAAAACTAGCATCAATCCTTCTCAAACTTTTCCAAAAAAATACAAGAGGAGGAAACACTTCCAAACACATTCTATGAGGCCAGAATTACCCTGATACCAAAACCAGACAAGGATGCCATAAGAAAATAAAAGTACAGGCCAATATCCCCAATAAACATAGATGCAAAAATCCTCAAAAAAATATTAGGAAACCAAATTCAACAATACATTAAAAGGATCATACATCATGATCAATTGGGATTTATTCCAGGGATGCAAGGATGGTTCAATATCTGCAAAGCAATCAACATGACACACCACTTAAAAATATGAAGGTTAAAAATCATATGATCATCTCGATAGATCCAGAAAAAGCATGTGAAAAGATCCAGCATCCATTTACGATAAGAACTCTCAACAAAGTGAGTATAGAGAAAACATATCACAACATAATAAAGGCTATATATGACAAGCTTGTAGTTCACATTATACTCAATGATGAAAAGCTGAAAGCTTTTCCTCTAAGATCAGAAACAAGACAAAGATGTCTACTCTCACAAATTTTATTCAACATAGTATTCGATGTCCTAGCTAGAGCAATTATGCAAGACAAAGAAATAAAAAGCCTCCAAAATGGAAAGGAAGAAGTAAAACTGTCATTGTTTACAGATGACGTGATATATATAAAGAAAATCCTACAGATACCACCAAAAAACTATTAAAACTAACAAACAAATTCATTAAAGTTGCAGAATACGAAATCAACATGCAAAAATCTGTTGCATTTTTTTAGTAATAAACTATCAGAAAGAGAAATGAAGAAAACAATCCCATTTACAATTTCATCAAGAAAAATAAAATACCTAGGAATAAATTTAACCAAGGAGGTGAAAGACCTATACACTGAAAGCTATAAGACATTATGAAAGAAAATGAAGAAGACACAAATAAATGGAAGAATATTCCATGCTCATGGATTAAAGAAATAATATTTTTAAATGTCCATGCTACACAAAGCCATCTATAGATGCAATCCAATCCCTATCAAAATACCAATGGTATTTTTCACAGAAATAGAATAAACAATCCTAAAATTTGTGTTGAACCACAGAAGACCCTGAATAGCCAAAGCAATCTTGAGAAAGAACAAGGCTAGAAGCACCATGCTCCTTGATTTCAAACTATATTACAAAGCTATAGAAATAAAACAGTATGATAGTGGCATAAAGACAGACACATAGATCAATGGAATAGAATAGACAGCCCAGAAATAAACCCACACATATAAACTCACACAAAATTTATGACAAAGGAGCCAAGGATATACAATCGGAGAAGACAGTCTTTTCAATAAATGGTGCTGGGAAAACTGGACAGCCACACGCAAAAGAATGAAACTGGATCAGTATCTTACACCATAAACAAATATTAACTCAAAATGGATTAAAGACTTGGACATAGGACATGAAATCATAAAATTTCTAGAAGAAAACACAGACAATAAGCTCCTTGGCATAGGTCTTGGCAATGATTCTTTTGGATTTGACACTAAAAGCAAAGGCAATAAAAGTAGGAATAAACAAGCAGGACTATACAAAACTAAAAAGTTTTTGCACAGCAAAGAAAACCACCAACAAGTAAAAAAGCAACCTACTGAAAGGGAGAAAATATTTGGAAATCATGTATCTGATTGGGGCTAATATTCAAAATACATAAAGAACACAACAATTCAATAGCAAAACAAACAATTTGGTTTTAAAAGTGGGCAGAAGATCTGAACAGACATTTTTCCAAAGAAGACAGAGATGGCCAACAGCTACAAGAAAAGATGTTCAACATCACTAATCATCAGGGAAGTGCAAATCAAAACCCCAATGAGATATCACTTCACACCTGTCAGAATGGCTATTATCAAAAAGACAAGAAATAACAAGTGCTGGTGAGGGTGTGGAGAAAAGGGAACCCTTATTTTTCTACCTTTTTAGTGGGAATATAAATTGGTGCTACCACTGTGGAAAACAGTATCAAGATTCCTCAAAAAAACTAAAAATAGAACCATCCTATGACTCAGCAATCCCACTTCTGGGTATTTGTCCAAAGAAAATGAAAACACTAATTCAAACAGATAATGCATCCCATGTTCACTGCAGCATTATTTACAATAGCCAAGACATGGAAATAGCCTAAGTGTCCATTGACAGTTAAATGGATAAAGAAAATGTGGTATATACATACAATGGGATATTATTCAGCCATGAAAAAAGAAGGAAATCTTGTGATTTATTACAACATGGATGGACCTTAATGGCATTATGCTCAATGAAATAAGACAGAGAAAGACAAATAATGCATGCTATCACTTATATGTGGAATTTTAAAAAAAAAGCTGGGCTCATAGAGAACAAATCAGTGGCTGCCAGAGGTGGGGATGGGGGGGCAAATGGGTGAAGGGGGTCAAAAGGTACAAGTTTCCAGTTATAAAATAAGTCATGAGGATGTCATGTACAGCATGGTGATGACAGTTAATAATACTGTATTGTATATCTGAAAGTTGCTAAGAGAATATATCTTAAAAGTTTTCATCATGAGAAAAATATTTATAACTACGTATGATGACAGATATTAACTAGAATTATTGTGATCATCTTGCAATATATACAAATATTGAATCATTATGTTGTACACTTGAGACTAACATAATGTTATATGTCAACTATACCTCAATTTAAACATAAATAAGTAAAAGGAAAAAACTTACCTCTGATAAAGGGCCTGTATCCAGAATATGTTTGGTTTTTTTTTAAGTATTCCAATTCAACAACAAGAATCAAACACTCTGATAAAAATTAGCAAAAGATTTTAGCAGACACTTTACCAAGTAGATATATAAGTGGAATATAAGACATCCAACATGATTATTCATTAGAGAAAGACAAATTATATCTACAATGAGATATAAACTACATACTCACTAGAATGACTAAAATTAAAAAGACTGATCACGCCAAGTGTTGAACTAGATATGGAGAAAATGGAACTCTTCAACTTTGCTGGTGGGAATGCAAAATGGTACATCCACTTGAAAAAGAGTTTGTCAGTTTCTTATAAAGTTACATATACACTAACTATAAAACTCAGCAATCCCACTAATGTGTATTTATACGATAAAAGTTAAAATATATGTTAATGGTACACATTTTCTTGGGTTGTATTTAAAAACTTATAACCTGTCACTTCCTTTTAATATAAAAGAGAAAGGGGTCTTTAGATATACATACTGAATTGCTTTAAAATGAAATTAATTTATGTCTGAGATTTTCTTCAAAATAACTCAGGATGGGGACTTGATGAGACAAAATCACCCACGGGTTTAATATTGTTTTAACTGGATAAGATGTACATGGGGGTTCATTATACTATTATTTCCACTTTTGTATGTGTTTTATGATAGAAAAATTAAGAGTCTGGGGGAAATTTCCTAATTACCTCCTCTTTAATCTGGAAACCAAAATAATGCCAATTAAGATGTCCTAACTGGCACTTGGAGTAAGTGCCAAGGATTATAAATGTTGAAGGAGTGTTACTATGAGTTTGTGGCAGTTGAATTCCCTGCCTCAATATCTTGAAATGGGAGTGTAGGCTCAGTAGAGGTAGCTGAGGCTTGAAGATTTGAGAAATTATATCCATTTAACTTCCATTTTTTAATCTTTACTCCAAAATCATGACAGCCACATTTAGTGGAGAAAATACTTTTGATGTTAAGGCAGGTATGATTCTTTTACAGAATAACAACACATTCTCTGTGGACAGTCTCACGTAAATTGACTCTTATTTGTATTAACTATTTCATCAGAGAGTAGAAATCCAGTTTAGTATATTCAAGATTCAAATCCTGGAGACACTAGCTCAAAAGGACCCAGAACCCATAATTGTAATCCTACCAAAATGGGTAGGAGCAGCTACTAACAAAGTTCATTCAGTGCAGTTCTTTTCATCCAACATGGAGTTTCAAATGCTCTATGTCAAGAACACATAATCATTAAGTTGGTGCCCTATTCTATATTCTGAGTACCAGGAACCCCAGAAGTCACTTCCTTCCAGCAGAATCTCAACTAAAATTGACAAAACTCAAATGAAGGTGGTAGCAGACATGTTCTCATGATCTGGAAAATAAGGATGAGATATTGAAGGACCTTAAAAGTCATGATGAAGAGTCTAGAACCAACTCTGAAGTAATACTAATAATTGATAATAATCCTTATTATTTAAATTCCACAAAGATTTAGACATAATAATCACTCCTTCCTTTTTTATTGTTAAATTCAAAACCCACATAAGGTCTGGCAGGTTCTCTTCTGCAGGTCCATCATGGTAGACATTCAAATTCATTAACTCTTCTGTAATGCATTAGTACATAGAAAATGCCTCAATAAATATTGTTTTGCACCGATGGATGGGGAAAATGGCACTAGATTTTTTCCTTTAGCAATCTAAAATTAATCTCTACTTTTATGAAATGTATTATATGATTTGAGACAATAGCCTCTCCTTGGGTAAAACTAAGAGTTTGTATTGTCCAAGTACAAAGTTGCTCTAGAAAATAAAGACTGGGTTAGGATCTAAAACTACTTTATAATTTATAAAATGAATAGTCAGTATTTAAAATGCAGTATTTCACTGCAGAATGAATCATCAAATTTTAAGGAATGGTTACCCAGTTAATTGATTAATTATCTAGCCCTCTGTCCCTATTCTTCTGGCTATTTTATTACCCACCACTATCTCTAACAGGGAATGAACAAAGAAGTAAAAAAGAAATGAGACACAGCTATCAGCAGCTCAGAGTCACAGGTTTATGCTGGAGGATATAGGATTATGGGCTCCATTAAGAACTGAGAATCTCCTGTCTTTGGATTTGTTTCCCTGACCCCATTATCATACACAATTGAGAGTTACTTATATAAAAAAGAAAAATTAACCAAAAATGTATCTGAGCCAACATAAGATACTATCTTTTTAAATTATTTTTTTAAAATCCCTGGGCAAATATCTCTGCTAATGATAAATCTTTAATCTCCTGTGATTTTGTTTGTTTGAGAACTCATAACTTGCCATTCTCTTGTTTTTAGTTCTAAGAAAACAACAGAGGATGCATGACAGCATCAGTTGTGAGCACTGAATCATCCTCTCCCTCCATGGTTGACCACAGCCCAGTAACAGAAGCTTTCCTTCCAGTCCTATTATCCTCAACAAGCAGAGAGAAGTCTACACTTCTGGCAAAACATTCAAGACATCATATATTATTTTGTCTTTTGCCTTAATCTTTTCTACTGTCTGCCATCCTTGTAGAGGATTTAAAGGTGAAACATGGACAACTTCATGCACCTCTACACCCTGCTTCATACAGGAGCTGACCTTTTCTATACAAGTCTTCAGGAAGCTAGATGACCTTTAATATTCAGTAAATTTTCCCCTATTTTGAAAGCTTATGTTGGATTCTTTTCTGGCACCTTCACTTTCACATAGCTAATGTATAAATGCGTAAGTTTTGGGTGAATGCCCTTGAAACTCGGTAGAAAATATCAACCAAGAACTAAATAAAATAAAACATCATACTCATTTTCATTTTCCTTTATGTGAAATCTCCTCTAAGAGGAAATAGTGAGTCTTGCTGAGTAAAAACCCAAGAACAAAATGTACACAGTTCTCTGTTCTAATAAAAGTATTTTAACTGGGTAATAAGGCATGAGGAGAGAAAAAAAATTATAACACAGGTCGCTGAACCAAATGATCAACTAAGGAGTTCTTTCTAAAGGAACAGTCAACACCCAGCATACATTTATGGGGTTGTCAAGCAACAGGGATTTCAGCAGGATCCTTTCTGCTTAAACAAGTTCAGTGAAGCTGATATAAACTCAAAGCAGTATCAGCAGCATTCTACCATGAAGCAAATAACATTTTACAGGACTGAAGTTCTTGTTCAGCTGAGTTGTAGTCATGGTCTCAAATTCTTGGTTGCCTTAATAAAATAACCTAAAGAAAAATAGAAGCTATAATTGAAATTTTTAAAGGAATGTATTTTAAACATACTAGATCTGAAATTATATCTTTGTTAAACCCTGTTGAGTGCGCCTGGAATTTACAGATGAATTTATCCTTGATTTCATAGCTTACAATTGTACAGTAAGTCAGAGATTATCTTATCCCATCATTTGGATTGTTATTCTTTTTCTTCATTAGAGACTCCCAATTAGCCTTTAAGTATTTACTTATTGATTCTAGGATAGCAAGATGTTAGAGACCAGACATCCAACCTGGTGGTAGCACTGACCATTTGAGGCCAACAGAGTAAAGCCCTTTGAATGTGAATGGCCTATAATTTTCCAGTAACTTCTGACTGCCTCAAAGGAACAAAGTAAAATTTCACCAAAATAGACCATCCCAAAGCACTCAGATATATCTGGGTTTCTAAATTTATCAGCCACAACACATTCAAGTTTCTCATCACATGGCCTCCTTCTTTCATTGTGGTCACCCAACTAGACCACCACCTAGACCATCTACTCTAGTATCATCTATACTTCCATCATTCCTTGATATCCCTGTCACTCATATTACCAATATCCTGGGCACCTAACTTGGTTTAGGTACTCTCCCTAACCAGCCCTTCCAAGGCATCTCCATCACTACTCACAATAGGCTGCATGTTGCTCACCCATTGTTGACCAGGTGCATGTGCCATCATTTTCCAGAATAGAGAGAACAAAAAGCCCAAAGTGACTAGGAATCCAACTCAAGAGGCCTCATCTGGGTTGGTCCTCTCACTCTGATTGTCCATTTAAGAAATATCTCCTGCCCCAACTGATGAGCAGACTAATCCCTTCCTCCTAACGAATGTAATAAACATAATTTCTAATCCTCATTTTTTGAGCTACAGAAACTGGGTTCAGAATATTTATCTGAAATTAAGTCTGATCCTGATTCTAAGCCAGGTATTGGCAAACTTTTTCTGTAAAGGGTCAAAGAGTAAATATTTTAGGCTTTGTGGGCCACATATAGTGTGTCACATATTCTTTGAGTTTTTGTTTGTTTATAATTATTTAGGAATATAAGAAAACATTCTTTGCTCATGGGCCATACAAAACTGGGCCACCGGCTGGATTTGGCTCATGGGCTACAGTTTGCTTACCTCTGTTCTAAGCATTGTTTTCCAACTGCTTACCAACTGTTATGGATATAATTATATCTCTCCAACATTCATAGCCCTAACCTCCAGTGTGACTGTATTTGGAGATAGGACTGTATTTAGGAGATAATTAAGGTTAAATGATATCATAAGGGTGGGGCTCTAATTCAATAGGCCTGGTGGCCTTAAAAGAAGAGGGAGAGATCCCTCATTCTCATTCATATTCTTTCTTTCTTTCTCTCTCTCTCTCTCTCTTTCCCCTTCCCTTCCCTTCCCACCTCTCTCTCTCTCTCTCTCTCCCCCCCTCCATGCACCATGCACGTTTTGAGGAAAGACCACGTTAGCACACAGCAAGATAACACAGCTACATATAAGCCAACAGAAGAAGCCTCAGAATGAAAACTATCTCTCCAGCATCTTGTTCTTGGACTTCTCAACCTCTAGAATTCTAAGAAATAAGTTTCTGTTGTTTAAGTCACTCAATCTATGGTATTTTGTTACGGAAGCCGAGCAGACTAAAACAGCTACTAATCCCACTAGACTGACCACATGCTGTTACGTACCCACAACAATCAGGATTCTTCATTCAGTATGAACAGCCACCCACTCCCAACATATGTGTCAAGAGATTAAAGTAATAGGTTATTATTGGCTACCGTTATAAAACAGGCATAGTAAGGCCCAAATTTCTCAAGGTCACTTCCTACCTCAGATTTGAAACTTACACAAAAATCTAATGTTCTACTATCTCTTATAAATAGTCTAGAGAATTCTTTATCATATTTTTATAAGGACAGAGATCTATTACCCACATCCCCTTTTAAGGAAAGACTTTATGCCCAGTTGTGGGAAACACAGTCAGCAGACAGCCTCCAGGTGTCAGCTCCTTCAGGATCGGCCTCAGCTGGAGAGAGCTCCTTCTCCCCAGACCACACCCTTCCCAGGGCAGTTTGCATCCAGCAGAGCAAGGCATATGCATAACTATCAGGCCATTTTGTCCCAACACAAACAGTCCTTCCTACTAATTGTGATCTTATTCTTGTGTTTGAGATTTCTTACTCCTTCAGAAGTCCTGTTTGAGTTTCAAGTTTGTGGCAAAGCCCTCAATCATTCTTTGATTCCTCTAAATTATTTTAAAGATGTTTCAGTACAAAAAAGAATTATTTTAAAGATTTTCCATTGTGTCAGTGTTCCTCCATTAATCAATTCAGCTCACTCTCCACTTATGGGCTCTTTTAGGACATAAAGGCTTTTAACAAATTGTGCTGTAATGCAAGGCCATAGACTCACATTGAGAGAGCACTATAATAAACAGTTCTATGAAACTTATCAGTGTGTCTGCTATAAGGATATTGTTGAGGATGCTCATCATTAAATTGAGAAGTGTCACGTTCATGAGGCCATTCAGGAGGAATGTATTTCTTGTCTTAGCATCAAGAATTGTTGTGCCTATCCTAAGAAATTCATTTGCTTTTATCTTACATGACTCATGTAGAGCTCATCCTGTAAGAAGGTAGTCTAGTACAATGGTTAGACTGATCTAGACTGCTTCATAGCCCAGCTCTGCTGCTTACTAGCTCTAAAACCTTGAATGCATAACTTAATCTTTCTGTACCTCGGTTTCCTCACCTGTAAAATTATGATAAGAATAGTACGAATAGTACCTTCCAAAAAAAAAAAATAGTACCTTCCTCATGGGTGATATCAAGAACTAAATGAATTCCACCTACGTATAAAGCAGTCCTAGCATGGAGAAAGAACTCAGTGAATGTTATATTATGGTATTCTTTTAATTGGACTAGTTAAAGCTACTACTTCATGGGGTGTATTTTGTGTACTCTGCTCATTTCCCAATGCTTCTTGCACTTGATTTTCACTTTGCCTCAAATTTCTGAACTTCCACTTTTTAAATATATATAATAGTCATCATCTGTTCCTGATTATGAAATTAATAAATCTGCAATGTCTAAATGCAACAACATGGATGGGTTTTGAGAGCATTATGCTTAGTGAGATGTCAGACAGAAAAAGACAAATACTATATGATCTCACTTATGTGTGGAAAAAGCCAAACACATAGAAACAGAGTAGGCTAGTGGTTACCAGGGGCTAGGAGATGGGGGTATTGGGGAGATGGTGGTCAAAGGGTACAAACTTGAAGTTAGAAAATGAGTAAGTTCTGGAGATTTAATGCACAGCATTGTGATTATAGTCAACAATACCGTATTATATACTTCAAAGCTGCTAGGAAACTATATCTTAAATGTTCTCACCACAAAATGAAATGATAATTAGGTGATGTGATGGAGGTGTTAGCTAATGCTACAGTGGTAATCATATTGCAATATATAAATGTACCAAATCAATACACTGTACAACATGTTAAACTTACACAGTTATATGTCAATTATATCTCAATTTAAAAAATAATAACGTAGGATGTGACATCACCAAGACTGCAACATGAGTTGTTCCTGACTTCACTCCCCTTCACAAAAAGAACTAACATCTAATCAAGAACAAGAACAAGACACTACTGAGAGAATCTTCAAACACGGGGGTTAAGCTGAAGCACCCCCTGCACTTCATAGACGAGAACAGATTGCACTAGAAGGGTAAGAGAATTGGCTACATGTTGGCTGCACTGTTACTCCTCCCCCAGGACAGCACAGGACCAACTGAGCCTCTGGTTCTTCCAGTAGACAAACAGAACCCAAGGGGAACAATAACCTTCCCTTAGCATTGTGTGTCACTTTTTGGGAGCCCCTACTCTGGTCTCACTCCATGGGGGTTTCAGGGGAATCTGCAGGGCTCAGACACTGTGAGTCTGACTGTGACAGAGAAGGGAAGAGGGGCTTGCAACAGCCAACACACAGAACTTAGCAGATCGAGTTCACACCTGCAGTGCCCAAGTAGTAATCCCAACCAGTGGCTTTGCTCATCTGCAGAACCAAGTTGGGGGTGCAGTCTGACCAGGGAACTCAGTGGGGTGCAGATCTGTCTGATTCAGATCCTCAAATGAGTTTTGTTGACCCTAGAGCCTGGTTTGCCCACATCGAAGCAAGGTACTGAGTCACAGCCCTATCCACTATGACAGTGCCTTCCAGCCCCATCTGACCAGAGGACTGGTGACAACTCCTGGGAGCTGTGTGGTCCAGCAGCACTCAAGCCAAGAGGCAAGCAGGCAGAGCTGACTCCCCCCAGAGCAAAGCCAGTACCAGGTATGGAGTTTTCCTGCACTACACACAAGCAGGGGGATTAATTCATAGCCAAGCTGAGGGTAGCTCCTGGCCCTTCCTAACCAGAGAGACTGTTTGGGAAATTGAGAATAGCCTGGAGTGGCCCCTCCCCCCTGCCTCTGGTCCAGGCAATGAGGCTGAGACAAAGCCCCATCTGCTGTGGAGAGTGTCTTCAGGCCCCATCTGACCAAAAGGACTGGCAACAACTCCTAGAAGCTGTGTGGCCCAGTGGCACTCAGGCCAAGAGAATGACACACAGAGCCAACAGTTTGCAGAGCAAAACCAGTGGCCCTATTCAGCCAGAAGACTTGGGGTGCATGTCAGCTTGACTTAAGACAACAAACAAGTTTTACCAGTTTTAGAGCTGCTTCTCCTACTATGCCAGGGAGAGAATCTAATTTGTAGTCCTTCTCATTGTTAAATACAGCCTTCAGCCTGCCCAAGCAGCGAACCTAACCAGAGCACACAGGAAACTGTGTAGCCCATCCAATAGCCCTGCTTACAGTGGCACCTGACCAGAGAACACAGCCCATGGCTTCCCTCGTCTGCAGAGCAAAACTTACCTGATCAGGGAATTCAGTGCACACTCAGGCCTGATTTGGGCCCCCAAACAGTGAGCTGTAGAGGCCATAGGCTTGGCCTGCTGCCCTGCCAGTGCAGAGATATTAATTTATAACCCCATCTACTACTGAATACAGTACCCAGTCCTGACCATCTAGTAAGTCTGACCAGAGAATTTAGGGAACCGTGGAACCCGTTCTACAGCCTCACATGGGTAGGAAACCAAGCCAGCAGTCCTATCCAACTGTTCACAGCCAGTGACACACACCTCCCCAAAACAGACCATAACAGCAGACCCCATCAGCCCAAAGACATTACCAGCAGACACACCCAGAAACCCAAAATGAGCTGACTGGTAAAGAACTGTATCTGCCAAAGCAAACCTATAAAGTCTGGAAAAGGAGTCCCATTGCTCAAAAGTGCAGATACCAATAAAAGAATCAAAGATCCAAAAAATAAGGTAAATATGACACCACCAAAGAAAACTAATAAAGCCCCAATAACTGACCCTAAAGAAATGGAGATCTATAAACTGTCAAACAAAGAATTCAGAATAATTCTATTAAGGCAGTTTAGTGAATTACAAGACAACACAGACAGACAACTAAACAAAATTAGAAAAACAATGCAAGAACAAATGAGAAACGTGACAAGAAAAGAGCAACCATCAAAAAAAAAAACCAAAACAGAAAGTCGAGGGTTGAAAAATATAATAACTGAACTGAAGAATTCAATAGAGTTTCAAAAGCAGACTCGATCATGCAAAAGAAAGAATCAGCAACCTGGATGATAGGACATTGGAAATTAGCCAGTCAGAGGAGGAAAAAGAAAAAAAATGAAAAATTGAAAACAGAATGAAAAAGAGTGAAAATGAATAGGGAAGGCTACACCAAGACATATTATGATTAAACTGTCTAAAGTCAAAGACAAAGAAAGAATTTTAAGAACAGCAAGAGAAAAAAGAGACGTTACATACAAGGGAACTCCCGTAAGATAACTGACAGATTTCTTAACAGAAACTATTCCGGCCAGGAGAGAATGGGGTGACATATTCAAAATATTAAAAGAAAATAACTGCCAACCAAGAATTCTATGCCCATTGAAACTGTCCTTCAGAAATGAAGAAGGGCTAAAGACAATCCTGAACAAACAAAAGCTGAGGCAGTTCGTTACCACCAGATGTCCTTTACAAGAAATGCTAAAGGGAGTTCTATGAGCCAAAGTAAAAGGACACTAATTAACATCATAAAAACACCTCACTGGTAATGGTAACTATATAGTCATAATTAGATTCTGCAATACAGTAATAGTGGTGCATAACTCACAACTCTACTTTAAAAGTTTAAAAAATGAATGTAGTAAAAATGCCATAACTACAATAATTTATTAGCCACAATATTAAAAACATGTACATTGTAATGACAATAACCTAAACTTAGGAGAAGGAAAAGAAGTAACGTCCACAAGTTATATTGAAATTAAGTTGTTATTAGTTTAAAATAGGATATTAGAAGATTAAGATATTTTATATAAGCCTCATGGTAACCACAAAGGAAATTCTTGTAGTAATACACAAAAAAATGTGATAAAGAAGTTGAAGTGTACTGATACCAAATGACATCAAAATACCACAAAAGACAACAGAATAAGAAAGAACAATGAATGTACAAAACAACACGAAAACAATTAACAAAACTGCAATAGTAATTTAAATATCAATAATTGCTTTAAATGTAAATAGATTAAATTCTCCAATCAAAAGACACAGAATGGCTGAATGGATAAAAATAAATAAGATTCAACAATATGCTAACTCACTATAGTCTTAAAGATACACAGACCAAGAGTGAAAGGATGGAAAAAGACATTTCAAGCAACTAGTAACCAGAAAAAGCAAGGACAGGCATACTTATATCAGACAAAGTAGACTTTAAACAAAAATAGTAAAAAGAAACAAAGAAGGTCATATTATACTATATATTATATAAAAGGGTCAATACATCAAGAAGATATAACATTGTAAACATTTACACACCCAACATTGAAGCACCTAAATATATAAACAAAAACCAATAGAACTAAAAGGAAAAATAAACAGTAATACAATAATAGTTGGAGACTTTAATACCCCACTCTCAACAACGGACAGATCATCTAGACAGAGAATCAATAAGGAAACAGTGGATTTGAATACCACAATAGACCAAATGAACCTAACAGACATATACAAAACATTCTATCCAACAACAGCAGAATACATATTCTTCTAAAGTGCACATGGAACATTTTCTAGGATAGATGACACGTTAGGCCACAAAACAAGTGTTAGCAAATCAAGAAGACTGAAATCATACCAAGTATCTTCTGTCACCACAGAATGGCATGAACAGTAACAAGAGGAAAACTGGAAAATTCACAAACACATGGAAATTAAACAACACTCTCCTGAACAACTAATGGATCAAAGAGGAAATTAAAGGGGATATAAAAAAGTTTCTTGAGTCAAACAAAAATGGATGGGATGCAGCAAAGGTGGTTATAAGAGGGAAGTTCGTAGCAATAAACACCTACATTAACAAGCAAGATCCCAAATAAACAATCTAACTCTATGCTTTAAGGAATTAGAAAAAGAAAAACAAACTGAGGCCAAAGATAGCAGAAGAAAGGAAATAATAAAGATAAGAACAGAAAAAAATGAAATTGAGAACAGGAAAACAATAGAAAAGATTAACCAAACTAAGAGTTGGTTTTTTAAAAGATAAACAAAATTGATAAACCCTTAACTAGACAAACCAAGGCAAAAAGAGAAACGACCCAAATGAACACAATTATAAATGAAAAAGGAGACATTACAATTGATACCACAGAAATTCAAAGGATCATAAGAGGCTACTATGAACAAGTATATGCCAACAAACTAGACAACCTAGAAGAAATGGAAAAAATTCTTAGAAACATTCTTTCTTCTTACCAAGACTGAAGCAAGAAGAAATAGAATATTTGAATAAACCAATTACTAGTAAGGAGATTGAACCAGTAATCCAAAATCTCCCAAAGAAAATCCCAGGACCAGATGGTTTCACTGGTAATTTTTACCGAACATTTAAATAAAATTTTAACACCAATCCTTCTCAAAATGAAGTGGGTGTTTTTTTGGTGGGGGTGGGGGCTGTGCACTCCCCAAATGATTTTACGAGGCTAGTATTATCAAGATACCAAAACCAGAAAAGGATAATACTAAAAAAGAAAACTACAGGCCAATATCCCTGATGAATATGGATGCAAAAATTCTCAATAAAATACTCGCAAACCAAATTCAGCAGCCTATTAAAAGGATCATTCACATGATCAAGTGGGATTTATCCCTGGGAAGTAAAGATGATTCAACATATGAAAATCAAGCAATGTGATACATCACATTAAAAGTATAAAAGAAAAGAATTATATGATCATCTCAATAGATGCAGATAAAGCATATGACAAAATTCAACATTCATTCATGATAAAAACTATTAACAAATTAGGCAGAGAAAGAACATATCTCAACATAACAAAGGCCATATATGACAAGACTACAGCTAACATAATCAGTGGTGAAAGGGTGAAATCTCTTTCTATAAGAGTAGTAACAAGACAAGGGTGCCCACACAGGCCTTAAAGTAGGAGAGGAGGTATTCTGGGGAATTCAGCTGGTGAAAATTATTTTAGTTGTTAATTTATTTTAAGACTTAATCCTCCATCAATTTGCTTTGTAAACTTTTATAATAGCCTGTTATTATTTATTCAAAAGATATATAGAAACAAAACTAAACAAAACTTGGAAACCTTAATGAGTTTCTGATGTTTGGAGGCATCTTTGGAAGAGGTGGTATTTTAACATGTTCAGGAATTAAAGTCTCTTATTTTTGAATTTTCAAGTCTCTCTAAGTCATTAGTATGCCAACCACTGTCTTGCAGTAATACCTCTTCAGTCACTTCTGAAAAGTTGCCAGTATCTAATTTTTAAAGGATAGACTTGAAAAATCAGTCTCTGCAACATCAACTCACTCAAGGAATAAGAAGAAAAGCATGGCTACATGCCAGTATTACATAGCCATTTTGATAATTTTGAAAGAGCCAGGTATCAAGTTAACCTTTTTATTTTTCAATTAACAAACAAAATACATATAATGTCACACACACAAAAAAAAGACAAGGGTGCCCACTCCCAGCACTCTTATTCAACATACTACTGGAAGTCCTAGCCAGAGCAATCAGGCAAGAAAAAATATATATCAGAATTGGAAAGGAAAAAGTAAAATTGTTTCTATTTGCAGATAACATGACTTTATATATAGAAAATATAACAACTCTACCAAAAAACTGTTAGAGCTTCTGCCCATTTTTGGATTGTGTTGTTTGTTTTTTTTTGATATTGAGCTGCATAAGCTGCTTGTATATTTTGGACATTAATCCTTTGTCAATTGATTCGTTTGCAAATATCTTCTCCCATTCTGAGGGTTGTCTTTTCGTCTTGTTTATGGTTTCCTTAACTGTGCAAAAGCTTTTAAGTTTCATTAGGTCCCATATGTTTATTTTTGTTTTTATTTCCATTTCTCTAGGAGGTAGGTCAAAAAGGATCTTGCTGTGATTTATGTTATAGAGTTTTCTGCCTACGTTTTCCTCTAAGAGTTTGATAGTGTCTGGCCTTACATTTAGGTCTTTAATCCATTTTGAGTTTATTTTTGTGTATGGTGTTAGGAAGTGTTCTAATTTCATTCTTTTACATGTAGCTGTCCAGTTTTCCCAGCCCCACTTATTGAAGAGGCTGTCTTTTCTCCATTGTACAATGTCCATTGCAGCACTATTTACAATAACCAGGACATGGAAGCAACCTAAGTTTCCATCAACAGGTGAATGGATAAAGAAGATGTGGCACATATATACAATGGAATATTACTCAGCCATAAAAAGAAACGAAACTGAGTTTTTGTAGTGAGGTGGATGGACCTAGAGTCTGTCATACAGAGTGAAGTAAGTCAGAAAGAGAAAAACAAATACCAAATGCTAACACGTATATATGGAATCTAAAAAAAACAAAGTGGTTCTGATGAACCTAGGTGCAGGACAGGAATAAAGAAGCAAACGTAGAGAATGGACTTGAGGACACAAGGAGGGGAGAGGGTAAGCTGGGATGAAGTGAGAGAGTAACACTGACATATATACACTACCAAATGTAAAACAGATAGCTAGTGGGAAGCAGCTGCATAGCACAGGGAGATCAGCTTGGTGCTTAGTGACCACCTAGAGGGGTGGGATAAGGAGGGTGGGAGGGAGACGCAAGAGGGAGGGGATATTGGGATATACGTATGCATATAGCTGATTCATTTTGTTATACAGCAGAAAGTAACACAACATTGTAAAGCAATTATACTCCAATAAAGACGTTAAAAAAAAAACTGTTAATCAATAAATTTAGTAAAGTTGCAAGATACAAAATTAACATACAGAAATCAGTAGCATTTCTATGTACTAACAACAAAATTCCTGAAAAACAGAGAAAATTTATCTCATTTGCACCAAAAACAATAAAATACCTAGGAATAAATATAATTTAGGAGGTTAAAGATCTCTACACTGAAAATTACAAAACGTTGATGAAAGAAATCAAAGAAGACACAAATAAATGGAAAGGTATCCCATGTTCATGGATTGAAAAAATTAATATGTCAGTACTCCCAAAAGCCATCTTATTGAAAAAATTAGTACAGTATTGTTAAAATGTCAATACTACTGAAAGCCATCTATAGATTCAATGTAATCTCATCAAGAGTTTAATGGAATTTTTGACAGAGGTAGAAAAAACACTTCTAAAATTTATATGGCATCACAAAAGACCTTAAATAGCCACAGAAACCCTGCAAAAGAACAAAGGAGGAGATATCACACTTCCTGGTTTCAAACTATACTATAACGCTATAGTCATTAAAACAGTATGGTACTGGCATAAAAACAGACAGACCAATGGAACAGAATCAGGAGCCCAGAAAAAACCCAAGCATATACAGTCAACTAATATTTGACAAGGGAGGCAGGAATACTCAACACAGAAAACACAGTCTCTTCAATAAATGGGGAGAATTGGATATTAACATGAAAAAGAATGAAGCTGGACCCATATCTTATACCACTCACAAAAATTAACTCAAAATGGATTAAAGACTTAAATGTAAGATCTGAAACTATGACACTCCTGGAAGAAAACAGGAAAAAAATCTCCTTTACATGGGTCATATTTTTTGGATATGACACCTAAAGCACAAGCAACAAAATAAAAATAAATAAGTGGACTACATCAAACTAAAAAGCTTCTGCACAGCAAAAGAAATCATCAGCAAAGTGAAAAGACAACCTACAGAATGGGAAAAAATATTTTCAAACCATATGTCTGATAAGGGGTTATTATCTAAAACATATAAAGAACTCATACAAGTTGATGGCAAAATAATAATAACTCAATTAAAAAATGGGCAAAGGACCTGAATAGACATTTTTCTAGAGAAGATATATGAAAGGTCAACAGGAACATGAAAACATGCTCAACATCACTAGTCATTAGAGAAATGCAAATTAAAACTACAATGAGTTACCACCTCACACCTTTACAATGGTCATTACAAAAAAGATAAGACATAAATGCTGGCATGGATGTGGAGAAAAGGGAACCCTTGTGCACTGTTGGTGGGATTATAAACTGGTACAGCCACTATGAAAAACAGTATGAAGGATCTTCAAGAAATTAAAAATAAGACTACTATATGATACAGCAATTCTACTTCTGGGAAATATATCGAAAGGAAATGAAATAGCCAGGACATGGAAGCAACCTAAGTGTCCATCGACAGATGAATGGATAAAGAAGATGTGGCACATATATACAATGGAATATTACTCAGCCACAGAAAGAAACGAAACTGAGTTATTTGTAGTGAGGTGAATCGACCTAGAGTCTTTCATATAGAGTGAAGTAAGTCAGAAAGAGAAAAACAAATACCGTATGCTAACACATATATATGGAATCTAAAAAAAAAAAAAAAAGGTTCTGAAGAACCTAGGGGCAGGACAGGAATAAAGACACAGACATAGAGAATGGACTTGAGGACACGGGGAGGGGGAAGGGTAAGCTGGGACAAAGTGAGAGAGTGGCATGGACATATATACACTACCAAATGTAAAATAGATAGCTACTGGGAAGCAGCTGCATAGCACAGGGAGATCAGCTCAGTGCTTTGTGACCACCTAAAGGGGTGGGATAGGGAGGATGGGAGGGAGATGCAAGAGGGAAGAGATATAGGGATATATGTGTATGTATTGCTGATTCACTTTGTTATACAGCAGAAACTAACACACCATTGTAAAGCAATTATACTCCAATAAAGATGTTAAAAAAGAAAAAAAAAACACCTGCACTCCCATGTTCATAGCAGCACTATTTACAATAGCCAAGATGTGGAAATAACCTAAGTGTCCATCAGTAAATGAATGGATAAAGAAGTTGTGTTATACATATACAATGAAATATTATTCAGCCATAAAAGTCAAAGAAATTCTCTCATTTGCAACAACATGGGTGGACTTTGAAGGCATTATGCTAAGTGAAATAAGTCAGACAGAGAAAGACAAATACAGTATGATCTCACTTATATGTGGAATCTAATAAAACAAAAACAAAGTCATAGAAAAAGAGATTAAACTTGTGGTTACCACAGGTGGGGGCTGGGGTGAGGGGGAAGTGAAGGAAGGTGGTCAAAAGGTACAAGTTTCCAGTTATAAGATAAATTTAGATAAATAAGTACTAGGGATGTAATGTACAATATGATGACTATAGCTAACAGTGCTGTATGATATAATACATAGGAAAGTTGTTAAAACAGTAAATCCTAAGAGTTCTCATCACAAGGAAAATTTTTTTCCTTTATTCTTTTCTTCTTTCCTTTCTTTTTATTGTATCTATACGAGAACATGAATGTTAGTTAAATGTATTATGGTTATCATTTCACAATATATGTAAATCAAATCATCATGCTCTATGCCTTAAACTTATACAGTGATGTATGTCAATTATTTCTCAATAAAACTGGAAAAAATAACAAAATGAATTTTAAAAATATAAAAATCTATAATATTAATTATTGATGATAAATACCATTTATTGAGCACTTGTTATATACTTGTTATATGCAAAGCATATATTAGCTAATTTAACCTTCACAAAAATCTTATTGCCATTTACTTCATTTCACACATGAGGAAATTAAGCCCTGAAGTAACAGTGCCATTTAACCCAGGACCTCACAGCTGGAAAGTGAAATTTAAACCCACATCTGATTTACGACTTCACCAACCTGACATAACTACTAGATACTTTTCCATATATTTTCTTCACCTACAGATGTTCTTTGCATGTTTGTGTGTGTGTGTGTGTGTGTATTTTAATGGAGTAGTTTATGTAATTGTACATTTATTTAATTTTCCATGTCATTAATTAGTATTCAAAATATGTTTTAATAGCTATATACTTCACCTCATGTTTATATGAAAATGTACTTAAGCTAATTACCCCGTTGTTTTTGCCAGTTTTTTAAATAAAACATTAACAAATAATCTCACACATGGAGTTTAATGATCATCTCCAATTACTTATCCAGTAAAATCTTAGAAGTGAAATTACTAAGATATATGAGCATTTTAAGGCCAGTATTCATATTTCCAAAATGTCTTCAAGAAAGATTGATCACTTTATTCTTGAACTAAAGGACAAAGAGGCTATTATCATGTCCAAAGTCAAATTAAAAAGAAATATTTTAAATTCTATTGGATTTTTATTGGAATTGCATTATACTGATAGACTCAGAGGAAAGAAATACCTTTTCCACCAAGAATATGGTATGCCCCACCACTAATTCAAGTCTTCTTTTGAAGTTCAGTAAAGTTTTATAGTTTTCCTTCATATAGATCTTACGCATTTGAGGTAAAATTTATTTCTAGATATTTTAAAGTTTTTGTTGTTACTATGAAAGTGATGGTTTTTTGCTATATTTTATATCTGATTTTCTACTGTATAAAGGAAAGCTTTTTAGTTATGATTTTATTCTTTTTATTAACATTTACTTGTAACAAAAAAATCTCACATCTTATATCAGTACTATTCACTGTTCAGTTGATTTTCTTGGATGTTCTAGATCCCAGTCTGAAGACCAGTAGAGAAGCAAATGTTAGTATCTAGGTGAAAATTCTTACTCCTCTCTCCGTCTTCCCTGCCCTTGGATTTGGTTTGTTCACAGTTCCCTAGAGCAGTGGTATAACAAAGTGGAGGGGGATGGTGCAGTCAGCCTCAGCAGGGAGAAGTATTTTATTACTGACATTGTTTATGATTGCAGGCTCACAGCAATAATAAAAGGCAGATACACTTATTCCCTGCACCCTGCACATCCCCACGGTACACCACAGCTCTAGTGGGGCCTGAGTGGGCTTCACACAGCAGCACACCAGTAGATCATCCTGGGTTCTCATAGGAAAGAGGGGAGATCCTCATGGTTGAGAATGGATAAGGGCATAATGAATTCATGAACTGACCCTAATATTTTTCAAACGAAAAATCTATTCGTAAAGTGTCTTAGTCTTTGAAAAGATTGGTTATGTCAGAAAAGAAGGACTATAAGTGTCACCTTATTAAGATGTTTTATTATTTTTAACAACAATAGTAGGATATTGTTCATATATTATTCCAACATCATATTTCTATCAACTATCTTTGCTTCATAAACCACATATATATACCATAAGCTTTGGATTTTCTGTGTTCTCTGGATACGTGTTTTCCTTAAACATGGGATATTGTATTTCTGATTTCATGCACTCTGTCTGAAGAAACCCTAAAGCACACTGTCTCACACACATGCCTGACCCCAAATGCAGACAGCACCACCTGAGAGTCAGGCGAGCTGGGCACCAGGTCTTGCTCTGCTGCTACCACCTTGATATATGACCTTGGGAAATTCACTTGATGTGTCAGCTTTGTTTTTCATCCTTAAAGGGGAAAATTCAAGTGAGTCTATGATAATCAAAACTCCAAATGGGCAACTTAAAGCTTCTTGAAGACATATTACCCAGCATGTGGTTTACTCATATTTTTCCTTCTCTTTCTGCCTACTATGAACCATGACACTTGTTAAAACCCAGTCACAAAAGACAAAGCCCTGAAAAGCACAGACCGTGAAACTTAAGACCTCCTTATCTATTCCCTTCTGCGTTTCTCATCAGACACTCTCACTGCTTGGAGACTTCTGGATTGCTCGGTGTGCTACGAAGCAGCCCTGTGCCTGCTGTGCGCTCTTCCACAGCATTGTCACTTGCAGAACTATGACAGTAATAACATATCCAAAGGCTTGGTTTCTACATTGGGAAATGTATGTGGCATAAGGAGGAAATTAAATCAAAAATTTTTAATATATTTGCTTATACTCATTCATTATTTAAAGCTTAAAATAAATTCACAGCAAAACTAATCTACTCTGAATGACCAAAAAAAATCATACAAAACTCCATTTCTTCACAACCTGCCGTGACATCTAAACTCTTGCTGCACCATTTTCCTGCCTTAGAAAATACAAAGGAGCTAGGTCTCCTCATTGGGTTGTACCAGTTACACATCCCTCATGAATTATAGAAAGGGCATATCAATATCATGGTCAGAAAATGAAGACCTGAATCTTCCATGCTGCGATGTGAAAATAGTTTATGGGTATTTTCTTCCACGTGTAACCCCTCATGGAGAAATCTTTGCAAACGGCAATATGGCTATGCATTTTGAAAGTTTACTTACAGGACTACACATTGTCTTATGATACAGTATTATTTTATTTCACCATTATTTCTATCTAATTAAGTCAGTTAACCTCCTGTTCTTTCACACAGTGATTAAAACTTTGAAGCCGCATGTTATTATAAAGAGACAAGGGAAGATCAAGCTGCCAACCTGTGTGACCTGTCTGGGCCCTGCCCTCTTCCTCCTGTAGGAGGGCAATGCAGGGCAGTGATGAAGACCTTCTGTGTTCAAACCCTCTACCCGTGAAAACACTGGGCAATTTGCTTACCCTCTCTGTGCCTTGATCTATGAAATGAAGACAATAATGGTATTGATCTCACATGGTGGTAGTAAAGACTTAATGAAGGTCAGTAAAACTCTTGGCACTGTGTCTAGTATGTTGAGAGCATTATATAAGCATTTAAGATGTCATCCTCATTGGTTCCACACCCCAGGGGCACATGGCTTCTTTAATTCCTCAAGTGTGACAAGCACCCTCTTGCCCCTAGGACTCTACACGGAGACTCTACTTCATAGCACTTACCGCAGCGAGCAATCATACATGGATTTGTGTGGCTATTTGCTTTATACGTCTGCCTTCCCCCAGGGGTGACTTCCATGAGGTCAGGAACTCTGTTTTGTCCCTCACTGCATACCTGGCGTCCATGTCAGTGTTGACAGTGGATGCTCAATAGATGTGTGTTAAACACTGAGGGAATAAATAATAAACCCAAGAGAATAAAGGGTATCTAAAAAAATTTTTTAAACCTTCATAGGAACCTGGGTTTAAGTCTCCATGGTTCAAGTCCATTCTTATCTGCTGTACCACATTACAACATTAAATCTCAATTTAGCTAAACCTTAGAGGTATGCTTTACATGTTTCCTTCCAAAGTGCTTCTTCAGAAACCATATTGCAGAAGTGAATCACACCTTTTAGAGAACTACATAAATGTCTGATAGGATCTCTGAGATTACTTCGTTTATTTCTTCTTTGGAATTGTAAATACTATGAATGAAAATCTAATCAAATTGAATCAGTCAGTGGTAAATACAATGTTCCCAGAATGAAACTTCTTAGCAGATGATGCAGGACTTTGAAATTCAATGTTTGTCCCTTTAGGAAATAGAGACAAAACTGTAATAGGCTCAATGTACACTAATGATACTGTTATTTCAGCTTAGGAAATGCAGTTTGTAATGAGGATGTGCTTGCAGAGCAAGAAAATGATGTTCTGTGGGGAGTATTAGATTTTTCACATTAAAAGTATATTATTACTATTTTCCTATAAGGAAACTAGTGCCCCCAGAAGGCAATGACCAGACGGTCAAGATCATAAAAAGCACTTTGAACATCTCTGGGAGGAGGTTTTATACAACAGTATTATTCAAATCATCATTCGAAATACACTCAGAAAGTTTTATAAACTTTCAGGCCACAAAGAAAGCAAGTAAGTTTGACAAAGGCTCTGTGAGTTAGCAACTTCAAGGTGCATCACCACACCTGTATTTTATTCAATTCATTCAAACATACAACCTAGTTATTCTTTTTCATTTCGATTCTTACCTTAGGACCAAGCCACTGGAAGTGCGGTCTGCAGACCAGCAGCATGGGCATCACCTGGGAACTTGTTAGAAATGCAGACTAGAAGACCACACCTGATGTAATGAATCAAAATCTGCATTTTAACAAGATCCCCAGGTGATTTGTATGCACATTAGATTTTTGAGAAGCACTGCTGTAAGTATTTTTACTAAAAGCAATGAGAATTAAATAGAGAACTTCAGTGCAAAGAAGAAATAAAATACTTACCAAAAAAAGTTAGTTGTTAAAGTTCAAGAGATGATGATCCAGAAGCTGGGGGCAGTGGAGTCAGAAAGAAAACTTTCAGCTCTGCCACTCACTGCTGTGCCCATCAACACTTCTCCCCAGCTCACATCCTCTGGACCCCCTTTAACTCCAGTCATTGCCGTGGTAAGCAGCATTGCACATACCTGACAACACCTCACCTCAGCTGCTCCAGGTAGCTATCACTTTCTGCCCTGGGCTTCTCAGCTACCCCCAAGAGAGATGCCTTTGAGAACCTAGTCGGTCATTCTGAAACATCTATACCCCTTGAAGTGAGAATTCTCCCTGCATAGGGCAACCCCTGACCAACCCTAAAAGATAACTGCAATCAATTCTGAGATGAATTCTCCAAGGCCCCTCAGAGTGTTCCCAGCGGGACAGCCCCAGAAGCCAACAATAATGACTAGCTGCTTATAGGAGCTGTGGCTTTCTTCTAACCAACAGACTACACAAAGGGGATGGGATATCACTCCTGTGATTGTATTACATCATATGCAACTCCATCTTGCTAACAGACTCACTCTAGGGATTCTCCCTCCTTCGCTGGCTCTGGAGAAGTAAGTAGCCTTGTTGGGAGGCCCACATGGTAAGGAGCTGAGGGTAGCCTCTAAGAATTAAGTATGGTCTCAGGTCCAACAGCCAGCAAGAAGACAGAGTTCTCTATAATACAGTGCAAGGAAATAAATTCTATCAACAACCAAGTGAGCTTGAAAGCAAATTCTAGCCCAGTTGAGCCTCTAGATGAGAATGCAGCCAAACCTTCACCTTGATTGCAGCCACGTGAGACCCTGAGCAGAGGACCCACCATCCTAACCACCAGCAAGGTTTATGGCAGCCCTGCATTGTCAGATGATGGTTAGCATTTTTAGCTGTATTATGTATGTATATACATATAGCCACAGTGCAGTGTAAACATAACTCTGTTATGCACTGGGAAACCAAAAAAATTTGTGTGACTCGCTTTATTGAAATATTCATTTATTGCAATGGTCTGAAACCTAACTCACAATATCTTCAAGGTCTGCCTGTACACCCTCCATTAGATTGCAAGCTCCACGAGGTTAGGGACTGTGTCTGATATATTCAATGCCTAATAAGAGTATGTGACACATAACATTTGTTCAATAAATATGTTAGATGTATAAACATATATCTTTGGGTTTCCTGAAACAGAATTTACAGTATTTATATCTAAAAGTATATCCTGTCATCATTAGTATAGTACTGGAGGCAATAACCATACATGAAATCTCTATTATCAGGCTATATGTGTACAAATTATAATGCAAACAATATGCAATCAAAAAATAAATCCAGAAATAATTTTTACTTTCAATAAAAGTGTCTGACAAATATTTTCCCCAATATTTTGTCTTTGAGATTTAATGCTCCAAGGTCCAATCACACTGTTGGGCTGCATTCCTCATGCCTGCAAGCCTTGTAATTGCCCAGCCACAAGACCAAAGAAAGCGCCTGGAGACATCAACAGAGACATCCACGATTTATTGGATAGGGAATCTTACAAGTCCTAAGCAAAGTCTTGGAGCAACGCCCCACTGTGGACAGCAGACGGCAGCAGTCTTCACTAAGGGGAGGCGGAAAAGGGAGGAGGTTACCAGTTATAGGGTGAATTGGGGAACTGATGTCAGGTTGGCTCATCAGTTACCAGGGAAACCAGAAGCTGGGGCAGGGGGCAAGCACATAGCCAGTTACTGAGTAAGCCCTATAATTAAGAGGACTGAAAAGTCATGTGAGTAGGGTGTAGGTGAAGCAGAGACTGGTTGAGCAGGGGATGTACAGAGAGCAAGAGAACAGTCATCTTGAGTGGCCTGACCACACACACACAAAGACAAACACTGTTAACATACAGTTCCTTCTAGCCTTTTTTCCTATACCTTAAAAAAAAACAAAACAAAACAGTTGAGAGCATACTATACATAAAATTGTTAACTGGGTTACTTCACTTAACATGCTATCATAAGCGTGTTTTTTGTCATTATAAAACTAGCCAATTGCAAAGATACATTTGAAACACTTGGTTTTGCATGGTTTCAACAACGTTCTCCCGGCATTCTCTGCCTAATATTATCTCATCTAAAGAGCCCATCACTCCAAACAGGTGTGGCACAGCTGACTCTGCTCTCATACAGCCAACTAGACCCAGATTTGCTCATTTTAGTCATGTCTCTTCCCCTCATCAGTAGGGCTGACTCAGTGTTCCAGATGAAACTCCAACAAATTGAACAACACATCATAACACTCTGATTTGTAATACATGGAAATCCTCTTCTAACCTAAAACTCCTTGCCAAGGCCTGTTATAACTACTGCAACAAACTCATTGATGCTAAATTGTTATACATGTACATAAGTATTGGTAATTTTGGCCATGGACACTCACTTCCTGGATGATTTTTTTCATTTTCTCACTTTATTGCCTTAATCTCACTCACTATGGATTTCCCATACAGATGCCATATAAAACATGTGCTAATAACTAGCTGGAGCTGGGCTCAAATACTCCATGCTTATATTATTTAGTGACACAGTAAAAGGCCACTAACAAAAAGTGATTAAGTATGCTGGGAGGGGCAGGAATAAAAGAGTAACTAAGACACAAAAAGCTATCAGTTACTTTTAACACAATCAGAATCATCAGATGTTTGGATTACTTATTTTTCTTTACTTAAGGGTCTATAACCCTTTCTGACCAGAGAGAATCTACTCTTTAATTGAAGATCAGCAGGAAGAGAAACCACCCAACCTTCTTGAGGAATAAAATTTCATGGCTATTGTTCTTGTTGTTACTGTTTCTTTTGGTCCTAAATGGTCAGGAATGTCTTCTTTCAAATATCTAGGTGGAGGGCAGCATTGGTTTGTTAGCTTTCATTAAAACCCACTCCTCTTATTTGATTCCCCACATTGAGAATAACTAATGCACTTTAAAATGGTAATCAAGTCATCACTTCCAAGTCTAATTGAATCCAACTCTTCATCTACTCCACACCTACACACAGCTGAATGTGTCTGGAGAAAAACATACAACTGTGCTGACTGATCTCACTTTAAATTCATGACCACCACTTTCCTAACAAGGCTGATCCCTCCATTTGAGCGCCAGATCTAATTCCATCTCTCCTGCTCAAGAAGAGCACTCTCACAGTCCCTCCTCCCTTCCACATCATTAATTTGCCCATCTGTACTTGTCATGCAGTATTTCTATCATCTTTTAAAAAAAAAGCACTCATGATTCCACTTCCCTCTCCTGCTATGGCCCCATTTCAACACCTTGAAACGGATGAATATACTTGCTCTATCCAATTTCTCTCTTCCTGTTCTCACTTAAACTCACTCCAGATTATGCTCCTGCCAAAGTGCTCTTGCCAAGCTCTCCAATGATATCCACAATGTAAATCCATGCTCCTCTTCTTACCTGACTTAGCAACCTTTGACATGGTTGAACATTATTTCCCCCTTGAAACACTTTCTTCACTTGACTTCCAGGACACCACATCTTCCCAAAAGCTTCTTCTCAGTCTTTTGCCTGCTTCCTTCTAATTGCCCAACCTTTTAATGTTGGAACACTTTCAGGCTTTCTAGCTCTGGAACTTCTCTTTCCTAAATTTGTCTATATGTATATCTACCTACATCTACCTATCTATCTATTTATCATGATAGATAGTCAAGTCATGCCATGGTAACCAAACACCCCCAAATCTCAGTAGCTTACTAGAAGGTTCTCATTCATGTTACCTGTCAACTGTAGGTTGCCTAAGGGCTCTACCCCACATTGTCCCCTCTCTGGGACACGAGTTGATAGAGCAGCTACCATTTGGAACATTGCCAGTTGCCATGGCAAATTGTGCATTGATTGCTAGAGTCTCCACCCAGGAGTAACACATATCACTTCCATTCTAATTAGACAGAGCAAGTAATATGACCACCACCAGCAGAAAAGTACAATTATTAAGATGAAACCATATTAAACGGGAAAATGGAAATTTGTGGTGAATAGCACTAATGATTACCAAAACTCCCAAGTTTTATCTTCTGCCTAGGCTTCCCCCTAAACTCTAAATTCATATACCCAATCCCCTGCTCAACACAGATATCTAATTGAAACTTCAAACTAAGCATCTTTAAACTGAGCTCCTAATCTTCTCCCCACTCCAAACCAAAACTTCTCTTCCTACAGTTCTTCCATGTGGCTCATGGAAACTCCATGAACTCCATATATAAGCTCAATAGGGGTTTATTACTAATTTCCAATCAGCCCAAAAAATGTGTGACAAAAAGTAAGTTGAACAAATGAATTAATGAATAAATCTTGTGCTTTTGTCTCAAATGAATTAATGAATAAATCTTGTGCTTTTGTCTCAGCTCACTCTCTGATTTCTTTATATCTTTTAAAAGTGGTAAAATAAAGTGAATACCTCTCTCAAAAAATAAAAGGAATCTGATTAACTGAATATTATGCCTCTTGAACACTACTGTAGCTCTTGAATGTCCAGGAACTGTTACTATATTCAAATGTGGTGCTTTGTTCCCTGCCTCTGCCACCCCACAATTAGCCTACATTAGGGACAAGTGCTATGCTCATAGTTTTCTGACATTCTGGTAGCCAAATAACTGAGCTTTAGTCTACTTGCATCCTCTCCCTCTTCATTCTACGTGTCCATTCTCTTTCTACATATGCATACAAACCTTTCAGGGAGCCTTAGAATATGTCACACTTTTTTTTAACAAGTTGCCCTCATTAAGGGGCAACCTTTGATCCTCACTAGAAATTTCCAAGGTTACTTACCACAAAGTGAATTCTTCCTATTTCAGAGCTAATTGTGTGTACTTTTGCACTTAACTCATTTTTTTTCTCATCAAGCCTCTCAAGTCCTCTTCTGCTTACTCAATAGACAAATGCCATTCCAGGTGTGGAAGTTTGCTTCCTAAAGCCTGATTTTTTAATGAACTGTTTGAAAATTTTGTTATTTTCTGGATCTGACAGACCAGGGAGACAGTTGTCAGCTGTAAACTGACAGCTGCAAACCCAGGGGACCTTAAGTCGAGACTCTAAATACGGACATGCAACAGCCCAAACTAAAGGTGCTATTCCCAAATATATTTAGGTATTTGCTTCTCTTTTTTAAAATAAGACTCTAGTATAATAAGACTCTATTATATCTAAATTCTATCCTTCCACAGTATCGTCTTCATATGTTTGTTGTGGTGATTAAATCAGTAAATAAATGTAAAGAGCTTAGAACAGTGCCTGGCATGTAGTTAATTCAATTTTAGTATGTGTTTCTGTTATTTTCTTTTCTTTAGTATTAATAATTATTTAATAGTCTACGTAGACATACTCTCTTGAATTATAATCTTTAGTACAATATTCACATGCTGTTGTTATTAAAGTTTTAAATCTTTGATCAAAAAATAAGATTTAAGTAAATTAAATTCAGAGTGAACTATGATTAAACATGTTAGGAAACCTGGATATATCAATGCAGCATGTGAGACAGGAAAATAATTAGATGCCAAGGAACACACACACTCAATAACTCTGTTCTGTGTTGGAGCTCATAACAGAAAAACAGCACAGAAAAGGCAATGCTGAGTCACCTAATAAAAACAACCAAAAAGAAGCTGCCCCACCTGAGTGGGCAGAGAGTCAGAAGCAGCAGTTTGGGCCCTGAAACTGATTGGCTGAACAACCTGAAGCCAGTCATGGATCAGTATTTTACTCAAATGTGGATAGAGATGACTGCCCAAAATTCCTTTGTTACTATTGTGTGAAAGCATTCATTTTTCCATGTCAGCCAATCAGAAAATAGGAATTTTCTCTTACATGTGTCTGCAGACACAATCCCAGCCATGACTGAAGAAAGTTCTGATTCCCTCTAGGCTGGGACTGTAGCCAATTCATTTACCCACACTGCACTCTGGACATCCCAACACGGGCTTCCAGAAGGAAATATCTCTTTATTTTAGTGAATCCACAATTTCTGCCTATTTCTCAATATTCATATCTTCCCTCTTCATTCTCCCTGGAAACCTTCCCAGTCCCAGAAAAATTATTCTGTAACTATTGCCCACCCACTAGCCCATCCATCATAGAACAATACATTATGACTTTGACAGGTAGAGTGATTTGGTTCAAAGGTCACACCCAGGCCCTTGCTTTCCAGAAAGCTAGAAAATAATGGAGCATAATTCTGAGAGTGAAAGGGCAGAAACAAAAAAGCAGCAGTTGAAAGAAGATGTGAGTCTAAAACAGCTTTAAAAAATTCTTGGTCCTCTTATACATGTAAAGCCACATATGCTGCAATGCATACAATGACCAAAGTTCCTATTCAGACCACCAGTGAACCTTTCATCACTTTTCCCCCCAACTTAAAGTGCTTTTGATGGTCATTTTCCCTTGATTCTGCCTTCATCCAAGCCCTTTGATATGATACTAGCTATTGCCGCCATCAAAAACCCTAGAACAGTGAGAATAACCTTTATTTGGATCATGGGTTTCTTTGAGATTCTTATGAAAGGTATGGACTTCCAAATATGTATATTTGCTTAACCTGCATATATATGTTTAGACTTTGCTGACAATTAACGTCAAGGATTTCATAGACTTCTCCCAGCAAAGTCTTCTAGGTAAAAAGAACCCCCTCAAAGTTCTTCCGCCAAAAGTGCTAGGTTGGTCAGATTAGTTTGATCATCAGGTGGATTTTTGCAACCCAGTGACTATATTTAAAGCCAAATATCAACAATTTGGGAAATTTTATTTGCCTTCTTCATATAGAAATACTCTACATAGGGGTAACTTTTACTTACCACACATGACTGATGTTTTAATATGAGGCTGATCAACAAACAACTCCTTCATTCAAGCATTTCATTGATTTTACTATCATTACATTGCTTTACATAATAATATTCAACAGTTACTGTCATCAGGACACTGCACACTTTAACCAACTCTCCCTTATGACACTCCTGGGAGGCAGACAAGCTTATTATCTCTTTATGGGGAATCAAGCCAGAACAGAACAGTTAAATAGCTTTCCCAGTTTGGTAGTGAAAACTGATTAGCAATACTAAATTGATGACTCCCTATCTTAGAATCATCAAACTACACCTTTCTCCTTTATGAAAGTTAGCAGTATTTCCAAATTTACTGACTTCAGAAATTATTTAGTAATGTCAGCTAATAAAAAGTATTTGGATAACATCTGAAAAAAATCATTTTTGAAGAAAAATCCTCATCAAGCCTGAAACTTGATGTCCCAAATTTAGGATATTAAAGTCACACAAACTACCTCTATCTTAACCATAAGTAAATTTTCTATTGATACCACTTTCATTGTCATTGTTGCAATTGTCAGTAGTTGGTTTATGCTTTAAGATCAGAGTGGCCCCTAGTGGTGCACTTTTCCCCTCAGCTTCAAATTTTAAATAGGTGCAAGTTGAAAACTTCGTTATGATTAATGAATGAAAAAGCTGACTACCATCACCTTCCTAAACCTATGTATAGGAAATCAATTCTTTTGGAATTTTAAATTTCATATTTTTAAAGTATATAACACAAAATATTGTTGACAGACAGAAGCTTATTGTTAATATTTACTGACAATGGAAGTTCTAAAATCGGATGTAAAAGTAAGATGCTTCTTCCTAATGAATCAAGAAATATAAAAGACATGCTAATGATATGATAATGGCCATCCCAAGACAATAACTCAAGAATTAACTGTCTGCAAATAATCATCTGTGTAAGCAGTACCTTGACTTTAAGGTTCTTAAAAATGCAAGCATGGAGATGAGGGAGCTAATCATACTAATTAACTCACTGTGCCTTGTAACAAATTAATTTTAAGTAAAGGAACAGGCAACTAGAGAAAAAGACCAAAATCTCAATTAGTTAATCCGAATAGAACATAAATACTCTCCAAACTCATTTGTCCTTTAGAATGAAAGAGTAGAACCAGGATGGTGGGAGCAGTGATCACTCCACACTGACAGCCTGCAACTGTCATTTATGGCACCATTTTTAAGTTATGTTTTCCAATGGGCGTGTTTACTATATTTGGGCAGCAGAATGTGACAAGCTGATGTAGACTATCCATAACCAGCCGAGAACTAATCTAACCTAGGACTTCGACAAGTTTTTCCTATGAGCTTAGATTCTGCTTAAAAAGGGTTTGTGGCCAGAAAGCTCTGTAAGATAGATCATACTCAGGACTGTCAGCATTAATTTCTAGTCATAAGTTGTGGACAAGAGTGCTCTGCACACCCGATATCACTTTACAAAGGCTACATCACCATTCTGGTAAATGCTACTATTTTCAATGTTTAGGAAGTACAAGTATAAAATAAGATTCATTCCTTACTCCTAGAGGATCTAGTTCTTACATCTATCCATTCTCTTAGCAGAATCTGCAACCTCTTCTTCCACAGGTCTGAATCTCCAAAGATATTCAGCTGTTACTGGCTTAAAGGCTGTTTCTTTCATGCTTCTACTGATCTTTCCAGCTACCAGCCTCAACGCAGCCTTCCTCTCACAAAGTGCTTTAAAGAATATTTATACAGTGCACCTGTTCTCACTCACACACCTTAAAATTCCCATCATAACCACCCCACATCCATTTGAAAAAAAAATTCAGGCTTCCCAAACCACTTTTCTTATGAAATCTTTCAAGGATCACCAAATGACCTCACTAAATCGAGTACCATTTTCTTAACCCTTACTTTCCAGGCCTGTCTGCTCCATTTGGCATTGGTAACTACCATCTCCTTCTCAGAATGCAGTTGGCCTTCAGTATCCATGGGTGCAGAACCCACGTATACAGAGGGCCGACAGTACTACGTCATTTTATACAAAGGACTTGAGCATCTTCAGAGTAGGAGGGATCCAGGAACCAATCCCTTGCAGATGCCGAGAGATGACTGTACTTTCTCCTCTTGGATGCCAAGTCTCTGCATTTCTCTGATTTTCCTCCTCCCTTTGTAATTCCAGGGGCACGTATAGCTGAATACTATCTATTTCTATTACATGAATGAATACGCTAGTACTGACTATGGTGAAATATCTATTTCTTTATAAAAAGAAATGAAATATCACAAGAGCTATGAGATACCCACAGAGAGTCATTTCTTATGACTAGAAATTAATGCTGACAGTCCTGAGTATGATCTATCTTAGAGAGCTTTCTGGCCAGAAACCCTTTTTGGCCAATTACGTCTTTCTTTGCATGATCTCTATGAGGCACATCGCCTTCTGAGTAGCTGGATGTGTGGTCTGAATGGAAACATGGAGATGTGGAGCACATAAGAGATGTCTGGCCTTCTGAGACCTTATGGGTGCATCCTACATCCCTCCTGAGCCCTTAGCAGACCTACTAACAAGTATGGCCTTGGAGAGTCTACATTGATTCATAGCTCCTTTCAATAACTTAAGTTATTTACTTTTAACGTTCTTATCTATTGCATCTAAAATTTCTGCTCAACAGGCTGTTTATTTTTTGTCTTAAACTGTGATGCCATAAGGAAATGCTCTGATAGTTTTTGAAATTATCAAGCAACAGTTTAACCAAACTGCATAGTCTAAACAAGTGTACTCTTAATATTATCACAATCATAAATGACCTGAAGAGTTAAATACCTTTATTTACATATTCAAGTAATCCAGGAAGCCTCTTTTTTAAAGCAATAAGAAGAAGCTTGTTGAAAACATCAGTTTGATTTTGCTTTACCCCAATAGACAGATATCCCAGAACTCAAACTCAGAAGGACTTTAAATTAAATGAGTGAGCTGGTTATGAAAATATGACCCTCTGCATAGCACACTGAAGGCTTCTGTTTAGGGTTGTTTTGTTGTATTTTGTTTTTAGTAATGGGGGTTGATTAAGCCTTAAAATTATAGTCCTAAAGAATCCCCCATGAAAGATTCAAGGGAGATCCAGAAGAGGTGATACTCAAAACTGAAAGGGAAGAGCTCTACTGGCATCTAGAATGAGGGAAAAAGGAAAGCAGTGAATATCCTAAACCCACCTCACTGTTTGCCTGCATCGCTCTCCTCTTCTGGTCCTCTTTCAAGATGGTTACTTAATAACCACTAACTTCCCATATTTTTGTCTATGAGTTTATTTCCCTGTAATAATTTGTATTATAGTTTGACTTAAAATTTTACAGTCTCATTCAGAAAATAGGGTATGAGTAGATAATAAAGTTGAAATCCTTCCTCTTCCACAAATGTGTTATATAGTTATAATAGTTGCTATCACTTCTGAATATTTACTCCATATAAGGCACTGTGTGAAGCACTCTGCAGACATTATCTCATGTGAGTCTCACAACCATTCTCTGGTATTATTATCTTCAATTGATTGATAAGAAAACTAAGACTGGGAGAGGTGAAGAAACTTGCCTAGGAAGTTAACAGAATCAAGATTACAATCTACATCTTTTTTACTCTAAAAGAACATTCTTTCACAACTAAATTTATCTAGTTTTCACCAAATCTTTGATGTATGAACACTAGACATCAAGGCAAATACTTATTCTTAACACACTAATCCAGATAGGAAACTTTTAATTCTCACCAGTGCAGGTTGTGTATCTCAGCATGTAAAGAACTCAGGAGGGGAAGTTAAGATCACCAAAAAAAGATAACTGAGGACAAACCTACAGCTTAATTCTCCCTTTCTATGGAGAGTGGTGACCATCATTTATTATAAGATGTGAGTTGCCATGGTAGTCAGAAAAGGTTAAATTGCAAGAGAATGGGAAGAGATGTTATATTGTGGAGAGACATTTTATCTATATAACTTTCCATGAAAGCCTATCTCTGTAAGCGGAACTTGAAATGTGTTGTCTACTCCCATTATGCTGATAACACCATGAGATAAATATATCTTTTATAATTCTGCAGACCAGATTGGTCTCCATCTTCAATCCTAGGCAATCTCACTAATGCCAGGAAAAAGAAGGAAATTAATTCATATCTTGTTTAGTCTCTTCAACTATGTATATATATATGTATATATAAATATATATTAAGCATAAAGAGGTCGTCTTTTTCAAATGTGCACATTTCTGTCTCAAGCAAGTCTACCAGAAGCCTCTTGAGAACCTAGCTTAGTAGATTTTACAGTTATTAAAGGCTGACCTTTTCTGTGGAGTTTAATGAACCAAAAACTGCATTTTTAACCTTGGCTGGTGTGTTATCAGATGTCAGTCATCATTTACCTAACCTGTCTCAACTAGACTATAAATTGAGTGGGTCCAAAATCTAATTTATGAGGCCAGGAGAGGGGAGAAAATACCCAGTGGTTATGGAGGAAGACTTCAAGGAAGACCCACTCTGAAGTCATCTTAAGAAGACAGCTGAAACAAAAAATTGAGGAGGGAAAACAAACAAATGAAAGACAGGCAAGTAGTCTTTCCCCAGGGGTGGTGTGAGGAGAGCGGCATGGGAACATTGGGATGACGTGGGTGGGAACAGACGACTAGCAGGTAGTCCGAGTGGGATTTTGTTTCTATCTTGACTTTTTATCCATCTCAGAATAAACAGAATGGTGGCTGATTTCAAAAAAAAAAGAAGATGGCTGTGACAATAAGAATGACAACTGATGTACAGATAGTCTTCAGAACTACTGGGAGAGAGGAATTCCTATTGTGGGGCTTGACACTGACGTAACTTTAACACAGTATAAACAGGCACTCAAAACTTGGTGAAGACACACCAGGCATGATGCCAGTGGTGTGAAATGCATATTTTCAAGCCAAATTATACCTATAACAAGTCCATTGTTAAGCTTAAAACTTACTTTTTACAATTTACTGTTATTCCATTTTATAATTTGCAATGTAAAGAAATCTATATATCTCCTTTAATCAACTGACTATTTCTATTTTGAACAGAATCTCTTTGCTGCACAGAATTTCACGTGCTAGAAAAAGTAAATAACCCCAACAATTTTATGTAAATAAGCATCTCTATAATGCCTCTTTGCTTCATTCACATTTTTTTCTTATTTTCCTAATTAAGGACATTATTCAGCTTATTAAAGATTTTCTAGTGTATAAACTTCTGACCTCTGCATTTCTGACAAGCTTCCTAAGACATTTCAGGTAAGATATTTGTATGGGCTGAAGCTACTTGCATGCAATGTCAGAATAATGAATAAATTCAATCAATTCTGCAAAATAGCTGGTCAGTTCTGAGAGGAGGCAAATAATCAATTTAACAGATTGGACACATGTTCTGCTCCAAACACTGTGCAAGGGGTTCCACTGACTCAAGAACAGACAGAAGTCAGCCTCTGATCTTAAGAAGCTTAGAGCCCTGGGGCAAGAACAAAACGTGTGCAAATGACTATAAGTGGTGCCCTTTGGTGTCAAGCCAAGAGGGTAAACTAACCCCTTTTTCTCAAAAACCTTATGAAACATGTTCATTCAGAGTCATCATTTTTATTGGGTGATTTTAAAGGAAAGTAAAAAGTTTACATATATCTATATCTATTTATTTATCTATATATGTATGAATGAAAAAGAGATACATGAGAGAGACATTTTACAGTTTGTCAAGATGTCAGAAAGAAAAAGAAAATATGAACAGACCAATCACAAGTAATGAAATTGAAACTGTGATTAAACATCTTCTGACAAACAAAAGTCCAGGACCAGATGGCTTCACAGGTGAATTCTATCAAACATTTAGAGAAGAGCTAACACCCATCCTTCTCAAACTCTTCCAAAATATTGCAGAGGAAGGAACACTCCCAAACTCATTCTATGAGGCCACCATCACCCTGATACCAAAACCAGACAAAGATACTACAAAAAAAGAAAATTACAGACCAATATCACTGATGAATATAGATGCAAAAATCCTCAACAAAATACTAGCAAACAGAATCCAACAACACATTAAAAGGATCACACACCATGATCAAGTGGGATTTATCCCAGGGATGCAAGGATTCTTCAATATACGCAAATCAATCAATGTGAGACACCATATTAACAAACTGAAGAATAAAAACCATATAATCATCTCAATAGATGCAGAAAAAGCTTTTGACAAAATTCAACACCCATTTATGATAAAAACTCTCCAGAAAGTGGGCTTAGAGAGAACATACCTCAACATAATAAAGGCCATATATGACAAACCCACAGCAAACATCATTCTCAATGGTGAAAAACTGAAAGCATTTCCTCTAAGATCAGGAACAAGACAAGGATGTCCACTCTCGCCACTATTATTCAACATAGTTTTGGAAGTCCTAGCCACGGCAATCAGAGAAGAAAAAGAAATAAAAGGGATAAAAATTGGAAAAGAAGTAAAACTGTCACTGTTGGCAGATGACATGATACTATACATAGAGAATCCTAAAGATGCCACCAGAAAACTACTAGAGCTGATCAATGAACTTGGTAAAGTTACAGGATACAAAATTAATGCACAGAAATCTCCTGCATTCCTATGCACTAACAATGAAAGATCAGAGAGAGAAATTAATGAAACAATCCCATTCACCACTGCAACAAAAAGAATAAAATACTTAGGAATAAACCTACCTAAGGAGGTAAAAGACCCGTACTCAGAAAACTATAAAACACTGATGAAAGAAATCAAAGATGACACAAACAGATGGAGAGATATACCATGTTCTTGGAATGGAAGAATCAATATTGTGAAAATGACTATACTACCCAAAACAACCTAAAGATTCAATGCAATCCCTATCAAATTACCAGTGGCATTTTTTACAGAACTACAACAAAAAATCTTAAAATTTTTATGGAGACACAAAAGACCCCAAATAGCCAAAGCAATCATGAGGGAAAAAACTGGAGCTGGAGGAATCAGACTCCCTGACTTCAGACTATTCTACAAAGCTACAGTAATCAAGACAATATGGTACTGGCACAAAAACAGAAATGTAGATCAATGGAACAGGATAGAAAGCCCAGAGATAAACCCACACACCTATGGTCAACTAATCTATGACAAAGGAGGGAAGGCTATACAATGGATAAAATGCATAATCCACCCAGTCTCTTCAATAAGTGGTGCTGGGAAAACTGGACAGCTACATTTAAAAGAATGAAATTAGAACACTCCCTAACACCATACACAAAAATAAACTCAAAATGGATTAGAGACTTAAATGTAAGACTGGGCACTATAAAACTCTTAGAGGAAAACATAGGAAGAACACTCTGACATAAATCACAGCAAGAACTTTTTTGACCCACCTCCTAGAGTAATGGAAATAAAAACAAAAATAAACAAATGGGACCTAATGAAACTTAAAAGCTTTTGCAAAGCAAAGGAAACTACAAACAAGATGAAAAGACAACCCTTAGAATGGGAGAAAATATTTGCAAACGAATCAATGGACAAAGGATTTATCTCCAAAATATATAAACAGCTCATGCAGCTCAATATTAAAAAAACAAACAACCCAATCAAAAAATGGGCAGAAGACCTAAACAGACATTTCTCCAAAGAAGACATACAGATGGCCAAGAAGCACATGAAAAGCTGCTCAACATCACTAATTATTAGAGAAATGCAAATCAAAACTACAATGAGGTATCACTTCCCACCAGTTAGAATGGGCATCAGCAGAAAATCTACAAACAACAAATGCTGGAGAGGGTGTGGAGAAAAGGGAACCCTCTTCCACTGTTGGTGGGAATGTAAATTGATAGAGCCACTATAGAGAAGAGTATGGAGGTTCCTTTAAAAACTAAAAATAGAATTACCATATGACCCAGCAATCCCACTACTAGGCATATACCCGGAGAAAACCATAATTCAAAAAGACACATGCACCCCAATGTTCACTGCAGCACTATTTACAATAGCCAGGTCATGGAAGCAACCTAAATGCCCATCGACAGATGAATGGATAAGGAAGATGTGGTACATATATACTATGGAATATTACTCAGCCATAAAAAGAAACGAAACTGGGTCATTTGTAGAGTCGTGGATGGATCTAGAGACTGCCATACAGAGTGAAGCAAGTCAGAAGGAGAAAAACAAATATTGTATACTAACGCATATATGTGGAACCTAGAAAAATGGTACAGATGAACCGGTTTGCAGGGCAGAAATTGAGACACAGATGTAGAGAACAAACGTATGGACACCAAGGGGGGAAAGTGGCGGGGGGCGGGGGGGTGATGGTGTGATGAACTGGGAGATTGGAATTGACATGTATACACTCGTATGTATAAAATGGATAACTAATAAGAACCTGCTGTATAAAAAAATAAATAAAATAAAATTCAAAAATTCAAAAAAATAAAAAATAAATTAAGCAGGGAGAAGAGGAGGTATCAATCAGGAAAGGCTTCATAAAAGAGAGAGATGAAAATAAGGAGCATTCTAAGCATGGGGAACAGGATGAGTAAAGTCATAAAGTTGAGAAAGCATGCAGCACATGAAGCAGCAGGTGGCCAGAGCAGAGAGAATGTTCAGGAACACAGGAGGGGTGATGGTTGGAAAGGTAGTTAGTACAACATGAGACATGGCCTACAATGTCAGGGTGAGATAAAAAATGCATCCTGAAATCAGAAGGAAACTGAAAGAGCTGTTAGCCCTTCCTAACAAAGGGACCTTTCTTCCATGCTTCCTCTAACACAGGAGCAAATGCCCAGTAGTGGATCCAAAGAGGGGAGAATAGGAGTAAAAATTATGGTTAATCTACCAGTTAAATGACAAAACTCCTTGGTTCTTCAGCTACATTTCCCAGAGAATTCTACAGATTTTTACTGTGTTACTAAGCATTTGATGATAGAATAACTGTGGGTTGGGACTTCCCTGGTGGTCCAGTGGTTAAGACTCTGCACTCGCAACACAGGGGGCCCAGGTTCAATCCCTGGTCAGGCAACTAGATCCCGCATGCTGGAACTAAGAAAAGAAAAAGAACAGAAAAAAAAGAATAATTGTGGGCTAAGCTAAATTAACCATATTCCTCTCTTAAATGATTCTTCACTGGGATACTCCAAAGGAAGAAACTATGCAATGTGTCCCAGTCCCTCAGTACCCTTCCCCATACAGCCCCCATCCACCAGGACAGCCTAAAGGCACTGTGAGAACATATTCTGGATCATGCTTTTATGTTGCTGAGCAGATAGAAAAAGACTAACACTCCAGTGTTTGTGAACAGCCAGCTCAACCCTACAAGCCATGAGGACTTTGAGTGAAACCAAACATGAAGTGATTAAACCCAAACAATGGCAGAGGAGTAGGGCTCTGTACATCATAACTTGCCTACTTCTCTCTTTCTGGCTCTGACAGTTTCTATGTAAACAGCCACGCACAGAGATTATAAGAATATAGAAACTCAAGTCCTTCCAAGGGACCTCTTTGTGGCACTTGTTCCAGAGGAAGCATGCAAGAAAGAAGTTATTCATGGATGAGTAAGGGTATGGCTTATGGGGGCTGGGGAGTCAAAGAAAGTGAAAGAAATTAAATGAGTAGAGAAAGACTGAGAAGCCAGTCTGAACAAGGCTCAAAGTGCTGCAGATCTGTACCCCATCTAGCAACACTGACGGGAATACCATCTTCCTTGAGTGTTCACATTCAAGGTCTGGTGACTCTCACTGACAGAGATGCAAGCATCCAGCCCAGAAGGGGGAATGACTGATGATTTCTGTGGAATTGAAATTCAGCAGCCTGTGAAGTATGCACAGCACCTCTTCAACGACCATACTGGACAATTACCAAGTTGAAAGATATATAAGTGCTATGTAAACTTTGCACATATGCAGGGAGCAAATAGCTCTTTCCTGCATAACTGTGGTTCTTCCCAACCACAAGAGGCAGAAAGGAGGCAGCAAGAAATGATAGCAGAAAAAAAGCAAGAGATAAATGGAGAGAAGGGGAGGAGGCCCTTAAGGTTTCCATTCCAGGTAGAAAAGAGGGAAGATGTGAAATGGAGAAGGAAGGGATCATGCACCATGCATGCAACTAATTTTTTTAAATGACATAAGATGCCCTTTGGGGATTCTTAAGCTTCAGTGTGCTCAGGAGTCCCCTGGGCAGTTTGTTAAGAATGCAGATTCCAGGGCTCCACCTTCCCAAAGGTTATGACTCATTAGGTTGAGGTGTAGTCCTCAGAAAACTGAATGATAAAAAGATCCTCAGATGACTGTAACACAGGTGTCCATTGACCACACTGTTAGAAACTCTGGGCTATGATGATCTAGTAAAAGTTACTTGGCCCGAGGATTTCTTGAGACTATAATGAGTTCACCTTTGAGTGAGTCAAACTGATGAGAAGGCTAATAGAAAGTTTCCAGTTCAGGTGACTGGGAGAGGAATAACCTATCGTATCATCTATGTATGGGTCCATGTCAAGGTCTTGCATATCACTGGTATATATGTAAAGGTCTGAGCGGCGGGGGGAGGAGGCCCCGCCTTAGTTAGGAGAAATATTGGAAGTGAAAGGAGGGAATATAATATGGTCCAGGTCTTAATGATGTATAGTGAAATCCACGTAAATTCATGCATAATCCACCCTGACTGTAAATAAATCAAGCTCAAATGAACTCCCAAAATGAAGGCCTCTTTGTTAATGAGTCAGCCACAGTGCCTCCTCAGAGCCGTGCCCCGGAGACGGTGAAGCACTGTGAGTAAAAGCCCTGGATGGCAGTCAGTCTGCCAGGCTTCAGTATGGTTCTGAAACTTCTTTGCTGTGTAACTCTGGGCAAATCCAGACACACAACTATCAGAACTGCAACTTCTATGAAATGGACATATTATACCAGCCCCTTCTCAGGGCTCTTGAAATGATTAACTCAGGAACGCATGGGAAGTGCTTAGCACAGGGTAGGACTAAAGTGAGCACTCGATTAACATTAAAGGAACAGGAAATCAGGACTGATATTTTCATTCCTCAGGCTTTTGATGAAAAAGTAAAATTACTTCTTCAGGAGAAAAGAAATTAAATGAAGACTGATCCTGAAACCAGGAATTGACTCCTTAATGAACCATCAACGTGCCATCACTACTTCTGAAGTTTTTCACAGCAGTGGTGACTGGTTTGTGGCTTTATTCATGCCACTTCCATTCTTTATTAAGAATTTTAAGATTCGGAGATAATTTAGCTCAACTCCTAATATAACAGGTGGGGAAATCCATGTCCACAGAGCTTGTGATTTCCCCCCAGTCATGCAGGAGATTCCAGTCCAGGGGTCTTTATACTGCTCACTTCTGCACTTTCTCCTTTAGACAGGCCTCCTATTAACCCAAACACCTGTTAATATTAACAATCACACTGGACTGGAAGCCAGAAAACTCAGGTTCAAGAACATTCCTTCCACTTACTAGCTAATGACCTTGAACAAGTCACCTTACCTCTTTGAGCATCCCTTTTACTGCTATAAAACAGAGATAACACCGTCCCTCTCAAACACAGTCACGTAGATCTTATGAGAACACAGATGTCCAAGTCCTCTATAGACTGTAGTAATATGGACATTCAAGGTGCTACCTTTATTATTGCCAGTGCTATTACAATTATTAAGAGTAGTTCCAATTCTAGTGGAAATGGGCTTTTGAAAGTTGACCAGGAGAATATATTCACACTCAAAGGTGTACTCAGTTTCAGCGTGGAAACAACTCATTTGTTCAAATTAATTTAGGAAGACTTATTTTCTGTCATGCAAAAAAAGTCCATCGATATATTTGTCCAACTAAACAATTTTCTAATCCTGTGAACAAAACAGGGACTCTGAATAAAGCCAGAGCCCATTCAGCCCTTTTGCTCTGCTTACAACACGGCACGTATCTGCCTGCTGTAGAGGCAATCGCCTGTCAGAGCTTTGTGCCATCACTTGAATGGAACGTGTGGGCAGAAACAAAGACGTCAGACCAGAGGGCAGGAGGTTAGGGTGCTCTTCCAGAAACAAGCTGCCCACAGCCTTGGCCAACCAGCAGACAGTGCAGCCAACGACAAATCACTTGCAATCCTCCCAGAAATTGCTGGGTCTGAAGGAAGCTGGCAGCTGGGGCAACAGGCAGCAATCAAAGCTGGCGGCTGCTGCCTGCTGGCTGCTACCCACCAAAGCAGAGAGCTGCCTCGAGTCAGAGGGCTGGGGGAAAGGAGCCAAATCCTCTTATGGCAAGGGCATGACCTTTGCAAATCACTCTCTTTTCTGCACTATTGAGACTTATAAACTAGAGCATTCATGGGGAAACACAGGCAAAGCACTTGAAATTGTGTGGGAAATGGGCACAGAGGCACTATCAAAGTAGAAAGTATTAGTTGTTGTGGTGCCCAAGAACAAACTCTGCGGTCCTTCTTTTCTAACTGATATTTTTAATAATCCCTTTACCCACAAGCAACTTGAAGAGGATATTAGGTTTTCTGTATTTCCAGGGTTGCTAGGCAACGTTTCTAGGCAGCTGGAGATATTTCCATAGTAAGCAAGTCATGTTCTACCACAAAATACATTTTTCATCTATCATCTATAAGCCCAGTGTTTTAATACTAGGGGCCTTTTATCAGTGCTAAAACGAGATTCAGCATTTGATAATAGTAACTACAGAGTGCTTTAGCGTCGGGCTCTGATACAATTCTGCTCTGGGAATACACAGACACCAAAGCATGTCAATTTTTACAGGTACCATAAGTCAAGTGTGGTCAACAAAATAAATCAAAGAAAATTCAGCTAGGCAGATTTCTTTTTAATTACATAGAAGGGTATTTTTGTAAGAGCTTTGAGAGGTTGGTGTTTTGGTTTTTGTTTTTAATTTCAAACTAAAGAGAGTAGTTTGATTTTCCCTGATTTCCTTTATTATTATTTCAAAAAAATGCAGAGTAACTTGTGATACCATGGAGTTTACTTGGGGATCTCCATTCTTTATATTTAAAAATTTTAAATATTCCAGTAGTCTGCATATTTTTGCTAAGTTCCAATTTTGGTTCTCTTTAGTTCAATGCTTATAAATATCCTCAGTGTGTGGGATGCTTTAAAAAATTTAAATGTTGACTGTGCCTGGAGGTGCATATATATATATATATATATATATATATATTCAGAAACTCTGAGCTGTATCTCTGCTGTAACAGAAACTCAGCCTTAACAATAAACATGTTAATCATTAGCAGATGAAATTTTTTCTCAATCTGGCTCATTTCCAGAACCAAAACTATTTCTTTAGAGCCAGGCAGCTATTCCTAATGCAGAGCCTTCTACCCCTTTGAAGGGTGTGCAGTGCCAAACTTCTAATGCCAAGGTTTTGAAAGAGTTATATATCCTGGGTTCCAAGTACTTTTGTAGAATTGGTGTCCACACAGGAACTCTTTCAGAGTTTTGTTAAGCACAAATTCACCCACTCTCTTTCACCAGCAAAAAAAAAAAAAAAAGAATTCTAAGCCAGCAATACTGGTTGGTGACTCCTCCAGTGCTAGAAATACCAATTAAATTTACCATATGAAGACCAAACATTTTGGACTCATTTTCCTAATGTGTCCCCATTTATGTAGTTTCAAAAGGTAAATTGATCATCTCCAAAATGGCACATTTTGAATTTTTTTTAACTGGGTTTTACATAGACCAAAAATAAAGAGGAAGGAAGGAAGGAAGGGAGGGAGGGATGGAGGGAGGATAAAATATAATAAAATACTATTTCACATTGTCTATTTTGAATTTTTTTTTCCAGCCATGGGTGCTGCACAGAACAAAGAGATCTGAGGCTGAGAAATTTACCAACAGAAGTAGGCAAAATGGAATATTTATACTCCAAGAATTGGAGTACAGAAGACTGGACAATTTTCAAAGCCAGATCTACAGAACTAAAGTAACTTTAATATTCTTATCCAATGTTATTAAGCTAACCATCAGAATTAGGAAAATGTTTTTCTCTTCTGCTAAGCAATAGGCTCTCATTCATTCAACAAATCTTAAGACCTACTATATGCCAGGTTCTCTGTCAGTCTCTGGTGTTACAAGTGAAGGGAATGTTTTCCCTGCCATCAAGGAACTTAGGGCAGGAAGAGGTTGGGGGTAGGGGTACATGCCACAAGGAGAAACAAACAAGTAACCAGGAAATTACAGCAGTCTGATAGGTGCTGGATGGCAGTAAATGCAGGGACTAGGGCTAGGAAAGCACAGCAAGACTCAAGAGGAAGTTGACACCTGAAGGATCCCAAAGTTAGCCAAGAGAAGGTGTGGCGGAAGTGGGGAGCAGGAGTGTGTTAGACCGAAGGAGCCATGCGTACCCAGGAAAGCAGTGCAAGATGGCCGGAGCACTAAGATGGATGGCATGTGGTGAGATGTGGGGAATCAGGGCTCAAGTCAGGAATGCCAAGTGAGCTACTACAAGAATACAAGTATTGATCTGTAGCTTAGTACAGAACACTTAAGAGATTTAAACTGGGGTGTGACACAATCAGATTCACTGTCTGGAAGATCGCTGCATTAGTCTGCTAAGGCTGTCATAACAGAATACCACAGACTGGGGGGCTTAAACAACAGAAATGTTTCTCACAGTTTTAGACGCTAGAAGTCCAAGAACAAGACGTCAGCAAGGTTGATACCTTCTGAGGTCTCTGCTTGGCTTGTGGAGAGCCGCCTTCTCCCTGTATCTTTGCCTGGTCTTCCCTCTGTGCTTGTGTCCTAATCTCCTCCTCTTAAAAGGACAACAGTCAGACTGGATTAGGGTACACCCATATAACCTCATTTTAATTTAACTGCTTTTTTTAAAGGCCCTATCTCCAAACACAGTCACATCCTGAGCCACTGGGGGTTAGGATTTCAATATATGAATTTTGGGGGAACACGATTCAGCACATAGAAATCACTTTGACCGTAAAGTTAGAGAAGACCCTAGAGAAGATAAGACAGGAAGGAGAAGTGACAGGAAAACCCAGAGCGTGTATCTCCAGGAGGAGGGGGCAGTTAACAGCACCCAAGTGCCTCCAAGGTCAATGAGAAGGTAAGGACTGAAAGTGTCTGTTGGAAGTGGGAGTTAGGAAGTCATGCTGACCTAGGTAAGTGCGGCTTAGAGAAGTGGTGGGCACCAAAGTTCAGTCACAGTGGTTTGTGGACCATCTGGGAGTTCAGAGATGCAGGTAACCCCTCAGGAAGTTTGTTTGTGAAAGGCAGGAGAGAGCTAAAGGTAACCAAGGAAGACAGAGTCAAGAGAGGACTTATTTTGTCAACAAATAATATTAGATTCCCACTGTGCACAAGGGGTTGAGGAAGCACATTAGATGGAACCTCTGCCATTGGCAAAGATCAACATTTTGAGCTAATGGAGAAATTATAATTATGTTTGTTAATAAATTTTATATATATTCAAAGACTGGAAAACACTAAAATGATATCAATTGCTGAGTCTGGGAGCTAGCTTTAGGAGTAATTCATTTTTAAGAATTTCTTCAATGTTATTATTAATAACAATAATAAAAGCTATCACTGAGTGTCTGTCATATATTAGGCAATTTGCTAGATGCTTTACATTATCTCCTCTATCCTCACAAAAACTCTGTAAGGTAACTATCATTATTTTCTTCAGTTTACAAATAAGAAAGCTGAGGCTTAATGAAGTTAAGTAATTCAGCCAAGGTTCAGGAGTTAGTGAAAGACAGAAACTGGACTCAAAGCCATCTATGCCCATACTCCCCAAAATCATGCCACACTCTTTTCAAAAGGTATATTTGTGAGAAGGGATGTGGTGAGGAGAGGTATTTTGTTTAAATTGGGGAAAAAACAAGACAGTATTTTATGCACTAAGAGCAAAAGAAAAAAAATGTTTCTAGATTCTTTTAGTGCTGTCACCTGCATTACAGAGAACAGAGCTTGATTAACTCTATCCTGAATCAAAGAATCCTAGGAGTTCCACACTGTATGTACATCTTGCCTGCCAATCCAATTGACTATAAACTTCTCAAGGGTAGATATGTGTTCCACACCCTTGTCCCCACAAAACCTTGCTCAGTGGTTTCACCGTCAGAGTCGAATGCTTAATAAATGTTTGCTTGTTGAATTCCTGAATGTTAAAAATATATACATTGAAACAGAACAAAACAGGGCTATAACCCTGTATATAAACAGGGTTGTGTTACCTTTTTAGAAAACACATTTCCTTTTGAGATACCATTTCCACTCCTTGCTTAAGCATTCTGGACCTTTGGCAATAGTGAAAACTATTTCCTAGAACTGCTGCATGCCCTGGGAGGGAAGGGGGGTTCTCTTCTCCCCTGCCCTTCCTTGCAATGATAAAAGGAGGCTACTTCTATCACTTTTGGAAACTTCACTTCCAGCTGCTTATTAGACATATTCACTCAACACCAACAATCAATTACACATCTTAGCTTTGCTGCTAAGATCGCTAATGGAATGCAGTTGACTCATACTATTAGCAGTCAAGGGGCATGCATAAATGTAACAGAAAGCTGTAACTGCTTAATTCTCAAATCAATTCTTTAAACAGATATTAGAAGGAAGCTACCGTAACCCTTCATGCACCAAACCGGATTGGTTCTACTTTAATTAGTTCCTCAATCAATTCAATGGCATTTTTTTTTACTTTAATTAATTAATTTATTTATAGGCCATGCCACTCGGCTTGCAGGATCTTAGTTCCCTGACCAAGGATCAAACCCTGGCCCTGGCACTGAAAGCACCGTGTCCCAACCACTGGACTGCCAGGGAATTCCCTTAATGGCATTTCTTCAATCCACTAGTGGACTCCTATTTTCACATGCAGTAATTGGGGTGATCATGGTGATATGATACAATAGCATTTTTTTAAGTAAAAGTTCTCATGTATGAGACAAATTTTCTGTCTCTAGACAACTGCAAGATTAATCAAAGGTCAACTTCCTTTTCACTTACATAGTTTCAGCCACCAAAAGTGCCATCTGGGAAGGAAATGGTGAACAGGGGTTACATGTGCAGTCTGTGGAGTTACAGTACTTCAGGTCAAATCCTGCATTTATTATTTATAAGACCTTAGGAAAGTTAACCTCTTTTGCCTCAATTTCCTCAACTCTAAAAAAGAGGATGATAGAAGGCATTTAAAATAATAATATAGGTATGAAACATAGGTAAGTTAAAGGATAATGTAGGTGACTTTCTAACCAGAGAGCCATCTAATTTTTTTATTGAAGTAAAATTCACACAACACAAAACTCACTGTTTCAACCATTTTAAATTGTATAATTCAGTAGTATACTCACAATGTGCACAACCATCACACTACCTACTTTCAGAACATTTTCATCATCCCAAAGAGAAACCCCATACCCACTAAGCAATCAGTCAGTCACTCTCCACTGTCCCCTACCCCAGCCCCTGGCAATCACTAATCTGCTCTTCGCCCCTATTGCTTTGCCAGTTCTGGATATTTCATATAAATGGAATAATACAATATAGAGCCCACTAAATTTATTAAGCAGAAGAATTAGCATATGTCTAAAGTTTTGAAAATAAATACTCAAGTAATTAGAAACCATTAAAAGAGGTTGCTTCTGGGGAGAGGGAGTGGAATTTGGAGTAGAGAGAAATAGTGTGCAAAACTATTGTTCATTTTAAGTTCTTTACTCTTCAACATAGGCTTTAACTGCTTTGATTATTTTTCCTTTTAAGAAGGAATTTTTTAAAACTTAATATTAGTATTTATCTCATCAGGTTATTTGCAGATTAACTGAAATAATACTCTTAAAATATTTGGCCCAGGGCCTGGGATGAAGGAGGTATTTGATAAATGGAAGTTACCATTACTATTACTAATAATTATTAACCAGATTAATGAACTGCATGTTTGTGTCCCCTCCATATCACATGTTGAAATGCTAACCCCCAGTGGGATGGTTTTAGGAGATGGGACCTTTGGGAGGTAATTAGGTCATGAGGGTGGAGTCCTCATGATGAGATTAGTGCCCTGATAAGCAGAGACACAAGAGAACTTGCTTCCTCTCCCTCTGTTCTCCATCACGTGAGGATACAAGAAGACCATCTGCAAACCAGAAAGCAGGTTCTCACCAGATATTGGATCTGCTGGCACCTTGATCTTAGACTTCCCAGCCTCCAGAACTACAAACTGCTGTTGTTTAAGCCACCCAGTCTATGGTATTTTGTTATAATATCTGAACTGACTAATACACCAGGTTATCAGTGATATATAGCAATGGAATCAGTTGTTTTGGGGACAGATACCAGGGTACTTCAATTGAGATGAACAGTGAGGTACCATGTATTTTATGGACATACCACTAATTATTATCAAAATAGTTATTTAAATATATCTTTCAAATTCCCTCCATTCTTTTATATGATTAAATTTTGATTGATAAGAAAAAAACCTTTTCAAATAAAACTATAAGTTGTAACTGAATTCTGCTCTTTAAGTGTTATGCTGTTTAATGAGTCATTGTTAGACAGAGTAAAGAGAAAGGTACTTTGGGGAGCCAACAAAACATGGCAGGAGGGCTTCCTTGGTGGCGCAGTGGTTGAGAATCTGCCTGCTAATGCGGGGGACACGGGTTCGAGCCCTGGTCTGGGAAGATCCCACATGCCTCGGAGCAACTAGGCCCGTGAGCCACAACTACTGAGCCTGCGCGTCTGGAGCCTGTGCTCTGCAACAAGAGAGCCCGCGATAGTGAAGAGGCCCGCGCACCGCGATGAAGAGTGGCCCCCGCTTGCCACAACTAGAGGAAGCCCTCGCACAGAAACAAAGACCCAACACAGCCAAAAATAAAAAAAATAAAATAAAAATGAAATAAATAAATCAATAAAAAAGATTACTATAAAAAATCCATTAAAAAAAAAATGGCAGGAGTATGACACTGAGCTACTGACCAAACCAAGGTCATAAGCAGTGGTGTCTCTTAGTTCATTGTGACAGAGAAGCATGGACCTTCTACAGAAGTAACACATCAACACACTTGATTTTTGAACATGCCTTATCAATGCCACCTATTAACTGTTAAACATCAAAGTGACAGGTCAGGGGCATCACACTGAGATGAGGCTAAGTGCTGGCACTAAAATACTAATCATAACCCACATGTATGCTATGAGTTGCAAGTGAGTTGAAGATATTCCTGACTAGAGTGGACCCTGGCAGCCAACCCCCAATTCCTAAATCCCTTCTACAACAAAACTGCCAAATATCTGCCTAGAAAGTTAAGAAGCTACCAAGGTGTATGCTGCAGGCAACAGGAGTAATTAATCAGCAGGGAAGACAAAGGAAAACTTTCAGGATTTTCTGAAACTTCCAGGTCTCTTCTCAGAGGCATGAAGCTGTAAGTATTGCTTAGCAGACTCAAGCCTTCTGTAACCTTAGATATAGCATCAGGAACAGCAACGAGAACTTTGAGCTTGCCCTAGTTTTAAATTCCAGCTCCAACTCTTACCTTAGTTGGGTAGCCTAAACTCCTAAGCTCTAGTTTCTTAATCTATTATATGAGGCAGTCCAATGACATGGTGTTTTTTATGAGGAGTAACTATAATATACTAATAATCCTTGTAAAACATTTAACCCAATGCCTGTCAAGTAGAAGTGTTCATTTCATGTTAGTTATTATCATTATGTTCAATAGTAGAAATATTTCTCATCAAAGCCACATGCTCATTGAAGAAAAGATTCTTGTGACGCAAACTGGACTCTTCATTGCCACAAATGCAGAAAAATTCTACTCTGTCAAATAGTTTTACCTTTAGTACAACTGAAACCGCTAAATAAAGAAATCTGAAAGTAACATCCCTTCTGCCTATTGAGCTCAATAGAGTGTTCCATGCTCTCAGATGGGATGACATGAGAATCTCTCCTCTCTCCTTCTCAGGATTTCCACAGTACCTGTGTAGAAGTAACAGCTCTAGGAAAGAACAAACAAAACAATCATCTACTTATCTGAGAAGGATATCCACATAGTAGGCCAAAAAGGCAGGCTGCATGACTCGGGAAACATAAAATCATCCCTGGTATATTTGTTTATATGTTGTTTTCATTTGGAAATATTGATTTAGTGAAACATATTTGCTTTTACCCTGCTTTTTCTCCCATTCCAGACCTGTTACTGGGCATGAATCTACACAGTATGATAAAATCTCAAATCTGGAAAGGATCTTACAGAATTTCTAGTTCAGCTTCTTTACATTACAGATGGTGAAACGGATATGTAAAGAGATTAAATGAGCTTCCCATTTCATTTATTACAGATGGAGGAAATTGAAGCGCATGAAGATAGATTTTACCCAATGTACAAAAGGACTAAATGCTTTGCTATTTATTAGTATCCAGAATTATTGACTCTCAGTTAGTGCTCTAACTACAGAATAAAACCCTATCTCTCACCACCAAGAGCAATGACAAACTATGCCAAAATGGTTATAGTCATTTTGTTTACCCTCAACTACCACAGGGTGCCAGGTAATACCAGCATGCTAAGTAATCCTGTCCATCTGGCTAATGCAGGCTTCATAATTTATAATCCATTCCTCTGGGCGCAAAGAACTATTAACATGCTAATACACCTTCTCACTATTCTAGCTGCTTTTCAATTAGTAATTATCTATAGACTGAGCCAATGAGAGGCAATTTTTCCAAGTGATTAGCACCTTGGAAATCATAGTCAGGCTGGTTGCTGATTAACATTGTTTGGTTTTGGCAGTTAGCATTTCTCATTCCAGCAAATTACTCTAGTGGGTTCAGTTGGTGGCTTGGGACCATGGAAACTCAACCGTATTCAATGGCCAATGACTATTTTGAGAAAATATAATTATGACATGGATATGAGAATTTGATTCACTTGGCAAAATATTATATCAAAACATTCATTTCAGCTCTTAAAAACATACTGGGGCCAACTGCAGAAATTTGAATATAAAAGTACATTAATTGATACTATTGAATGACTATTGATCATCTTAGGTGTGACAATGGCATTATGGTATGTAAGATGGATTCTAAAGTATTTTGGGATGAAGTGTCATGATGTCTGCAACTTATATCCAAACGGTTCAGCAACAAATGATAGATAGATGATAGACATATAATAACAATTTTGGCAAAATATTAAAAATGCTTTTTGTTTCAAATAGATCTATTACTTTACCATCATGTAAGAAGATTAATACTATGAATATTCATTTCCAGAAAACTATCTATATACTTGAAATACTATATTAATAACCAGTATTTGAATTGTGTATCTCCTTCCATTTGCCAGTCTTTTTCTCTTTTTTTCTAATTTTTTAATTTTTATTTATTTTTTTAATTTTTTTTAACATCTTTATTGGAGTATAATTGCTTTACAATGGTGTGTTAGTTTCTGCTTTATAACAAAGTGAATCAGTTATACATATACATATGTTCCCATATCTCTTCCCTCTTGCGTCTCCCTCCCTCCCACCCTCCCTATCCCACCCCTCTAGGTGGTCACAAAGCACCGAGCTGATCTCCCTGTGCTATGCAGTTGCTTCCCACTAGCTATCTATTTTACATTTGGTAGTGTATATATGTCCATGCCACTCTCTCACTTTGTCACAGCTCTTTCTCCCTAAATATTTAAGAATTGGGGTTAAAATGAAAAAGTTTAAAAAAATTCTAATTCATATTTTAATGCCTTCTAAATCTTGGGAAAGTATCTGCTGGACTGTAGAGATATTTAAAAGTGACTATGAGGATCACGTTACCACAACCAAGGTGCACCTATTCTGGTCCTGTAGTCCCAGCCTTCAGCTGCCTCAAAAAATACCCACTGATGTAGATATAAATGCTTTTGAGACATCCATGAGTAGCCAGCTTTGCCATTCATATCACCTGTTATGCTTTTACTTCAGAATCACCCTCACTTTTATTTGGTGTTAGTAACTCAAGGTCAAACAACAACATGCTAGAAAATGTGGTTTCGTGTTGCTATAAACATAGTTAACTTTATAGTCTCTTTTAAAATGTATCTTTAAATCAACATAATTAATTGGTTTGAATATAGTAGTCAAACTAAATTATAGCAGTAAATCTATCTGCCATAAAAATAAAAAATGTTGACCATTAGATAAGTATGCAAATAAATCAAGTCCCACACCCCCAAAAGAACCATAAGGAGTTACTACCGGATTTGTCAAGTTTTGTCTAAATTTTTCTGGTGATATTAAAGATGTAATCCTAAACTGAAAGCAACTATTGAATAATGATTAGGGTAGTAAACATTCATTGAGACATCAGAACACCATAGCTGACGTTTCCATATGCAGTATAAATCCTCCTAACATCTTGCTCTTGATAAGAAAAGCATGAAGCCATATCAGTGAAATACAGTGTTGTAGCTGTTTTGGAAACAAACCATTTTCATTTATTAGCAAATTAATCAGGCTTTTCAGAGGACTAAATGTCAATAAATAAAATGTAAAATGTTGCATTATATATTCATCCACATATTTGATGACACACTTTTTTCTTTTTTTCTGAAAGAAAATGAATTAGAGGTATGTAGTAAGAGACTGAGAAATACATTGTTTTATATTAAATTATTAGATATAACAATAATGCAAAGCATTCTGCAGTTGCCTCCATAAAGTCAGAAATTTTGTTTCATCAAGGATGAACTCCAAAACCTCCATTATAGCAAGATGTTGGTGTACATAATGCTGAACGCAGTTATATGTGTATACACACAAACTCACACATGCACACACACACTAGCCATTTGAACCAGATTCACATGTTCCTTTCATTTTAAATAGAAAAAAGGCCTCCAAGCCCCCCAAAATAGACTCTGGTTGGTGGGAAAGCCAAAATCTGGAATTCCAATAATAAATGTCAACATGATAATTTAAAGAATATTTAAAACAAAAAACTCAGGCTGTGAAGGTCCTAACCCAAACCAGCCTGACCTAATAAAATAATCATTGAATCAAATGAGAAAAATGTGATAAATATGTTTTTTCTTTGACAGTCATGCAAATCTGCATTTCTGAGAGAATTCTGACTCTATATAGAACTTTATATTTATGGATTCTCTTAGCGTGGGAAATGAGCTAGAAAAGAACAAGGATAACCAGGATGGAGAAAGAAGTATGTGGGGAAAAAAAAAAAAACTGGAAACAGAAGAGTACAAAATTGATGTCAAGAGAATTTTGACTCAGTGATTTTTGACATTTAATTCCCGCCCCCCCCCACTTTTTTTAACCATGAATGATATTGTGACAAACCAAACGATTACAAAAATCCAAGATTCACTTGCTTGCATAGGGTTTTTATCTCCTGAATTTTCTGAATGGTTTCTTTTGCACCTCCTTGCAAAAGTCTTCTTTAAAACAAAAGCAACCTTCTAGTTTAAGATGAAATCTCTCAGTATTAAATGCTAATTTATTAGATGGTTATAAAATTGCAATACCATCAATCCTAGCAATAATGAATCCCCATGGTCTCTGACTTCACGAGTAACGTGGCATATCATCGGAAAAAAATGAAGAAACATAATCAAATGTCATTGTTAATGATATTCCACTTGTGACCTGAGCTATTATAACTATTACCTTATAATTGCAACTCATCCATTGGGAAAGCCAACTTCAAACATTATCATAGCTTAAAGGTCACTTGGAAACTATGCAATTATAACAAAATTTTGTGGTAGTTATGGAAATTAATTCATTTTTTTATACCTGGCCCCAGATGATATTTGTTCTTTAGAGAATAAATCATAGAATATGAGTTAAATATATTATATTTACAGTGCTTTTTCTATCCCTCACACATTTTTGAAAAGAAAACGAAGAACATATTTTCCTTATAAAATTCTCTTTCCCAGCAACGTTTTTTCTTCTCAAAACAGCAGCTGCCATCAGTCATGGACCTGCTCTTTGTCATGGGCCTGCTGCATATCTGTAGAGGTGACATCAGCTTCCTTCCTCGCTTTTTGCCCTGCCTCTAGCATTGCAGTGCTCTCAGGCCTCCAGTTTGCCTCCAACAATAAGGCGGAAAAGAGCAGTGACTCAGAAAGCAGTACCCTGTTCCTTTTTAGACTAAACAGCAAAAACCCCCACATTTTCCTGGTTTTATAAAAATGAACAAAACTTGAAAATAAACTCTACCATTTCATTATATTTAGATCTCCACAATAACCACCACTTCTTAACAGCTTTCTATGTGCCAAGCACTGTTTTAGGTACCCTACACACACCTAATTGAAGTCATCTGCTTCTTTCTTTCTCTTGGTTTGATTTTCAGAAGCAAAAGTGTTCACTTAAAGTAGAATACATTGAGGAACTGACAGAAAAGACAGAAATATTAGGCTACCCTTATCCAAACTACTTCACCAGCAATGACTGCATGACTCTAGGTGACTGATACTTACAACTGGGGTAAGAATTCAAAAGCAGGGAAGGGGTGGGAATAGCAGAGTCAGAGGATGCCTGGGAGTCTTAACCTCCCCTGGGTCCCAAACTATTCCTATTCCTATTCTGAGTCCCAGAATAGAAAGAAGGATAACTCTTGCCTTGGTGATGAGGCTAAAGTTAGTCTAAACCAAAATGCCCATCAAGGAAGGAAGGAGAGGAACAGATGAGGATATAGCAGGTGGTGAGTAATGGAGCCCAAAGAGGAGGTTAGAAGAAGAAGCAAACTCAAGATCCTGGAGAAGTGGGAATAGGCAGGAGCCGTTAGACTTGCCCTGAGTACAGAATGCCAAAGTCTGCTGCAGCCTTTTATCTACTTTTTCCAACTAATTTGACTGTTTTCCCCAATGAGTTAAATGAACTTGGCAATTGTTTCACTGCACAGACAATAAGAAAATGACTGTCTGAATGATATAGAGGAATTTTGGCACATCAGTTTCTGGAAAAAAAGCACTGACTCTTCTTTTTTTTAACCCTTTCTTTGAGAAAGAGTAAAAGTAATATATAACAACAAGGATAAATCTTAAAAACATAAAATTGATGGAAAAAGTAAATATGTATACCTTTTTTGTACATTCAAAACAGGCAAAACAATTCTATATGTTGTTTATAAACACATATATGTGTTTATAAAAGTATTAAAATAGACTGGAGTCACATTCTTTTCCCCTCCAACATTAACTTTCTTATAGAAAATGTCTGTGTAGCAAAACAATTGTTCAAGTTTAGCCAACTAAGTTGCTGGGACTGGGGCTGGGGGGTGAAGGAAGGGTAATTAACCAGTCAAGTTGGTTGTCAGACATTATATAGAAAAAGGATCCATAAACACTCTTCCTCTTATATTTTCTTATAGATATAGTACATAATTATCCTTTTCTTTTTCCAGCTTTATATTCTTACTTTATATCCCCAACTATGAATAATCATAGAAAAGGCTCATCACAGGATTAGGGAAAAATTAGCCCAGCTTGTAGGAAAAAGTGATGACCCTTATTTTTTTAACACCCTTCTCACAGTTCAGCTAAATCAGACAAATGAATTTTGTCCTGTTTCAGGTGATTTTAATTTTACAATGAGAAGTAACAGGTATCTTTGGGACACAAATCAATTTTGACATTTTTTACCTATTATCTATAACTAAAATTCTTAATTTAAGCCTAATTAAAAGTAGCATTACTGAATAGTTGTTGAGTCAAATTTTAACTCATTTATAAAATAAAATACGCATAGAACATTCTTATGCATAGATTGCTATAAAGAAACGAGAACAGTGTTTGATATCCTTGACAGGACAAGGCTCTGTCTAAACACACAAAGAAAGCCATCTTTCTGGATTATTTCAAAAGGGGTGTTTTTTGTCTTAACACGTTGGGATAGGGTGAATTTCCAATTTCACTGGACAAGTTAATCTAAACATGCAGATTGGTCTGGTCTGAGTATGTGGACATAGCCTGATCCTGCACCAATTCCATGACGGAGCAGAAGTTTCTACATTTGTTAAATCGCTCTGCCACAATGTCCTCATCCTTCTCAGAGTGCCTCTCAGTGTCATCATGATTCATCAAAAAAAGTACAGTGACTACATAAATAAGGGCAGCCATTAAGGTGAACTATTTCAGAGAACTATGCCTTGAGGAAAGAACTGTTTGCATTAGACACGGCCTTACACTCAGTTCTCTCCCTCAACCACAAAAGGAAGATGGATAGTCTTTGGTCAGATGAACAGTTTATGAGGTTTTGTACTATATAAAGTGACATCTTCAGGGCCTTGTCTATGTACATTGTAAACCCTTGAGATATTTTATATTGCAACATACATATTTAATGTGATCATAAAAAAGCTTATTTGTCTCAAAGTCTCTTTTACCCTTACTTATATGACCAAACAGCTTGATGCTACTGCTTAAATTTTCAAAACTTTCATTATTTATGGCTGCAATGGGAACATGCCCAACTTCCATAGATATATAAATCAGATTCGAGCAGCAAATGACACATTCAGAATGAGTAATATGACATCCATATGGAAGCCTAGTGACAGAAATTGAAGAAATGATGTGTTTTTAAATCCCAGCAGGTTTATTTAGTTACAAATTGTTTCTACAGTGACATATTATTCTTATTTTTTTAATTCCAAAAATGGTTAAACTAACAAGCCAAAAATTATTTAGTACATTGTACACAACAACATAAAAGAGCATGAGACCCTTTTAATAAAAGACAGAAATAGTCTTTAACTAGTAAGGTGAATTAATAGAAAGTTTAAAAATCATATCTCCAAATGGAAATTCACTTGAATGACACCAAATAGCATTTTACTACACAAGCAATACAGGCTACGTAAAGACTTGCAAGTTCATCTTCATGATATCTGTTACTGACAGCAGAGTTATTAGTCAGCAGAAACTACTGCTGTAAATAATACTCTAGGATCAGTATGAGGAAGTTCTTGAGAAATGAAAGCCACTGATGAATCTTACTGGATCCTGAAAATTGAAATATAAATAGTGGGTTGAATATCATGTGCACATTATTTGACATCCAAAGCATAACAATGAAGTGATCTTATGCATCAGTCTTGCTTAGTTTTATCCTAAAGGGACCTCAAAATGACATCTAAAAACAAGTGTTCCTGGGTTATAATGTTAGGTGGATCACTTAAAGACATATTAAACTATCCGAAAAGATAAGAGTCTCAAGTGTTGTTTATACTATTGGGAAAAAATTGCTCCAGGTATCACTGAGAAACTGGCTTACTCAAAATATTTACCCACGTTGATCTTAGGCTGTCTCCATAACCCAAAAAAGAGCACTTGAATCAAGTTCGGTCATTACTAGTCTAATTCACACAGCAATCAAAATTTATAACTCAAACCCTTAGGATAATTTTTACTCTACTAATCATATAAAGATACCAAATATAGTTCCCATTTTACTATGGGAAGCACAACTTTGTTTCGATGTATGTTCTTGATCTAGTCCTTTTATATGAGTAATACAAATAACTCAGCTTTTTATTGATGTTCTGTGAACACTTTCTAGAAAAATTTTAGTTTATATCTAATTGCATGTCACAAGAGTGTCTGCTGGTGTTGTTCCAAGTCAGATGTACTAAATGAAGCTCATTTCTGGCATCTGATAGACAAGCATTAAATAATTTCATCAGAGTACAAGAACTTTCAGATTGAAAGAAACTTTATAGTGACTACTCATTTATGATAAACTTTAGGTGGTCAATGTCTTTTGTAGTCTAACACTATTGCATATTGCAGGATGATGGAAATGGTTGTTTTGTTTACAAAAATATCCTCTACTCTAAGATGAACATCACTTTATTCCACTTACTGAGGATCTCTAACTGTATTTTTTTTAATTTATATTTTTCTCTGATAGTCATAAGGCACTGTAGGAAAAAATTTCAGTCATTGTTTCTTGTATCTTCTTTTTAGTTGTCATTGTTTCAGAAAGACCCTAATGAGTAATTTCAGAAAAAAATGAAAAGAAGTATTTAATTATGTTGTTCACAGGAGGAGAAGAGAATGGAAGTATACGTTTTCACACATTGTAGGGTAGCTTGTATTGAGGAGACACAGGGCTCCTCCATTCTCTAGAGGCATTTTCTCAGTCATGAGTGAGTAAGCACTGTGACCAAACCAAGAAAATCACAAGATATTTGCCCTGAAGATCCCAGTATAAGGTGGTATTATTTCAGGTACCCTGTAAATGACTCTTGAGAAAGTGACAATCATCCTAAAAGACAAGGCAGGGATAATGAAAACTATGTTCTCTATCTATGAGCCTCTTCATTTTTAGAGATTCTGATCTACCACACCCAGATGTGCACAATAAATATTTATTCAAGGTGGTTGTGACATGAAGGTTGTGACATGAAGGTCCTTGGCTGTTGCAGTTGGCTGTTTGAATGTATATTTCAACACTTAACACTTCAGAAAATATTCCATTCTGCTAGATGTTCTGCTAGACATCTGTTCACCTGCTCTACAAGCGATTGTTAAGTACATTTTCAGTAGGGAGAGAGAGATCAGAACTTAGTATGGAAAAGAATATACAAATAAATTATCACAATGTGACAAAAAAAATCTATATAGTAATTCTATGGGAATGCATATACCCTGAGAAAACCATAATTCAAAAAGACACATGTACCCCAATGTTCATTGCAGCACTATTTACAACAGTCAGGACAAGGAAGCAACCTAAATATCCATCGACAGATGAATGGATAATGAAGATGTGGTACATATATACCATGGAATATTACTCAGCCATAAAAAGGAACAAAATTGGGTCATTTGTAGAAACGTGGATGGACCTAGAGTCTGTCATACAGATTGAAGTAAGTCAGAAAGAGAAAAACAAATATTGTATATTAATGCATATATGTGGAATCTAGAAAAATGGTACAGATGAACCTATCTGTGGGGCAGGAATAGAGATGCAGACATAAAGAACGGACATGTGGACATGGGGGAGAGAAGAGGGTGGTGCAATGAATTGGGAGATTGGGATTGACCTATATACACTACCATGTGTAAAACAGATAGCTAGTGGGAACCTGCTGTATAGCACAGAGAGCTCAGCTCGGTGCTCTGTGGTGACCTAGATGAGTGGGATGGGGTGGAGTGGGAGCGAGGTCCAAGAGGGAGGGGTTTATGTATACATATAGCTAATTCAATTCGTTGTACAGCAGAAACTAATACAACATTGTAAAGTAACTATACCCCAATTTAAAAAAAAAAAAGCAAAAAAAGAAGTATTTAAATTTCAAGGAAATAGTTGCATTTAAGTTGTGTCTTTAAAGATAAGTAAAAGTTCCCTGGACAGAAAAGGCAATGGCAAAGGAGAGGACAGAGAGAGGGAGAGAAAGAAATTCTAGGCACAGGAAAAATAATTTGTGGAGGTATAGAGACAAGAAGAAAATAAGGCAGCAGCTTCCTGTAAGAAGTTTGGTGTTCACTGGGGCAGAAAGAACATGTAAGGGAATGGCAGGTCTTCACTGTACCCACAAATTTGGAAAGAGTGCAGAATAGATATGCCTACCTGGTTCATTTTTCTCAGATATAATGGAAACCACTGAGGAGAAACAAGTAAAACCAGGAAAGGTAGAAATGGTGCTAACGTTCGTTCAGAAGTGAAGGCTGCAGAGCTATTCATTAAACTGTAAAAGTGACCCCAAACCTCTAGAATGGCACACCCTCTGCCAGATAAGGGAGAGAAACTCTGTTTCATGGTATTTAACACTCTTTTAGGAGAAAGAGCAGTGCCTGAATACTCTCAGAATGCTGAGTTCTCTCCCTTGCCATTTCCTTCTGTGACAGGAAAGTGGAGAGAATGAAATATCATCCCCAGCTTGAGGAAGAAAAAAGAAAGAATTACTTTCAAAGTATTCTAGGAAGAGGATCAAGTTACCTGTATCATATTGGAGTAAAAGAAGACTGGTCAGAGCCACCCAAGCTTGAGCAAGGTAAAAAGAAATGGCATGGACATTACATAAACATATTACAGCAAAGAACATGCATGCAAAAGCCAAAAAAAGAAACCAAGCTATAAGAAAAACATAACTTAAAGAATAGAATAAAACCAATACAATTAATTGCTTCATGCCATAAAAACAACTTAAGAAAATCAAAATTTTTAAAAAGTGTCCAAAGACTAGTTGATAAAACAGAATGAAATGAGATAATTTAATTGAAACAAGGAACAGAATAGACACTGCTGAAAGTCATATTAGTTAACAGAGAAAAGGGGTAAGATCATCACAGTGCCTTCAAAAATAAAAACCAGAGTAAAACTGTTAGGCAAAAGCTAATAGAAATGAAATACAAAAATTATACAGTACAAGGGTAATGTGTTGAAACAGAATTCAGAGAATGAAATAGAAGATGCATCCAAAGGTAAAATTATAAGAAAAATTTTTGGAAATGGATAAACAACTGTATATGCAGATCAAAAAGAGCACACTGTGTTCTAGGAAATTTTGAAACAAAACACTCAACTCTAAAACAAATCCAGTTATATTTTTAAACTTAAAAAAAAAAACACCAAAAAACCCTTTAGAATCAGGCAAACCAAAACCAGAGTAGGGGGTGGGGGTATAGATCACCTTCACAGGGAAAAAGATGGCAGGTTGCTTCTGGAACATTAAATGCCAGAAAATAAGGAAGCATTGCATGTAAGTTCAGTAGGAAAGTGTAACCCAAGAATATAACTCAAATAACACAGTAGCCATGGGCATTTCTTAGAAAGTTTGCCTGATGGTGAAATTCACCCAATTGGAGATGGATAGATACAAAGATGTTTAGAATAAGGCATCTGTAATAAAGAGACTGGCAGTGAGATTGAATCAATTTAAATATAAAACCAATCCTAAACAACTGTGGGAATTATAATTATTATATCTGTTCAATGCAAAAACAACAATATAACAAAACTCAGGAGGGAGGCGAAAAAGTGGTACAAATTATTAGAGTGCTAATTTTTTCATCTTTCAAGGCAGGAAATCAAAACAGTTTTTTTTAATGACTCCAACCACTTAGTGTTTTGAAAATTCTCTTTTTCCATCCTTAAAGAGATTACTTAAGAAATAAAATCCCTATGTTAAAAAAATATTTGTTTGAATTTCAACAATTAATTTTACTCATTTATTTTTCTACTTTTAAATTCAAGCAAAATTAACAAAATACCATTCATTTGGAAAATATCATTAATAACATAACTTTATTTTTATTAAAGTTCTATTTTTCTATCTTCTATCTGCATGGAAGATATCTAGAATAATATTTACTTAATGAGAATTTCTAGGAGATGTGAGGGAAGGAGAGGGTTGTACTTTCCAGCATTGACTTGATAATACATGTTTATCATTTTTACAAAAATAAAAACCAATATGCCAGGATACTAGCAGTGGCTAATTCTGGATGTTGGGAATATGGATTTATTCATTCATTTATTTAAAAATCTTTATTGGGCACTCATTCTGTAGTAGGTAGTGTCCAGGGTGCTGAAAATACAACAGCAAAAAAAAAAAAACAAAGCTCTTTCTTCAAGGAGCTTGTGAGAAGGGGAGAACAGAAAAAAACCACATAGAAAGTAAACATGTACTATGTTAGAGAGTAATAAGATGAGCTATGAAGAAAAATATCTAAGAGCAGGATGACCATATGTTCCAGTTTGCTAGGGCCAGTCCCAGTTTATGACTCCTGTTTCAACTTCCTAACTGACTGGGGTTCCTTTTCAATCTCAAAAGTATCCTGTTTCAGATGACAATTTATATGTTTACCCCAAGTAAGGGTGATATGAAGTGTTCTATGGTAGGATTCAGAGAGAGTGGCCAGAAAAGTCCTCATGATAAGGTAAAATTTGAGCAGAGACTTGAAGAAGGGAAGGAACAAACCATGGAGATATCTAAGGGAAGGACTACTCCAGGCAAAAGGAGCATCAAGGACAAAGACCTTAGATCAGGATATGCTTGTCATCTTCCAAGATGACAAAGAAGGTCCAGAGGGATGGAGGCAGCAGGTGAGGTCAGAGAGGTTGGACAAAGAGAGGAGAGACAGTGGGACAGACATAAAGGGCCCTTTAGGCTCTCTAGTAAGCAGATTGGTTTTTACTTTGAATGAGACAAGATGCTAAGAGAGGATTTCAAGCAAGGAATTATTTGACCTGACTTATATTTTTAAATAATCTGGCTGCTGTGTAGAGACAAGATCATGGGAAGCAAGGATAGAAACAGAATAAGGAGGCTATGGGAAAAATCCAGGTGAAGAACTGAAGGGTGGTAGTGGTGAAGGTGGTAAGAATGGGAACAAGATAGGATGGATGATTGTTATTGTTCTTCCTTGCACTTTCCTGTATCTTTTAAATTTAATAAAATTAACATTTTAGAGGAGGAACCAAGATAGTGGAGTAGAAGGATGTGCTCTCACTCCCTCTTGCGAGAACACCAGAATCACAACTAGCTGCTGGACAATCACTGACAGGAAGACACTGGAACTCAACAAAAAAGATACCCACATTCAAAGATAAAGGAGAAGCCACAATGAGACGGTAGGAGGGGCGCAATCACAGGAAAATCAAATCCCATAACTGGTGGGTGGGTGACTCACAGACTGGCGAACACTTATACCACAGAAGTCCACCCACTGGAGTGAAGGTTCTGAGCCCTACGTCAGGCTTCCCAACCTGGGGGTCCAGCAACGGGAGGAGGAATTCCTAGAGAATCAGATTTTGAAGCCTAGTGGGAAATGATTGCAGGACTTTGACAGGACTGGGGGAAACAGAGACTCCACTCTTGGAGGGCACACACAAAGTAGTGTGTGCTCGGGACCCAGGGGAAGGAGCAGTGACCCCGGGGGAGACTGAACCAGACCTACCTGCTAGTGTTGGAGGGTCTCCTGCAGAGGTGGGGGGTGGCTCTGTTTCACCGTGGGGACAAGGACACTGGCAGCAGAAGTTCTGGGAACTCCTTGGCATGAGCCCTCCCAGAGTCTGTCATTAGCCCCACCAAAGAGCCCGGGTAGGCTCCAGTGTTGGGTTGCCTCAGGCCAAACAACCAACAGGGAGGGAACCCAGCCCCACCCATCAACAGTCAACTGGACTAAGGTTTTACTGAGCTCTGCCCACCAGAGCAACAGTGAGCTCTACCCACCACCGGTCCCTCCCATCAAGCCTCTTAGACAGTCTCATCCACCAGAGGGCAGACAGTAGAGGCAAGAAGAACTACAATCCTGCAGCATGTGGAGCAAAAACCACATTCACAGAAAGAGAGACAAGATGAAAAGGCAGAGGGCTATATACCAGATAAAGGAACAAGATAACACCCCAGAAAAACAACAAAAGGAAGTGGAAATAGGCAACCTTCCAGAAAAATAATTCAGAATAATCATAGCAAAGATGATCCAGGACCGTGGAAAAAGAATGGAGGCAAAGATCAAGAAGATGCAAGAAATGTTTAATAAAGACCTAGAAGAATTAAACAACAAACAAACAGAGATGAACAATACAGTAACTGAAATGAAAACTACACTAGAAGGAATCAATAGCAGAATAACTGAGGCAGAAGAACGAATAAGTGACCTGGAAGACAAAATGGTGGAATTCACTGCTGCGGAACAGAATAAAGAAAAAAGAATGCAAAGAAATGATCTGGGACAACATTAAACGCAACAACATTCGCATCATAGGGGTCCCATAAGGAGAAGAGAGAGAGAGAGGACCAGAGAAAATATTTGAAGAGATTATAGACGAAAACTTCCCTAACATGGGAAAGGAAATAGACACCCAAGTCCAGGAAGCGCAGCGAGTCCCATACAGGATAAACCCAAGGAGAAACACACCGAGACACATAGTAATCAAATTGGCAAAAATTAAAGACAAAGAAAAATTATTAAAAGCAGCAAGGGAAAAACGGCAAATAATATACAAGGGAACTCCCATAAGGTTAACAGCAGATTTCTCACCAGAAACTCTACAAGCCAGAAGGGAGTGGCATGATATACTTAAAGTGATGAAAGGAATAACCGACAACCAAGATTACTCTACCCGGCAAGGATCTCATTCAGATTCAGTGGAGGAGTAAAAAGCTTTACAGACAAGCAAAAGCTAAGAGAATTCAGCACCACCAAACCAGCTCTACAACAAATGCTAAAGGAACTTCTCTAAGTGGGAAACTCAAGAGAAGAAAAGGACCTACAAAAACAAACCCAAAACAAATAAGAAAATGGTCATAGGAACATACATATCGATAATTACCTAAAACGTGAATGGATTAAATGCTCCAACCAAAAGACACAGGCTTGCTGAACGGATACAAAAACAAGACCCATATATATGCTGTCTACAAGAGACCCACTTCAGACCTAAGGACACATACAGACAGAAAGGGAGGAGATGGAAAAAGATATTCCATGCAAACGGAAATCAAAAGAAAGCTGGAGTAGCTATACTCATATCAGATAAAATAGACTTTAAAATAAAGAATGTTACAAGAGACAAGGAAGGACACTACATGATGATCAAGGGATCAATCCAAGAAGAAGATATAACAATTATAAATATATATGCACCCAACTTAGGAGCACCTCAATACATAAGACAACTGCTAACAGCTATAAAAGAAAAAATCGACAGTAACACAATAATAATGGGGGACTTTAACACCTCAGTTATCCCAATGGACAGATCATCCAAAATGAAAATAAATAAGGAAACAGAAGCTTTAAATGACACAATAGACCAGATAGATTTAATTGATATTTATAGGACATTCCATCCAAAAACAGCAGATTACACTTTCTTCTCAAGTGCACACGGAACACTCTCCAGGACAGATCACATTTTGGGTCACAAATCAAGCCTCAGTAAATACAAGAAAATTGAAATCATATCACGAATCTTTTCTGACCACAACGCTATGAGACTAGAAATGAATTACAGGGAAAAAAACGTAAAAAACACAAACACATGGTGGCTAAACAATACGTTACTAAATAACCAAGAGATCACTGAAGAAATCAAAGAGGAAATCAAAAAATACCTAGACACAAATGACAATGAAAACACGACGATCCAAAACCTATGGGATGCAGCAAAAGCAGTTCTAAGAGGGAAGTTTATAGCTATACAAGCCTACCTCAAAAAACAAGAAAAATCTCAAGTAAACAATCTACCTTTACACCTAAAGGAACTAGAGAAAGAAGAACAAACAAAACCCAAAGTTAGCAGAAGGAAAGAAATCATAAAGATCAGAGCAGAAATAAATGAAATACAAACAAAAAAAACGATGGCAAACACCAATAAAACTAAAAGCTGGTTCTCTGAGAAGTTACACAAAATTGATAAAACATTAGCCAGACTCATCAAGAAAAAGAGGGAGAGGACTCAAATCAATAAAACTAGAAATGAAAAAGGAGAAGTTACAACAGACACCACAGAAATACAAAGCATCCTAAGAGACTACTACAAGCAACTCTATGCCAATAAAATGGACAACCTGGAAGAAATGGACAAATTTGTAGAAAGGTATAAGCTTCCAAGACTGAACCAGGAAGAAACAGAAAATATGAACAGACCAATCACAAGTAATGAAACTGAAACTGTGATTAAACATCTTCCAACAAACAAAAGTCCAGGACCAGATGGCTTCACAGGTGAATTCCATCAAACATTTAGAGAAGAGCTAACACCCATCCTTCTCAAACTCTTCCAAAAAACTGCAGAGGAAGGAACACTCCCAAACTCATTCTATGAGGCCACCATCACCCTGATACCAAAACCAGACAAAGATACTACAAAAAAAGAAAATTACAGACCAATATCACTGATGAATATAGAGGCAAAAATCCTCAACAAAATACTAGCAAACAGAATCCAACAACACATTAAAAGGATCATACACCACGATCAAGTGGGATTTATCCCAGGGATGCAAGGATTCTTCAATATATGCAAATCAATCAATGTGATACACCATATTAACAACTTGAAGAATAAAAACCATATGATCATCTCAATAGATGCCGAAAAAGCTTTTGACAAAATTCAACACCCATTTATGGTAAAAACTCTCCAGAAAATGGGCATAGAGGGAACCTACCTCAACATAATAAAGGCCATATATGACAAACTCACAGCAAACATCATTCTCAATGGTGAAAAACTGAAAGCATTTCCTCTAAGATCAGGAACGAGACAAGGATGTCCGCTCTCACCAGTATTATTCAACATAGTTTTGGAAGTCCTAGCCATGGCAATCAGAGAAGAAAAAGAAATAAAAGGAATACAAATTGGAAAAGAAGAAGTAAAACTGTCACTGTCTGCAGATGACATGATACTACACATAGAGAATCCTAAAAATGCCACCAGAAAACTACTAGAGCTAATCAATGAATTTGGTAAAGTTGCAGGATACAAAATTAATGCACAGAAATCTCTTGCATTCCTATACACTAATGATGAAAAATCTGAAAGAGAAATTATGGAAACACTCCCATTTACCACTGCAACAAAAAGAATAAAATACCTAGGAATAAACCTACCTAGGGAGACAAAGACCTGTATGCAGAAAACTATAAGACACTGATGAAAGAAATTAAAGATGATACCAACAGATGGAGAGATATACCATGTTCTTGGATTGGAAGAATCAATATTGTGAAAATTACTATACTACCCAAGGCAATCTACAGATTCAATGCAATCCCTATCAAATTACCAATGGCATTTTTTACAGAACTAGAACAAATCATCTTAAAATTTGTATGGACACACAAAAGACCCCAAATAGCCAAAGCAGTCTTGAGGGAAAAAAACGGAGGTGGAGGAATCAGACTCCCTGACTTCAGACTACACTACAAAGCTACAGTAATCAAGACAATATGGTACTGGCACAAAAACAGAAACATAGATCAATGGAACAAGATAGAAAGCCCAGAGATAAACCCACGCACTTATGGTCAACTAAACTATTACAAAGGAGGCAAAGATATACAATGGAGAAAAGACAGTCTCTTCAATAAGTGGTGCTGGGAAAACTGAACAGCTACATGTAAAAGAATGAAATTAGAACACTCCCTAATACCATACACAAAAATAAACTCAAAATGGATTCGAGACCTAAATGAAAGACCAGACACTATAAAACTCTTCAAGGAAAACACAGGAAGAACACTCTTTGACATAAATCACAGCAAGATCTTTTTTGATCCAACTCCTAGAGTCATGGAAATAAAAACAAAAATAAACAAATGGGACCTAATGAAACTTAAAAGCTTTTGCAAAGCAAAGGAAACCATAAACAAGACGAAAAGACAACCTTCAGAGTGGGAGAAAATATTTGCAAACGAATCGATGGACATAGGATTAATCTCCAAAATATATAAACAGCTCATGCAGCTCAATATTAAAGAAACAAACAACCCAATCCAAAAATGGGCAGAAGACCTAAATAGACACTTCTCCAAAGAAGACATACAGATGGCCAAGAAGCACAAGAAAAGCTGCTCAACATCACTAATTATTAGAGAAATGCAAATCAAAACTACAGTGAGGTATCACCTCACACCAGTTAGAATGAGCATCATCAGAAAATCTACAAACAACAAATGCTGGAGAGGGTGTGGAGAAAAGGGAACCCTCTTGCACTGTTGGTGGGAATGTAAATTGATACAGCCACTATGAGAACAGTATGGAGGTTCCTTAAAAAACTAAAAATAGAATTACCATATGACCCAGCAATCCCACTACTGGGCATATACCCAGAGAAAACCATAGTTGAAAAAGACACATGCACCCCAATGTTCATTGCAGCACTATTTACAATAGCCAGGTTATGGAAGCAACCTAAATGCTCATCTACAGACAAATGGATAAAGAAGTTGGGGTACATATACACAATGGAATATTACTCAGCCATAAAAAGGAACGAAATTGAGTCATTTGTTAAGACGTAGATGGATCTAGAGACTGTCATACAGAGTGAAGTAAGTCAGAAAGAGAAAAAAAAATATCGTATATTAACGCATGTATGTGGAACCTAGAAAAATGGTACAGATGAACCAGTTTGCAGGGCAGAAGTTGAGACACAGATGTAGAGAACAAATGTATGGACACCAAGGGGCGAAAATCACGGTGGGGTGGGAATGGTGGTGTGCTGAATTGGGCAATTGGCATTAACATGTATACACTGATGTGTTTATACACATCAGTGTATACATGTCAATGCCAATTGTAAAATTGATGACTAATAAGAACCTGCAGTATAAAAAAACAAACAAAAAAAACAACTAACACTAAATTTTGTGTTATTTGTATGGAAATATGTTAATATAAATGTTCCAGACATTACATGAAATTTCTAAAAACTTATATGTTCTGGTGTAATGTTATAAATCATAATTCTAGTTATTACTTTAAAATATATATCTCTGAAATAACTAAATTTCCTTGTCAATTGCATTATTATGAACTTTCATCAAATCTTCAACCGTGGTCATTTTTAAGACTTCTGTCATTTACAGACAGTTCTGGGTGTACTCTGATGCTTTTGCAAATATGTTCCTATAAACGGGTTTCATCTTCAAGGAATTCATGGAAAAGACTCTGACAAGTACAGGTTTCTGGTAACTGACTATACTGCTGAACTGAATGAATAAGCATTTTCAGAACTCTAATGGAAAACTGATGAATTCATAAAAGTGCTAACAAAAGATCAAGATGATAAAAAAATTAATTACATGGGACTGAGTGAACTGATGAGGATGATTATAATTTTTGTGACTTTCTGTTTGAATAAAAAAAAAAAAAGCCCACAAGGACTCAGAGGCAAAAAATACACAAATCAATTTTCACTGCAAAGTAAAGGAGCTGTTACAGTGGAGGATTACTGGACTGAATGTCAATATTATGACATAGTACGAGTGTGTTTCGTGTTTGGTAATTGCAATCATTGTTGCTTTTGTTGTGGTCATCCATTTACAATGCTTGGTGTCAGTTTATTTATCTCTTGTAAAAATAAAATACAGTGTGTGTATGTGTGTGTGAAAAAAAAAAGACAACACCTGTTTCTTAAGGTCACCACCTGGCATTATACCTTTGTATAAAAATTTGACTACATTTAAACTCCTTTTCATAAAATTAACCACACTGATGACAAAACAAACAAAGCAAAAAAAATTTACATTTTAAAAGAGTAACGGTAAAAGCTTCAAGAGACATTTAGTAGACTCTAACTGAAGCTAATGGCCATTTGTAGGAGGTGAAAGAGTACTTTAAGATTATCAAGTTTTTGGCTTAAGCAGCAAGAATCATGGCTCCAATAAACAAAACAGGGGATGCAGAAGATACAACAAGCATTGGGTATTAGAACATTGAATTCAAGTGCCCACAAACCAGTGCTAACCAGGCATTAACCAAGAAGCAATCATACAGAGGGGTTTTAGAAAGCGATCTGGGTCTGGGATAGAGTTAAGGAGTCATCAACACAAAAGTTATTACTGAAGTTATGTGGGAATAACTGAAAGAGAGTGTGGACACAGGGGAAAAGAACGATGCCGTGGAAGAAGAGAAGTCTGTATACTGGACAAGAACAAGAGGAACTGGGAGAAGGTGCAGGAGGAAATGGTGCTTTTGAAGGCCAAGGTATAAAGGGAGTGCCGAACTTCACATGTATTATCATTATGTCAACTCATCTGACTGAATATCATCCAGCCCAGAGAAGGAGGTTTGCAAGTGTTTAAGCCCCTATTTAAAAATAGAACTATGCTGCTGCAAGTTCTTTTTCACTGTAAACTTGATAGAGATAAAATATGACTGTGCCTGTGATGCTAATTTAGTATTTGTTTTATCATTTCTATAGCCTTTTGTGTTATTTTAAGTGATCCTTAAAAAAGGCTTTTTGAACACTGTAGACTGTATAAACTATATTATAATGCCTGCTTTAAAATATAATATAATCTCCATTTATATCCAATTAACCATCTCAGTCTTCCTTAATAACATTCTTGCCTTAAACAGTGTCATCTTGAACTAATATGATTCAGGTCTGGTAAGACTATAGATGTTCCTCCTGCAACTCTGAATGGAGAAACAGAGGTCTACAAAATCTTACTTGGGTTTCATCTATTCTACTGCCATACAAGGGCAAGTTCATATATTGCTGTTTTATTTTTCATGATTAAAACTAAGTTTATCAGATATTTTTTCTACTGAAATTTTCCTTTATTTTGACTTTAATAGGTATTTAAAACCCCTTTTTCCCCAGTCAATCTGTGATTGGTGGGGTATGGCAAGAAAAAAGGATGCGCTGGCAAACAGCCTCCTGTCTTTCACTCATAAAACATATTTATGATGAAAAGAAAGTGATAAAACAGGAAAGTATGAGCTCTTCTCACTGATGTTATTCCATCCACACATCTGCAAAGCCTCAGCTCTCAACTATTCACCCTTGGGAAGAAATCGGCAAGGCAAATTTCTCATTTTCCTAATTTCAAGGTGACTGAAGCCCTAGAGTCTCCTATAACTGCTGTTCATGGACATTTAGGATTTACACTCTTCGGGAAATAGACAATTCATACATTTTAACACTCAAATCAACCTTGAGTGCCCTTCTATCCTTCTTCAAGTAATAAAGACACAATGATCAATTTTGCACATTTTCTCACTGGCATCTTACATGGGCTGTGAAAGTTTAATAGGGTTCTATTTCTGAAAATTATGCTATGTTGCTTTAGTTATTCTGATACCCAAGGAATTGGAAAGGTGATTCATTCTGTTGCTTAGGGAGATATTTCCAGAGAAAAGGATTCTGAGCTCCCTTCCAAACCTAAAACTTTCTTTCAAAATCTCCTTTGCTGAACACATCATTGCTTACCAGGTGTCCCTAAATAACGCCTTCTCTTCTTAGAGGATAATTTCAAACTAGTACATCTGTGAAGTGAGCATCCTTTGTATGATTTTTCTGTCAGCAGGTTTATCTCTTTGATCAAGTGATATTGTGTTCATTTTGGTCACAGTGTTGATTTTCCCACCTGTAAAACTATTCCCACTGCTTGACCAATGGATAGACTTTTGTGTCCACCCACTTTCTTCAGCCAAGAAGAAATAAATATGTGGACTTCCCTGGTGGCGCAGTGGTTAAGAATCCACCTGCCAATGCAGGGGACACAGGTTCGATCCCTGGTCCGGAAAGATGTCACATGCCACGGAACAACTAAGCCCGTGCGCCACAACTACTGAAGCCCATGCACCTAGAGCCCGTGCTCCGCAACAAGAGAAGCCACAGCAACGAGAAGCCTGAGTACCGCAAGGAAGAGTAGCCCCCACTCGCTGCAACTAGAGAAAGCCCCTGCACAGCAACGAAGACCCACCACAGCCAAAAATAAATAAATAAATAAATAAAGTTAAATAAATAAATATGTGTACTGCATACAATAGCATTAACAGTAAAATCAAAAGTATGTACTGGCTCTGCAGTATGATTTGCAGACAATCAGTATCACCTGAGAACTTCTGAAAACTATAAGTTCTCACCCTGTTTCCAGATCTAGTGAATCAGAATATCTCAGGGAAGGGCCCAGCAAGTGAAGGCTTAACAAGCCCTCCAGGTGATTCTGATGAAGTTAAAGTTTGAGAAGCACTGAATATTAAAAACACCTGGGGCGCTTTCTTTTTTTAATGAGAATGTACAGAGGAGGTGAGTGGGGCATATCAGACTAATTAAATCAAAATCTCTGCGACTGGGACCTGGCACTGATATGTTTTAAAAGCTCCCAGATATGTGTTCTAATGCACAATCAGATTTGAGAGCCACTGCTGTAGAGACATTCTGTCTTAAATGGTGAAAATCACTCTTTAACTTATATAAAACAATTTACTGGTTTCACAATCTACTAGTTATATTTATTTAGGTGCTTATTTTATCTACCCAATTAGCTTGAGGTGAGAGTCCAAGTATTATTCATATTTCATCCCCTGAAGTGATTAGCACAATCTCATGCACACTGAATTTAATGAGAACATATTTCAATACCCACTCCACAAAGCACTGTCCCATTTGTTCCTCACAACACACCTCTGAAATAGGCAGGTCACTCTCATTTTTTTTTTTAAATAGAGCTCACAGAGGGTAACTGACTTATTTTCTCATAGTTAATTACAGCAAAACCTAAACCACCTACCCAGAGATCTTTCCAACTCTAAACATTTCTCCTCTTCAACTTCTATCTGGGATGCAGTTTCCCTACAGAAAGTCTTCTCATTTTCTGTAAAACGATCCTCTCCTATCCCATCTCCTCACCACCACTTCTGGACCAGAATTTATGCCTTTCAGAAGACATCCTTTAGCTTCAGAGAGTTACAGCTCTCTTCACCCTGCAGAGACGTGAAGCATCATTGATTTTAAGATGCTCAAATGCTGAGGCCACAGAACACAATCTTCACTAACAAAGTTCTGAAAAGGAGGGAAGTAGGTAATAAAATGATCATGTCTCTTAGCTCATTGATCTTTACCACTGATAATTCTCAAAGAAAAGGAAATCATCAAGTGAATGTGACAGTATACATTTTTTTCTAAATGAATTTGCTATTGTTTTAATCACAGCCTTCAGATGGCTCAACACCTACTGTCATGAAAACATGAACCCAATGAATTGTAGCACGAATAGCATGCAAATTCATCCATATGCCAGCCATGCACCATCTGCAAGAAATGCCTATAAATAATCCTTCTTTCCTTTCCAAATCCAAACAATTCTATTGTACACAAGCCATACTCATAGAGGGATCACCATACACACTCTCACTAGAGGCTTCCGAGTGTTATTTCTTTTTTCCTAGAGCATAAATGTTGAATAGTTGGTCTGCATTCTTCAGAGCGTGGGTGGGTTATGTGAAATGTTTTAGGTTTTGATCATAACTATATTCAGGCTGCAGCTTCTGCCCTCAGAAAGAATCAGCATCTGTCTTGATTATCAGTTGTGCTAAGGAAGTCACTCTTAAGGCATATTTTACTTTAGCTCCCACAGGCTGAACAATCCAAAAGATTCCACAAGTTTTATTTACTGCACTCTCACAATAAATTTAAAACTTTATAACCTGCGTAGGGAATAAAGATAAAGAAGCAGGATTATCTAGACTCATATTCACAGCCCTGATTTAGATGAGAAGGTCACATTACTATTCATGAGGGGGGAGTCCGTGAACTTGCCAGGGAACACGTTGCTATGCTGCACTGCATCAGGCAGTCTGCTGGTGTCGGATCACACTCCCTCCCAGCATCTGGAAAGCCCAAACCTTCCCTCTGATGGTTGGCAAACAGGAGAAAGGAGGCAAGATGGTAAGTAAGCAGAGAAGGACATGGCAGTAAAAATAAAGTCAAGACTTGAAACAGAAAGCATAGGAAGATGTTAATAGGGTCATTTCCACATAAGGTACACTAAGAAGAGAAGCAAATATAAAAATTTTTCATCTTCATAGTTAACATTTACAGGTTACCAATACAAGCTGTAGAATCGATACCCTAAATACTAATGGTATGTCCACTAATTTGTGTGATTTTTGGTAACTTACTTAATTTTTCTGTGCCTCAGTAACTTCATCTGTGAAGTAGGGATAATAATGGTTCCTACCTTATAGGTATGATTGGTAAGGGGCTTAGAAAAATGTCTGGCACAGAGCACACAGTGAATATTTGCTATTATTATTTGATGTCTCCTCTTAAACTAAGAAGAGTTCCAATATAAAACATACAGGATAGAGATTATAAGTGATTTGTTTGGCTCTCTGTAGCTTTCAGCCTGTGCTCCTGGCCATGGCAATGACAGTTTCCTCTTCAGTAACTGGTAATTCTGGTCTCCTCACTTTCCATGATCATCTTCAAATATCTCCTGTTCTTTGCCTCCCTTATTCTTATACAAGTTACAAGTTTATCTAAAGTACAAAGACTTCCAAGTCTAAAATTTTCCAATGATATAAAAACTCTAGGGCTTCCCTGGTGGCACAGCGGTTGAGAATCTGCCTGCCAATGCAGGGGACACGGGTTCGAGCCCTGGTCTGGGAAGATCCCATATGCCGCGGAGCAGCTGGGCCCGTGAGCCACAATTACTGAGCCTGCGCGTCTGGAGCCTGTGCTCCGCAACAAGAGAGGCCGCGATAGTGAGAGGCCCGCACACCGCGATGAAGAGTGGCCCCCGCTTGCCACAACTAGAGAAAGCCCTCGCACAGAAACGAAGACCCAACACAGCCATAAATAAATAAATAAATAAATTTAAAGAGAACATTATATCTTTAAAAAAAAAAAAAAACTCTACCCTGTAGGATCATGCTAAAAAATGAACAGGTTTTGCTAATGTGGGATATAAAAATCATATTTAACTTTCAAAACCATAGAAAATCAAGAGCTGCTCTTTCTGGAAAGACTGCAAGCAAGAATGAGCTAAGGTGACTCATTTATCATTTTGTAGAACAATCATTCTGGCCAAAATAATTAATATTTGAGGTGGATAGAAGAACTATTTGTAGGTTCAGAGACAAGATTTAAATACTCAGGATACATATATGTATGTATGTAGACAAGCACCTTCCAAACTCCACTGTGTTACTTATACCCCAGTTTTTTCCTTTTCTGTGATGTTAATTCGCTCAGCAAGAGTTAAAAAGAAGGATTAGTGCAAACATGACATATGAATCTGACAACTAGTCATGGTCTAATCAACTCTCTTCAATCTGACCAAAAACAGTATTTTTAAAGCCAAGATTCTGGCCATATTTTTCAGAATTGGTGCTAACTCTCCCATTTAAAAACTAACACCTCATGGTCCTGTGCATCAGTTAAGCCTTTTCCAAATTGCTCGTGTATTTACTTTCAAGTAAAGAAGGCCAGAATATTTATTAAGGCAACTTTCTGATGTCTTTTTCAGTGCTGAATTGATAATGAATCTAACTCAGAGACACAGAGGAAAAATGTTAATATATAGTGGATTTCTGACTGGATTTGATTTTTTAAATTATCCCAAAGAGCTCAGTAGCATGTTGGGTTTTGATAGGGCAATTTATGTGTGAGCTATTAGACTCCTAGTAACAACTCAACACATAAGATACCTTGTTTTATGAAGAGAGAAAGGAGTGGTTATAAAGACTTGAGATTATTCCTATTCATTTTCATCCTCTGAAATAACAGAGTCCCTTTGCATAGTTAACCTGCTAGACAAACAAGTGCTGTTCCACAACAAATAAATTCTATGTGTGCATATGAGAAGGTCAAAATGACAATCTTTCCACATTTGCTACCACAGAACTAAAGGGCTATGCTATCTCTGTTAGGGATGTGTTAGAATAAGCAGATGATAACAGAACAGAAAGCTCTCAAGAAAATGAGGTCTCACATAAGACCAACTCCACAAGCTACATTTTAAAATCAGTTTCATTACCTCTCATTGGTTCAAAAGCCTGCTTGGGGTATAGCCTAGTGTTTGGGAGGGCAGAGTGTCAAAACAAACTAGGTCATGGGTTCAATCCCTGTCCTGAGAGTCTCTGCTCTTTCAATATAAAATGGTGATAATAATACCTATCTAATAAAGGTGCTGTGAAGATTACTTTGGATAACTCATGTAAAACACCCTGCACATAATAGGTGCTCAGTAAAGAGTATATATTATCATACTTTCTGTGCTTTTTTTTCCCTTTAAGTGAGGCTTTTTTCAATTAAATTTATTTATTGCTTAAATGAGATGAGTATGTGAAATATTAAATCAATCCCTAGGAGAGTTGAATAAGATTAAAGTGAAGTTTGGGTTAAGAAAAACTGAATAAACATTGTTAGGCAGACTCTAAGATTAGTGGGAAAAATCATAGCATCTTAGGCTTACAATGACCTATATCTCATGAGGAAGTAGAGATGGTCAGAAAGCAATGAATGAGATTTGAAAGCAAGACTAAAGCAAGCCTTTGAGTAAACACTTCGGCTGTGTATGCACACCAAGCAAAATGAAAGATTAAAAAGAATAATTTAGATAATTCATGCCAACAGAAAAGGGTTTCTCTTTCTTCAAATATCCAGATATTTCTGGAAGAGTGTTTATTATCTTCAATTTTTCAGTAATTGCTTCAGTTCCACAGTTCATGTGTTGCATATATCAATACACCCTATTTCTTTGAGATCCCACAAAGAACAAAATGGTTGCTTAGTTGTACTGTAGTCATGAAAAAGCAATGTAAAAAGCAATCAAACCATTTCGTTAAAGGCAGATCAAGAGGGACTTCCCAGGTGGCACAATGGTTAAGAATCTGCCTGCCAATGCAGGCGACATGGGTTAGAGCCCTGGTCCGGGAAGATCCCACATGTCACGGAGCAAGTAAGCCTGTGTGCCGCAACTACTGAGCCTGTGCTCTAGAGCCTGCGAGCCACAACTACTGAAGCCCCTGTGCCTAGAGCCGGTGCTCCACAACAAGAGAAGCCACCGCAATGAGAAGCCCGTGCACAACAACGAAGAGTAGCCGCCACTCACCACAACTAGAGAAAGCCCGCGCACAGCAACGAAGACCCAACACAGCCAAGGATAAATAAATAAATTAGTTTAAAAAAAAAAAAAAAAAAGGCAGATCAGGAAAGCACAAATCTAAGGTTATAGTGCACTTTTATGAGTCATCCAGGGCTCAAAGGGTATTACAGCTTTAGGATCAACCTAAAGAACATATCCAAACTTTATGGCCTCTGAGTTGTTAAGGAAATACAGTTTCACTCTTCTCTTCCATCCACACACTATGCGGAGCTATTTATCAGGTGGGAGGCAGAAGAAATAGAGAAAACCCTAAGGCCTTTCCCATCAAAGTCTGTTTTATTCAAAGGTCCATTTTCTTTTATTAGGATGTACTCTAGGCAGTGGCTGTACATAAAATAGAATGGAGAATTGAATCTACTATTCAACCAGTTGAGATCTAGAACTCCTGCCGTCCTCCAAAATGTCTAAGTGCTTTAACTCTGAATTACACAGATATTATCAAAATTATAAAAACTATATTTCACTTTTCATGTATAGATAGACATACCTTAACTAAAGGATTCATTTGGGAACATAATTTATTCTGTTTCCCATGCTGGTAGGGTAAGCAACACATTGAATGCTGTTTAAGTTTCTTAAAGGCATTGGCATGACAAGATTAATTTCTTTCCAATCAATAAATATATGGTTTATCTTTATAAATTCATGAATTCAAGCTAAGTTTTTACAATTCTTGAAGTTTTGTTTAAATCTAATTAGTATTTTTTTCCAAGTTTGTAAATAACTTCAATTTGTCAAGGCTCATTTATTAGCAAATATAGTCTTTGAAATGTCAGTAGTAACTCCCACATTTTATTTCAAGTGTAGTTAATGACTTATGTGTAGAATTCTCTTGGGTTTTTTTTTCCCTTTATTATTATTTTTTAACATCTTTATTGGAATATAACTACTTTACAATGGTGTGTTAGTTTCTGCTTTGTAACAAAGTGAATCAGCTATACATATACATATATCCCCATATCTCTTACCTCTTGCATCTCCCTCCCTCCCACCCTCCCTAACCCACCCCTCTAGGTAGTCACAAAGCACCAAGCTGATCTCCCTGTGCTATGTGGCTGCTTCCCACTAGCTATCAATTTTACATTTGGTAGCGTATAAATGTCCATGCCACTCTCTCACTTTGTCCCAGTCTACCCTTCACCTTCCCCGTGTCCTCAAGTCCATTCTTTAGTAGGTCTGTGTCTTTATTCCAGTCCTGCCCCCAGGTTCTTCATAACCATTATTTTTTTTTATACCATATATATGTGTTAGCATACGGTATTTGTTTTTCTCTTTCTGACTTACTTCACTCTATATGACAGACCCTAGGGCCATCCACCTCACTACAAATAACTCAATTTCGTTTCTTTTTATGGCTGAGTAATATTCTATACTACATATGTGCCACATCTTCTTTATCCATTCATCTGTCAATGGACACTTAGGTTGTTTCCATGTCCTGGCTATTGTAAATAGAGCTGCAGTGAACATTGTGGTACATGACTCTTTTTGAATTATAGTTTTCTCAGGGTGTATGTCCAGTAGTGGGATTGCTGTGTCATAGGGTAGTTCTATTTTCAGTTTTTAAAGGAACCTCCATAGTGTTCTCCATAGTGGCTGTATCAATTTACATTCCCACCAACAGTGCAAGAGGGTTCCCTTTTCTCCACACCTTCTCCAGCATTTACTGTTTGTAGATTTTTTGATGATGGCCATTCTGACTGGTGTGAGATGACACCTCATTGGAGTTTTGATTTGGATTTCTCTAATGATTAATGATGTTGAGCATTCTTTCATGTGTTTGTTGGCAATCTGTATATCTTCTTTGGAGAAATATCTATTTAGGTCTTCTGCCCATTTTTGGATTGGGTTGTTTGTTTTTGTGATATTGAGCTGCATGAGTGGCTTATAAATTTTGGAGATTAATGCTTTGTCAGTTGCTTCATTTGCAACTATTTTCTCCCATTCTGAGGGTTGTCTTTTCATCTTGTTTATGGTTTCCTTTCCTGTGCAAAAGCTTTTAAGTTTCATTAGGTCCCATTTGTTTATTTTGGCTTTTATTTCCATTTCTCTAGGATGTGCGTTGAAAAGGCTCTTGCTGTGATTTGTCATAGAATGTTCTGCCTATGTTTTCCTCTAAGAGTTTTATAGTGTCTCCCCTTACATTTAGGCCTTTAACCATTTTGAGTTTATTTTTGTGTCTGGTGTTAGGGAGTGTTCTAATTTCATTCTTATACATGTAGCTGTCCAGTTTTCCCAGCACCACTTATTGAAGAGGCTGTCTTTTCTCCATTGTATATTCTTGCCTCCTTTATCAAAGATAAGGTGACCATATGTACGTCGGTTTATCTGGGCTTTCTATCCTGTTCCATTGATCTATATTTCTGTTTTTGTGCCAATACCACACTGTCTTGATTACTTTAGCTTTGGAGTATAGTCTGAATTCACGGAGCCTGATTCTCCCAGCTCTGTTTTTCTTTCTCAAGATTGCTTTGGCTATTCAGGGTCTTTTGTGTTTCCATACGAATTCTGAATTTTTTGTTCTAGTTCTGTGAAAAATGCCATTGGTAGTTTGATAGGGATTGCATTGAATATGTAGATTGCTTTGGGTAGTAGAGTCATTTTCACAATGTTGATTCTTCCAGTCCAAGAACATGGTATATCTCTCCATCTGTTGGTATCATCTTTAATTTCTTTCATCAGTGTCTTATAGTTTTTTGCATACAGGTTTTTGTCTCCTTAGGTAGGTTTATTCCTAGGTATTTTATTCTTTTTGTTGCAATGGTAAATGAGAGTGTTTCCTTAATTTCTCTTTCAGATTTTTCATCATAAGTGTATAAGAATGCAAGAGATTTCTGTGCATTAATTTTGTATCCTGCTACTCTACCAAATTCATTGATTAGCTCTGGTAGTTTTCTGGTAGCATCTTTAGGATTCTCTACGTAGAGTATCATTTCATCTGCAAACACTGACAGCTTTACTTCTTCTTTCACCATTTGGATTCCTTTTATTTCTTTTTCTTCTCTGACTGCTGTAGCTAAAACTTCCAAAACAATGTTGAATAATAGTGGTGAGAGTGGGCAACCTTGTCTCATTCCTGATATTAGTGGAAATGGTTTCAGTTTTTCACCATTGAGAACGATGTTGGCTGTGGGTTTGTCATACATGGCCTTTATTATGTTCAGGAAAGTTCCCTCTATGCCTACTTTCTGGAGGATTTTTATCATAAATGGGTGTTGAATTTTGTCAAAAGCTTTTTCTGCATCTATTGAGATGATCATGTGGTTTTTATTCTTCAGTTTGTTAATATGGTGTATCACACTGATTGATTTGCATATACTGAAGAATCCTTGCATTCCAGGGATAAGCCCCCCTTGATCATGGTGTATGATCCTTTTAATGTGCTGTTCAATTATGTTTGCTAGTATTTTGCTCAGGATTTTTGCATCTATGTTCATCAGTGATATTCGTCTGTAGTTTTCTTTCTTTGTGACATCTTTGTCTGGTTTTGGTATCACAGTGATAATGGCCTCAAAGAATGAGTTTGGGAGTGTTCCTCCCTCTGCTATATTTTGGAGGAGTTTGAGAAGGAGAGATGTTAGCTCTTCTCTAAATGTTTGATACAATTGACCTGTGAAGCCATCGGGTCCTGGGCTTTTGTTTGTTGGAAGCTTTTAATCACAGTGTCAATTTCAGTGCTTGTGATTCGTCTGTTTATATTTTCTATTTCTTCCTGGTTCAGTCTCAGAAGGTTATGCTTTTCTAAGAATTTGTCCATTTCTTCAAGGTTGTCCACTGTATTGGCATATAGTTGCTTGTAGTAATCTCTCATGATCCTTTGTATTTCTGCTGTGTCAGTTGCTACCTCTCCTTTTTCATTTCTAACTCTGTTGATTTGAGTCTTCTCCCTTTTTTTCTTGATGAGTCTGGCTAATGGTTTATCAATTTTGTTTATCTTCTCAAACAACAAGCTTTTAGTTTTATGGACCTTTGCTATTTCCTTCATTTCTTCTTTGTTTAATTCTGGTCTGATCTTTATGATTTCTTTCCTTCTGCTAACTTTGGGGGTATTTTTGTTATTCTTTCTCTAATTGCTTTAGGTGTAAGGTTAGGTTGTTAAATTGAGATGTTTCTTGTTTCTTGAGGTAGGATTGTATTGCTATAAACTTCCCTCTTAGAACTGCTTTTGCTGCATCCCATAGATTTTAGGTCGTCGTGTTTTCATTGTCATATGTTTCTAGGTATTTTTTGATTTCCTCTTTGATTTTAGTGACCTCTTGGTTATTAAGTAGTGTATTGTTTAGCCTCCATGTGTTTGTATTTTTTAGAGTTTTTCCTGTAATTAATATCTAGTCTCATAGCTTATGGTCGGAAAAGATACTTGACATGATTTCAATTTTCTTAAATTTACCAAGGCTTGATTTGTGACCCAAAATATGATCTATCCTGGAGAATGTTCCACGAGCACTTGAGAAAAAAGTGTATTTTGTTGTTTTTCGATGGAATGTCCTATAAATACCAATTAAGTACATCTTGTTTAATGTGTCATTTAAAGCTTGTGTTTCCTTATATATTTTCATTTTGGATGATCTGTCCATTGGTGAAAGTGGGGTGTTAAAATCCCCTACTATGATTGTGTTACTGTCGATTTCCCCTTTTATGGCTGTTAGCATTTGCCTTATGTATTGAGGTGCTCCTATGTTGGGTGCATAAATATTTACAATTGTTATATCTTCTTCTTGGATTGATCCCTTGATCATTACATAGTGTCCTTCTTTGTCTCTTGTAATAGTCTTTATTTTAAAGTCTATTTTGTCTGATATGAGAATTGCTACTCCAGCTTTCTTTTGATTTCCATTTGCATGGAATATCTTTTTCCATGCCCTCACTTTCAGTCTGTATGTGTCCCTAGGTCTGAAGTGGGTCTCCTGTAGACAGCATATATACGGGTCTTGTTTTTTTTTTAATTATTTATTTATTTTATTTTTGGCTGTGTTGGGTCTTCATTTCTGTGCGAGGGCTTTCTCCAGTTGTGGCAAGCGGGGGCCACTCTTCATCGCGGTGCGTGGTCCTCTCACTGTTGCGGTCTCTCCTGTTGTGGAGCACAGGCTCCAGATGCGCAGGCTCAGTAATTGTGGCTCATGGGCCTAGTCGCTCCGCGGCACGTGGGATCCTCCCAGACCAGGGCTCGAATCCGTGTCCCCTGCATTGGCAGGCGGACTCCCAACCACTGAGCTACCAGGGAAGCCCCGGGTCTTGTTTTTGTATCCATTCAGCCACTCTATGTCTTTTGGTTGGAGCATTTAATCCATTTACAGTTAGGGTAATTATCGATATGTATATTCCTATTACCATTTTCTTAATTGTTTTGCGTTTGTAATTGTAGGTCTTTTCCTTGTCTTGTGTTTCCTGCCTAGAGAATTTCCTTTAGTATGTGTTGTAAAGCTGGTTTGGTGGTGCTGAATTCTCTTAGCTTTCATTTGTCTGTAAAGGTTTTAATTTCTCCATCAAAACTCTCCATCAAATGAGAGGTTTGCTGGGTAGAGTAATCTTGGTTGTAGGTTTTTCCCTTTCATCACTTTAAATATGTCATGCCACTCCCTTCTGGCTTCCAGAGTTTCTGCTGAAAGATCAGCTGTTAACCTTATGGGGATTCCCTTGTGTGTTATTTGTTGTTTTTCCCTTGCTGCTTTTAATATTTTTCCTTTGTATTTAATCTTTTGATAGTTTGATTAATATGTGTCTTGGCATGTTTCTCCTTGGATTTATCCTGTATGGGACTCCCTGTGCTTCATGGACTTGATTAACTATTTCCTTCCCCATATTAGGGAAGTTTTCAGCTATAATCTCTTCCAGTATTTTCTCAGTCCCTTTCTTTTTCTCTTCTTCTTCTGCAACCACTATAATTCAAATGTTGGTGCATTTAATGTTGTCCCAGAGGTCTCTAAGACTGTCCTCAATTCTTTTCAATCTTTCTTCTTTATTCTGCTCTGCAGTAGTTATTTCCACTATTTTATCTTCCAGGTCACTTATCCGTTCTTCTGTCTCAGTTATTCTGCTACTGATTCCTTCTAGAGAATTTTTAATTTCATTTATTGTGTTGTTCATCATTGTTTGTTTGCTCTGTAGTTCTTCTAGGCCCTTGTTAAACATTTCTTGTATTTTCTCCATTCTGTTTCCAAGATTTTGGATCATCTTTACTATTATTACTCTGAATTCTTTTTCAGGTAGACTGCCTATTTCCTCTTCATTTGTTTGGTCTGGTGGATTTTTACCTTGCTCCTTCATCTGCTGTGTGTTTCTCTGTCTTCTCATTTTGCTTAACTTACTGTGTTTGGGGTCTCCTTTTCGCAGGTTGCAGGTTCGTAGTTCCCATTGTTTTTGGTGTCTGCCCCCAGTGGCTAAGGTTGGTTCGGTGGGTTGTGTAGGCTTCCTGGTGGAGGGGACTAGTGCCTGTGTTCTGGTGGATGAGGCTGGATCTTGGCTTTCTGATGGGCAGGTCCACGTCCAGTGGTGTGTTTTGGGGTGTGTGTGACCTTGTTATGATTTTAGGCAGCCTTTCTGGACATTTTAGGTGTCCAGCAGTGTAGCTTGCTGGTCATTGAGTGGAGCTGGGTCTTGGCATTGAGATGGAGATCTCTGGGAGATTTTCGCCGTTTGATATTATGTCAACCTGGGAGGTCTCTGGTGGACCGGTGTTCTGAACTCAGCTCTCCCACCTCAGAGGCACAGGCCTGACCCCTGCCAGAGCACTAAGACCCTGTCATTCACATGGCTCAGAATAAAAGGGAGAGAGAAGAAGAAAGAAAGGAAGGAAGGAGGAAGAAAGGAAGGGAGGGAGGGAGGGAGGGAGATAAAATAAAGTTATTAAAGTAAAAGATTATTAAAAATAAAAGAAATTAAAAAGTAATAAAAAAAAAGAAAGAAGAGAGCTACCAAACCAGAAATCAAATCTACCAATGATAACAAGTGCTAAAAACTATACCAAAAATAAAAAACAAACAAAAAAACGGACAGACAGAACCCTAGGACAAATGGTAAAAGCAAAGCTATACAGACAAAATCACACACAGAAGCATACACATACACACTCACAAAAAGAGAAAAAGGAAAATATATATATATCATTGCTCCCAAAGTCCACCGCCTCCATTTGGGATGATTCGTTGCCTATTCAGGTATTCCACAGATGAAGGGTACATCAAGTTGACTGTGGAGATTTAATCTGCTGCTCCTGAGGCTGCTGGGAGAGATTTCCCTTTCTCTTCTTTGTTCACACAGCTCCTGGGGTTCAGCTTTGGATTGGCCCCACCTCTGTGTGTAGGTTGCCTGAGGGCGTCTGTTCCTGCCCAGACAGGATGGCGTTAAAGGAGCTGCTGATTCGGGGGCTCTGGCTCACTCAGGCCGGGGGGAGGGAGGGGTACAGAGGAGGCAGGGCGAGCCTGCGGCATCAGAGGCGTCATGATGTTGCAACAGCCTGAGGCATGCCGTGTGTTCTCCTGGGGAAGTTGTCCCTGGATCACGAGACCCTGGCAGTGGTGGGCGGCACAGGCTCCCGGGAGGGGAGGTGTGGATAGTGACCTGTGCTTGCACACAGGCTTCTTGGTGGCGGTAGCAGCAGCCTTAGCATCCCATGCCCGTCTCTGGGGTCCGCGCTGACAGCCACGGCTCGCGCCCGTCTCTGGAGCTCGTTTAGGCAGTGCTCTGAATCCCCTATCCTCACACACCCCAAAACAATGGTCTCTTGCCTCTTCGGCAGTTCCAGACCGTTTCCCGGACTCCCTCCCGGCTAGCTGTGGCGCATTAGCCCCCTTCAGCCTGTGTTCACGTCACCAACCCCAGTCCTCTCCCTGGGATCTGACCTCCGAAGCCCGAGCCTCAGCTCCCAGCCCCCACCTGCCCTGGCGGGTGAGCAGACAAGCCTCTCGGGCTGGTGAGTGCTGGTCGGCACCGATCCTCTGTGAGGGAATCTCTCCGCTTTGCCCTCTGCAACCCTGTTGCTGCGCTCTCCTCCGTGGCTCCGAAGTTTCCTCCCTCCGCCATCCGCAGTCTCTGCCCGCGAAGTGGCTTCCCAGTGTGTGGACACCTTTCCTCCTTCACAGCTCCCTCCCACTGGTGCAGGTCCCGTGCCTATTCTTTTGTCTCTGTTTTTTCTTTTTTCTTTTGCCCTACCCATGTACATGGGGAGTTTCTTGCCTTTTGGGAGGTCTGAGGTCTTCTGCCAGTGTTCAGTAGGTGTTCTGTAGGAGTTGTTCCACATGTAGATGTATTTGTGGGGAGGAAGGTGATCTCCACGTCTTACTCTTCCGCCATCTTGAAGGTCTCCTCTAAATCGAATTAGTTTTAAAAGCAGAATTATATGCAGATGAAGAGCTAAGATAAACTCTTTTGGAAATACGTTTTCTATATTATTCTTTGATGTATAGCTCTGATGTGTCACTATCTTGGTTCAGACCTCAGTTTTTTTCTTATTGTGACAACTGCGATGGTCTTTTAATTGGCCCTAATGTCTATAAACTCATACCCTTCCAATCTATTTTCCATGCTGTCTCCACATTTTGGGATGCAAACCTCAGTATGACACTCTCTGGACCAAAATGTTTCAATGACACCCCACCACCAGTTCTCTCATTACTTGCAAGATAAAGACTCCCAGTTCCACAGCATGTACACAGGCCTGGACTCTGACCACTTCCTTGGGCTCATTTCCTACGACCTACCCATTACTACCCATTACTTGCACTTCTCCAGTTGTGACATGCATATCCTATCCCTGTGCTTTTCTTGATGTTGCTTCCTTCACATTGCCCACAGATGAATACGTAGCATTCTTTAATACTTTCTTCCGCATTTTCCCTGATGTCTACACCCCTCCAGATATGAATTGATAGATCCATCTTTGGTGTCGCCATAGTATGAAGCTGTTTGTTGAAATCCTATCCAGTCTTCAAAACCAATTTTAAATGTTGCTTTCTCTATAAACACAATGACCATATGATTTACCTTCCAAACTGGAATGCTTCTGACAATGGAGGGGATTCCTGTTAATAGTTACCCCAGGACAATAGAGATAAACTAGAACTATCCCAGGCAAACCAGGACATATGTTTACCTTATCCAGAAAAGCCTTTATGATTAGTAAAACTGGTTATGAGCACTTCCACCTTATACTTCTCTTATGCTACTATGTCCTTGCAATATATTCGTGCATGTTTGTGTCATTCCTATTACTAAAAATCGTACTCTCTTTAAGGACAGGAATTATATTTTACTCATCTTTGTATTCTCCACTATACCTGCCACATTGCTTTACATATAAAAAGTATTTAAAATGCTGTTCCCTTAGAATGGTTGATAAGTGCTATCTATGGCAGTGGTGAAGAAACAAAATGTACAGTCTTTTAAATGTTACTACTTGTGGATTTTAGTCTAATTAGCAACATGTTCTCAACTAAACTAACCAATCTGTATCAATTGTGTCTTGAAATGCCAGGAATTTACTTCCCATGCTAGAATCTAAAGAAAAGCTTTTTTCCTTCTGCATTGGGTTTCTGCTATATCACTCTGATGAAGAAGAAATAGATATCTAAATGTTTAATTTTTCCTAAATATTGAAAACCTTAGAGAAAATTATCTCCTGAAACTCTATTGCTTATTTAAAAATAAAATTATGCTTCTACTTGTTTGAGAAGTATTATTCCATTTGATTGTCAATTATATACCAAACTATTGAGACTCAAGAAATAGCTAAATTCTTTGATTTCAAATGGAAACAAGGTTATAAAGATATATCAAAGAGAAATTTTATTCACTGATGATTTCAGAGATGTCATATTCAGTGAACAGATTGTAACTGGTCATTAGCAAATTTTTACCAATATGTTTTTTCTAGAAATTTATAAATTTCTCAAAGAATGTGAATACAATATTGCCTCTTAGCATCTTTGATCCAAAATACTGTTTAACATAGTATTTAAAATAGGGTTAGTTTTCTTAATTTTGTACAAAGTGACTGTGAGTCCAGATAGTTAAACACCTTTCGGGGGGAAACCATGAAAACAAACCAACCCTGGACAATACAGTCTTCTGATTAGATTATGTCCCATGAGGAAACTTTTCTCTTGCAGATAGTCAAGTCTATCATCAATGGACCAGCAATCCAGACTCAAGGAAACATTAGTTCCAGGAAGTTAGATCTGGATTTTGTCAGTGACCATATGCCTGCCCCAGGAAAAAACAATTCCACTTCTCAACCTGTGCCAGTCCTTCAAGTCTTGAATGTCTCATACCATTTTCTAAGGTTAGAGTTTAATTTGTTCTGCTTAACTGAATACCTATATAACTAGGTACAACTAAGTGATGACTTTCACAGTATGATGGACATTCCAGAGAACAACTGATACTTAAAATTATCATAAAAATCTGTATTTGAGTAGAGCCCACCTAGTACATTTCCCCAGATGAATCCTAACAAACATGCCAACTTCTTCCACTACAAACTGTAAAACACAATAAATACAATACTTGTGGAATAACATACAAACCCATTGCCAGATGTCATCCTCATTCTCATGAAAAGATATTGGATACTGTCCAATAACAGGCAAGTCTGTTTTTATGCATTTATATTCTCTGCCTAAGTAAAGGGAATTTATAGATGCTCATATAAAAACATACCAAAAAAGGTATTTTTACACAGACCAAAAAAAATCAGAACTAAGAGAAACTAGGTAGAAGAATAAGATGAAGTCAGAATTCAAGTTAGACACAGAAATGTATACCATATGTTCCTGTATAATTACTGAAGGTGGCCTGTAAATTTGACTCTGAGCTTTCTAGCAGCCAAAGAAAAGAGGAACATGCAATCAGTTAGAAAATTCTTAGAGTCAGTATGACAGAAAACTGGCATTTTATCAGGAGAAGCTCAGATTTCTCAATCGGGGGAAAATCTCCTCATGGGTCCTCTTACACTGTGAGTTATCCTGGACTTTATTCTTTTCTCCTCACTTCTAGTTAGTTGGTTAGTTAGTTTTAATAATGCAATAAGCAGCTATGAATCTACCACCCATAATCACAGCTAGGACCCTGACATTAACCTACAGCAACTCAATGGTCCCAACATAACCTAATACCCAGACTCCTTCTACCAAAGGTAACCATTATCCTAAATCACACGTTACTCATTCTCTGAGTTCCTTTTTATATGTGTATTGAATTTATATGTATTCCTAAATTTTTTTTCTTATTTTAGTTGTTTTCGACTTCATAAAAATGGGTATCATTTTATATGCTATTTTTAAGGACTTATTTTCTCACTTAATATTATGTTGCTAAGATTCATTCAGATTAAGGCAAACCTATGAAGACAGCAAAAAGATCAGTGATAACCAGGAGTTTGAGAGGGGATGGATGAATAGGCAGAGAACAGAGGATTTTTAGGACAGTGAAAATACTCTGTGTGATATTTTAATGATGGATATGCATGTGTGAGGGCAGGTGGTATATATGAAATCTCTGCACCTTCCTCTCAATTTTGTTGTGACTCTTAAACTGCTCTGAAATATAGTCTTTAAAAAGTTTTAAAGAAACCAAAAAAAAAAATTCAGCCATATTACTGTATGTTACTATGTTTGTTTTGATTGCTTTATAACCTGCCATTGTGTGACTATAATACAATTTGTTCATTTACTTTCTCATTAGTGGGTGTTTGGGTTACTTGGGGGGTTTTGCTATTGTGAACATTGGTACTATGAATATTGTGCTCATGTCTACTGTTGAAAATGTACAGGGAGACTTCCCTGGAGGTCCAGTGGTTAAGACTTAGACTTCCAATGCAAGGGGTGAGGGTTCGATCCCTGGTCAGGGAGCTAAGATCCCACATACCTTGAGGTCAAAAAACCAAAACATAAAACAGAAGCAATATTGTAACAAGTTCATAAAGACTTTAAAAATATGGTCCATATCAAAAAAAAGAAAATGTACAGGAGTTTAACTTGGTTATATACCTATGAGTGAGTTGCTGGATCATTAAGTATGGATCATATTTAACAACATCCCCTTACTAAACATAGCCACTTACATATAACTGCTTCATAAAGGGTGAGATATCACATAGTGCATAAAGAGCAGGACGTCAACCTGTAAGTCACATAAAGCCATTCACTGCTCTCCGATAATGTGACTTGATCCAAGGGGTAACATTCATCTATAGAAATAAATAGATCACATGTCCCTCCATGAAGATTATTTCTCTAAGTAAGCTCTAGGAGAAAGAGTTGAGTAGCAGGGAACTGACTCAAGGTTAACAGTTCTGTCAGGAACCTAAAATGCAACATGTCTATGTGGTTGATTAAGATTAGGAAAAATTATAAGCATTTATTGCTACATAACAATGATGCAGGAGGTTACCCATTGTTCGTTGAAGGTTCTCTCTTTTTCCATGTCCTTTAAATGTTCCTAATGATGTCAACTGGAAAATCTTAGCTGGATGCTAAAGCCTCTTCCACATTTCTCCTTAGAGATTTGACTCTCCCTTTAAATAAAGTGCTGCTTCCCTGAGCTAGACAGTTAACCAGGCAGAGCCTGTGGATGCAGGCTTAGAGGTCACAGAGAACAAGACTCTCTGAGGAAATGGATGAAGTTAACTGGCCTAGAGGAGAGTTGGAATTAGGAATCAGATAGAAAAAAGATGGAGGTGTAGACAGAAGCCAGATCAAGGAGGACCTCTGAGGAGGTATTAATCAGCATCTACTTGATCCAGAGGTAAGAGGGAGCACTGACAGGTCCCAGCATAAACTTTAGATTGTGTTAACTGTGCCCTTGCAATTTGAATCGTGTCCTTGTGTGACCTTGACTCCTTTCACAGGCGCCTGGTATTATTTGCAGTGATACTATCTCTAATCACTTCTAGGTAAGTACCTCTCATTAGGTCCTGCCCAGGCCTCCTCCTTCCCCAGCTCACCAGTCCCCAGCAGGTGGGAATCAGCAAGAGTGGCACTAGGTATCAAGAGACATCTGACTCTTATCAAAGCATATGATGAAGCTCTGTCATGGAAGAGAGAAGTTAGCATGCAGAGAATACCAGACCTCTTGCTTGAGTTCTTTTTAAAAGTCTTCAGTGGGAATCACTTGATCTTATTAGGCTCAAACCTCAATTATCTCCTAGAGGAGTCTGCAGTTTGCAGGGAATTACCAGAGGTACTCACTGGCTTTTCATTTGAATGTGTTGAAAGTGTACAGCTTAATTGGAGCTGGAAGGGTAAACAACTTGAGAAATCTGTCTTCCCTTTGCATATCCAACCACACACATACACACACAAAACCCACCTTTAAAACCCAAAATGTCAGCTCCCACCTCCTCTTTCCTAAACTACATGTACACTAAATAATCAATGAATCCAAGGCAAAGGTAAAGTTCAGCTTAAGCAGAATAAATCCAATGTTCTCCATGTGATGGAGGAAGAGTTGCAGAGTCAAAGGGAAGAATTAGAAAATGAGACAATTTCCCATGTTCTTCCAAGTTTCCATAATGTGACCTTATTGTTTTATTAGAAGCATTATATGCCTCCAAATAGGTAATAACACAAATGGACAAAATGCAGACTCAATCAAGCATGGTTCCTTTATATTACTCACAATATCCCTTCTCTTAACTTCCATGGCCAATGGAGACAGTCTAGGCTTTTCTGACATTGTACCTTGATCACTATGGGATTCTACTGTAAAAGAAAAAGTTTAAAGTTTAAATTAAAAATGTCAAAGAATATATTATCTCTTTGTAAGTGGCCAGTGATCTTCCTAAATATGAAAGGGGTTTCCCAAAGTATACAGCAAATATCAGACACAGTGCCAAAGAAAATAAGCAAATGGCTATGTATTCAGGGTGTATACAAAATCATGATAGCTCCAGAGGAAATTAGGTGGCAGCCTGAATCATAAGACATAAATCTAAGAGAAATATAAGTCTCTGATACACATTTCTATTCCTTTTATATTTCACACAAAAGTTGTATTTGTGAAAAGCTCAGGGAAAAAAGTATAATGATGAACTGAAGAAATTTTCTGCATAATTCATGACCTAAAACACATGTTTGCCTACACTATCTAGAAAATTCAAGTAAACCAGGAGGATTTTTCCTTTTGGTTTAAATGATATGCAGAAGTGCCTCTATACTTCAATGTAAGCAGACTCAGCCTTAATATGCGTGATGCAGTAAGATGATGTATCTCCTTAATTGGCAACATAGGAAAAGGCACCTAGTGTACCATCGTCATTCTGAACCATCTTGATTTCACTCCGATGTCCTTGATTGCCCTCACTCTACCTACAATGCTTCCCAGTCCTTGCTTCTATTAAGAGAAAATTCTTCCACATACAGCTTACTGATCTTATAGGTTTTTATTCAACAATCCATGAATCGGGCAGCATGCAATCTAGTGGATAGAAAGGAGCTCCAATGAGCTGTACAAGGTAAGAGATTTCTACTGACCAAAGTAAGCAGCAACAAAGAAGTTATACTTGGCATTTGCTGATTGGCTAGAGCAGGGTTACTTTAGTCAATCAGCAAATGCCAAGCAAAGGGAAGTCTTGGAGCTGGTAACTTGTGCTGAGCAAGCAAGAGCTGATTGGTTGACCTGCGCCTTCCTTTTCTGGGGGAGTCAAGCATAGAAACTTAAGTTTTGGTTTGCCAACATTGGGCTTAGCATGAGCAACTCCATCTTGGACCTAATCTAGTTACTTTAACACCTCCCTTCCTCACCTATCCATCAGTATGTTTGTGTATGATGGGGACTAGGATAGGTACCCTATTATGAGCACGGAAACATGCCTACACTAGTCCTTCTATGCCTCACCTACCTCCTTGGCTCATCTGCAACACTGACATACATTAAGTTGCATTCTTATGGGTCACATCAGTGAACTGAGGGAGAATGAAAATAATGCACCTTCCCAGGAAAACCTTGTATTGCAGGAGAATGGAAGAAAGCTAGAGAGGGGAATAAGTGGAAAACAAGAGCTAAGATCGTTGTTAGCAGATGCTTGATATGAGTCCTCAAGATGGTAACCTAGAAATGACAACTGTGGCAGACCACACTGTGAAGCCTACCTGAAAGCTATCAAAACAAACTGATATATTTTGCAGTGTAAAATCTCAAGGAGACAACCAATTTTGATATTTTAACATAAACTGATAACAAAGTTTCATCCTTATATGTGTGCACACACATGCATACACAGAAATACATATTATTTTGTAGTCATTACTGACAGTCAGTTCTTGTGAAAGTACACAGAACATACTTGATTGCATGTTGATGAGACAATTCTGAAAAATATAATTTTCTTGAGTCTTTTATGAAGAATCCAAAAAGTCTAGGTAACAGTGGCATAGTTAAATGTCTAAAGTCTGAGTTGGTCAGCTCAAATACATCACTGAAGGTACCAATAACATAGCATTGGGTGCTTTTTGGTGCCATTGATGTTCCGCAATTTTCAAGAGCTTTAGGTAAGCTTTGTGTCCACTTATTACTCAGTATCTGAAAATCATTTTTAGTCAGGTTAAATAGAGAAGTTAAAAGCATTACCCATTCAAGCACCCTTTACTTTACATCCTTAATAGCTATTGACGCATACATAATTTTATACTTCAGTTTATTTCGGAAACTTGACATAAAATTATCTTTTTGTATTTATTGTTATTATACCATAGTATAATAGCGCAATCACCATCTATTAACTCATAACTATTACAAGCATTCCCAACATAATTATTAACAAAATAGGATGACATACTGAGATTAGTATTATTGTCAATGTACTGCCATTAGAACAATAATAACACAACCGCTACCCCTATACACCATCTTGAAGGCCCATGTATTCCCTTCCACTCCAAACAACAGTTCTTAACAACATTAATCCCAACACCTGAAATCTAAAATCTAAGCATATATCTTAAGCCTATCCAAGTCATATCAATAGAATAGGTCATATTTTGCAATATAAATATATGGGTATACGTAAACAATTGCTGAAGTTGCAAGTTTACACTTCTTCACACCCACTAGCAGAGGTTCAAACTTGAATACTGAATGTGTTCACAGTAGATTTCAAGTAGCTACTCCTAAGGACACAAAGAGCTGAAGAACACAGCATTGACTGGAGATCGCCGGACATGGCCAGAGAGGGATGCAGCTGATTACATGGAGCCCACAGTCTCTCATTAGGATTGTCTCCCGAGCCAGCCCCTATGGACCACACTTTAATTTCATCAAATAAAATGATTTTTCATGGAATTTGAGATTTCAGGATACAACAGATACAAACCAAATTATATACAGGAATGGTAAATTATATGTTGCACATAACTGAAATAATTATGGAATAAATTTAAAAGTGGTTCCTATTCTAATACTCTAACTTGAAACTTCAAAAATTCATATACTGTGCTCTCAAGGTCATCCAGGATATATGCTAAATATACAGAGATCCACAGTCACCACTGATTACTCATTTTCCACTTGTTAGCTAAGTAATATGTAAGTATATACGCATAAATAGCATGTGTTTATGTAATAAATATTTATGATTACTTATACACTATTTAAACTGTTTCACCATCTAAAGTTCACATTCAAAAGATACTGGTCTTGGGCTTCCCTGGTGGCGCAGTGGTTAAGAATCCGCCTGCCAATGCAGGAGACACAGGTTCGAGCCCTGGTCCGGGAAGATCCCACATGCCACGGAGCAACTAAGCCCGTGCACCACAACTACTGAGCCTGCACTCTAGAGCCCGTGAGCCACAACTACTGAGCCTGCGTGCTGCAACTACTGAAGCCCACGTGCCAGAGCCTGTGCTCTGCAACAAGAGGAGACACCACAATGAGAAGCCCACGCACCACAACAAAGACTAGCTCCCACTCGCCGCAACTAGAGAAAGCCCGCGCGGCGCAGAAGCAAAGACCCAGTGCAACCAAAAAAATAAATAAATAAGAATAAATAAATAAATTTATATATATATAAAAAAAAGATACTGGTCTTTCTGAACTCAAATATACAGAACACAAGTGTGAAACTAATACTAAACCTCCATGACAAGAAGTTTTTACAATCTCTTCTCATACTTACCAATTCGTAATGGAGAATGATATTCTAGTCATGCTGTGGGTCACCTTGTCCATGTATACTAAAATTTAATTTGTTCTGGGCCTATGAGCCTATAGACCTAAGAAGTGGATAAAATACTTCTTGGGAAAATAAATTCATTTGAAAGATATTATTCTTGCTATGCTCATGAGTGCTTTGAAAGGGGCTATGTTTCTGTAGTGGTCATTAGAGGTGTTAACACATATCCTGTTTTCCTTTATTTAGGGCATGTGATGGCATAGCACTTCCCTGCCACTTTTTTTTTTTTTAACATCTCTATTGGAGTATAATTACTTTACAATGTTGTGTTAGTTTCTGCTGTATAACAAAGTGAATCAGCTAAATGTACACATATATCTCCATATCCCCTCCCTCTTGCGTTTCCCTCCCACCCTCCCTATCCCACCCCTCTAGGTGGTCACAAAGCACCAAGCTGATCACCCTGTGCTATGTGGCTGCTTCCCACTAGTTATCTATTTTACATTTGGTAGTGCATGTGTGTCAATGTCACTCTCTCACTTCGTCCCAGCTTACCCTTCCCCCTCCCCATGTCCCCAAGTCCATTCTCTACATCTGCATCTTTATTCCTGTCCTGCCCCTAGGTTCATCGGAACCATTTTTATTTTTTAGATTCCATATATATGTGTTAGCATACAGTATTTGTTTTTCTCTTTCTGACTTACTTCACTCTGTATGACAGACTCTAGGTCCATCCACCTCACTACAAATAACTCAATTTCGTTTCTTTCTATGGCTGAGTCATATTCCATTGTATATATGTGCCACATCTTCTTTATCCATTCATCTGTCAATGGACACTTAGGTTGCTTCCATGTCCTAGCTATTGTAAATAGTGCTGCAATGAACATTGTGGTACATTTTTTGAATTACGGTTTTCTCAGGGTATACGCCCAATAGTGGGATTGCTGGGTCGTATGGATGGTAGTTTTATTTTTAGTTTTTTTAAGGAACTTCCATACTGTTCTCCATAGTGTCTGATACTATTCTCCATAGTGTCTGTATCAATTTACCTTCCCACCAACAGTGTAAGAGGGTTCCCTTTTCTCCAAATCCTTTCCAGCATTTATTGTTTCTAGATATTTTGATGATGGCCATTCTGACCGATGTGAGGTGATACCTCATTGTGGTTTCGATTTGCATTTCTCTAATGATTAATGATGTTGAGCATCCTTTCATGTGTTTCTTGGCAATCTGTATATCTTCTTGGAGAAATGTCTATTTAGGTCTTCTGCCCATTTTTGGATTGGGTTGTTTGTTTTTTCAATATTGAGCTGCATGAGCTGCTTGTGTATTTTGGAGATTAACCCTTTGTCAATTGCTTCATTTGCAAATATTTTCTCCCATTCTGAAGGTTGTCTTTTCATCTTGTTTATGGTTTCCTTTGCTGTGCAAAAGTGTTTAAGTTTCATTAGGTCCCATTTGTTTATTTTTGTTTTTATTTCCATTTCTCTAGGAGGTGGGTCAAAAAGGATCTTGCTGTGATTTATGTCATAGAGTGTTCTATGTTTTCCTCTAAGAGTTCGATAGTGTCGGGCCTTACATTTAGGTCTTTAATCCATTTTGAGTTTATTTTTGTGTATGGTGTTAGGGAGTATTCTAATTTCATTCTTTTACATGTAGCTGTCCAGTTTTCCCAGCACCACTTATTGAAGAGGCTGTCTTTTCTCCATTGTATATTCTTTCCTCCTTTATCAAAGATAAGGTGACCATATGTGTGTGGGTTTATCTCTGGGTTTTCTATCCTGTTCCATTGATCTATATTTCTGTTTTTGTGCCAGTACCATACTGCCTTGATTACTGTAGCTTTGTAGTATAGTTTGAAGTCAGGGAGCCTGATTCCCCCAGCTCTGTTTTTCTTTCTCAAGATTGCTTTGGCTATTCGGGGTCTTTTGTGTTTCCATACAAATTGTGAATTTTTTTGTTCTAGTTCTGTGAAAAATGCCACTGGTAGTTTGATAGGGATTTCATTGAATCTGTAGACTGCTTTTTTTTTTTTAACATCTTTATTGGGTATAATTGCTTTACAATGATGTGTTAGTTTCTGCTTTATAACAAAGTGCATCAGCTATACATATACATATATCCCTGTATCTCTTTCCTCTTGCGTCTCCCTCCCTCCCACCCTCCCTACCCCACCCCTCTAGGTGGTCACAAAGCACCGAGCTGATCTCCCTGTGCTATGCGGCTGCTTCCCACTAGCTATCGGTTTTACATTTGGTAGTGTGTATATATGTCCATGCCACTCTCTCACTTTGTCCCAGCTTACCCTTCTCCCTCCCCGTGTCCTCAAGTCCTCAAGTCCTTAGTATAGTCATTTTCACAATGTCCAATCCTTCCCTGCCACTTTGAAGTTAGGCGTAGCCAGGTCATTTCCTTTAGCCAATGAAATGTGACTAAAAGTTACCTGCATTTCTCCAGCCTTAAGAAACAGTACATAATTTGCTAAGTTCCTCTTCTCCTGCCTTGGTAAGTATCGAAGCACGTAGTGAGATAAGGGCTCCAAGTGACTGCAATGAGTCACTGCAATGACTCACAATAGATAGTCAGCATAAATAAATATTCACCTGAAATACTCTTATGGTGTTAAGCCACTGAGATTTGGCTGCTGCTTGTTACTTCAGCAAACTTAGGCTATTCTGACTTATACAGTTTCTTAATGGTTCCAGAACTTTCTAGAAGTCTACTCACAAAGCAAGTGTAAGCCATTTATTTAAGATTCTTTAAAACAATATAAAATAAAATTAATAACAATTTTTAAAACTCCAATAAAAATTTTTAATAAAAAAAATAATTAGTATACACTGGTAAAATCACAAATATGATGTTAGAAAGCTGCTGATAAGTGCAGAGATCAACTTCGGCAATTATTACAGACAATCTCAAACAATAAAGCAACAAACCTAGTCAACACACTCTGAAATATCCAAGCTTAATATCTCTACCCTAAGAATATACAATAAACCAAATGGCAAATTAGGACACCTTAGGAAGGCCACGAAATAGATGAATAATGACTTTTTAAATTTCACTCTGCCTTTACATTCTCCCTCTATAAATTCTTTTTACACAACACTGTCATATAAATCTTTCTAAAGCCATTATGTCATCTTCCTATTTCAGAAACTATAATATATTCCTATTATTTTTAAATCAAAACCAAACTCTAGCACTGGAGGCCTCACCAACTCTATATATATTTCCCACCACAACCCAATACACCTCTGCCATTCTCCCCCCACCATACTCAACTGGTTTCTTCACCCCACACACTATGTTCTTCACCCCACACATTGTTTTTTCCAAGCTGCTCCACCCACTATACAATCTCTAAATTCTTACAATATTTAAAGTGTAATCCAGCATTTGATGTAGATGAGTTTCCAGTTAGTATTATGAATATACATGTTATTTTTTTCTACCCATATTAATTAGCTAACCAGCTCTCCAAAGGAAGGAACCTGCCGTCCAATGCCCAGCAAGCATTATACATACATAGAAATTTTCTGTTAATCTGACATGACTTTTGACAATAGCAGCAATGAATACAAAGTAACAAGGATGCATCAAAGCAAAAAGTAGAAAACTATGTTAAAAGATTCTAAATTATTTAAAAATAACAAGATCTTGTTTATGCCTCTGTAAAGGCAGAGGATTTATTTTATTCAAACAAAAGCTTCCTCTTCTAAATAAAACAGTGGTTTGACTCCCAGAAGAAAGGACCAATATATATCCAGAAAAAAAAGTAAAGTAAATGTGTGGATTCGCCCACATGTGAAATCCCAAGCTTTACTGGAAGAAAGAGGAACTTGCTGAGAGAGGACAAGGCAAACTTCTTAGGAACTAGGTAAAACATCAACTGGCACATATTGGTATTAATTGCCAAACAGACCGGAAGCATGAAGAACAGGTGGCTTCACACAATTCTAAGGCACAGCTTTCTGGAGGGACAGGAACAGACCAGCAGCTCACTGAGTTGGGATCACCAGGTTCAGTGACACCCCTTGCTGCAAAGACAAGACAGACCAAAACTCTGTAATGGACTCAGGGCAGGGATGCCCTGTATCTGCCTTTTCAGCTACACAGTAATGAGCCATGCTCTAATGAGTTCATGCACTGAAACCACTGGGTTGTATATTTCCTTTGGGAAGCTACCCAATAAGTTCGTATTTGGAGAAATACTGTATTTTAATATCATTCATACACCACCAAAGAGATATTCCAGATGGATTTTATCTACTCATATGCTGATAGTTTTATTAAGTGTTAATAAACTATTGAAAATGTACTGTTACAATTAAATTTGTAAAGATAACAGACCCTCCCCCTTGTCTGACTCGAATACATTTGCATAAAGAACTAAGAAAAACTGTACCCTGAAGGACTTTTAAAACTGAAAGCAACTGCATTCCAAATTTTATGGATGGCAAAATGTTTTATTCCAAGGTGATAAATTTCTGATGGATCAAGACTCTTTTGATTCACATTTTCACATTTAAGATCTGAGTCTTTTTCCACAGCCTCACTTTCCCCCCGAAACATTTAATATTCCCACATTCAAGGCCTTTTGTGATCAACAGCGGCAGAAGTGAACTTTACTATTTACCACTCTCAACTCCTGAGCAGAATTCTCAGGTGCAGCCCCATTCATGTCCTGGAGGACTAGAGGGACCTCATATGAAGTGGCCTCTCCTATGAAGCCGCCTCTGGCACAGAACCAAAAAAAGTATTACAGGGACTTCCCTGGTGGCACAGTGGATAAGAATCCGCCTGCCAATGCAGAGGACACGAGTTCGAGCCCTGGTCCAGGAAGATCCCACGCACCACAGAACAACTAAGCCTGTATGCCACAACTACTGAGCCTGCACTCTAGAGCCAGCGAGTCACAACTACTGAGCCCACGCACAGCAATTACTGAAGGCCGCGAGCCTAGAGCCCGTGCTCCAAAACAAGAGAAGCCACCGCAATGAGAAGCCTGCACACCACAACAAAGAGTAGCCCCGCTCGCCACAACTAGAGGAACCCCGTGCGCAGCAACAAAGACCCAATGCAGCCATAAATTTATTTATTTATTTATTAAATAAAAGACGGAAGGAAAGTATTACAGGCAGACTTCAGGACATCGCTGTCTCACAAGTTTTGATTATGTCCAAGGAACAAAATGTTTCTTTCAATACGTGCCTTCACAAAAAAACTGAAATGAAATTTGTGAAATTCTCTGAAATAGACTAATGCAGGGGGATAAATAGCCTTTGCTGTGATAATGCAACGTTTCAGGTGAAAGTCTTTATTTAGCTGAACCATTCATGCATTTGCCTTATTTCCCCATTCTTTTTTTTAAATTTTACTTTATTTATTTTTTTATACAGCAGGATCTTATTAGTCATCAATTTTATACACATCAGTGTATACATGTCAATCCCAATCTCCCAATTTATCACACCACCATCACCACCCCCTGCCGCTTTACCCCCTTGGTGTCCATATGTTTGTTCTCTACAACTGTGTCTCAATTTCTGCCCTGCAAACCGGTTCATCTGTACCATTTTTCTAGGTTCCATATATATGCGTTAATATACGATATTTGTTTTTCTCTTTCTGACTTACTTCACTCTGTATGACAGTCTCTAGATCCATCCACGTCTCTACAAATGACCCAATATCGTTTCTTTTTATGGCTGAGTAATATTCCATTGTATATATGTACCACATCTTCTTTATCCATTTGTCTGTAGATGGGCATTTGGATTGCTTCTATAACCTGGCTATTGTAAATAGTGCTGCAATGAACATTGGGGTGCATGTGTCTTTTTCAACTATGGTTTTCTCTGGGTATATGCCCAGTAGTGGGATTGATGAATCGTATGGTAATTCTATTTTTAGTTTTTTAAGGAACCTCCATACTGTTCTCCATAGTGGCTGTATCAATTTACATTCCCACCAACAGTGCAAGAGGGTTTCCTTTTCTCCATACCCTCTCTAGCACTTGTTGTTTCTAGATTTTCTGATGATGCCCATTCTAACTGGTGTGAGGTGATACCTCATAGTAGTTTCGATTTGCATTTCTCTAATAATTAGTGATGTTGAGCAGCTTTTCATGTGCTTCGTGGCCATCTGTATGTCTTCTTTGGAGAAATGTCTATTTAGGTCTTCTGCCCACTTTTGGATTGAGTTGTTTGTTTCTTTAATATTGAGCTCCATGAGCTGTTTCTATATTTTGGAGATTAATCCTTTGTCAGTTGATTTGTTTGCAAATATTTTCTCCCATTCTGAGGGTTGTCTTTTCGTCTTGTTTCTGGTTTCCTTTGCTGTGCAAAAGCTTCTAAGTTTCATTAGGTCCCATTTGTTTATTTTTGTTTTTATTTCCATTACTCTAGGAGGTGGATCAAAAAAGATCTTGCTGTGATTTATGACAAAGAGTGTTCTTCCTATGTTTTCCTCTAAGAGTTTTATAGTGTCCGGTCTTACATTTAGGTCTCTAATCCATTTTGAGTTTATTTTTGTGCATGGTGTTAGGGAGTATTCTAATTTCATTCTTTTACATGTAGCTGTCCAGTTTTCCCAGCACCACTTATTGAAGAGACTGTCTTTTCTCCATTGTATATCTTTGCCTCCTTTGTCATAGATTAGTTGACCATAGGTGCGTGGGTTTATCTCTGGGCTTTCTATCTTGTTCCATTGATCTATGTTTCTGTTTTTGTGCCAGTACCATATTGTCTTCATCACTGTAGCTTTGTAGAATAGTCTGAAGTCAGGGAGTCTGATTCCTCCAGCTCCATTTTTTTCCCTCAAGACTGCTTTGGCTATTCAGGGTCTTTTGTCTCTCCATACAAATTTGAAGACTTTTTCTTCTAGTTCCATAAAAAATGTCATTGGTAATTTGATAGGGATTGCATTGAATCTGTAGATTGCTTTGGGTACTATACTCATTTTCACAGTATTGATTCTTCCAATCCAAAAACATGGTATATCTCTCCATCTGTTGGTATCACCTTTCATTTCTTTCATCAGTGTCTTATAGTTTTCTGCATATAGGTCTTTTGTCTCCCTAGGTAGGTTTATTCCTAGGTATTTTAATATTTTTGTTACAGTGGTAAATGGGAGTGTTTCCTTAATTTCTCTTTCAGATTTTTCATCATTAGTGTATAGGAATGCAAGCGATTTCTGTGCATGAATTTTGTATCCTGCAACTTGACCAAATTCATTGATTAGCTCTAGTTGTTTTCTGGTGGCATCTTTAGGATTCTGTATGTATAGTATCATGTCATCTGCAAACACTGACAGTTTTACTTCTTCTTTTCCAATTTGTATTCCTTTTATTTCTTTTTCTTCTCTGACTGCCATGGCTAGGACTTCCAAAACTATGCTGAATAATAGTGGTGAGAGTGGACATCCTTGTCTTATTCCTGATCTTAGAGGAAATGCTTTCAGTTTTTCACCATTGAGGATGATATTTGCTGTGGGTTTGTCATATATGGCCTTTATTATGTTGAGGTAGGTTCCCTCTATGCCCACTTTCTGGAGAGTTTTTATCATAAATGGGTGTTGAATTTTGTCAAAAGCTTTTTCTGCATCTATTGAGATGATCATATTGTTTTTATTCTTCAATTTGCTAATATGGTGTATCACATTGATTGATTTGCGTGTATTGAAGAATCCTTGCATCCTTGGGATAAATCCCACTTGGTCATGGTGTATGATCCTTTTAATGGGTTGTTGGATTCTGTTTGCTAGTATTTTGTTTGAGGATTTCTGCATCTATATTCATCAGTGATATTGGTCTGTAATTTTCTCTTTTTGTAGTATCTTTGTCTTGTTTTCGTATCAGGGTGATGGTGGCCTCATAGAATGAGTTTGGGAGTGTTCCTTCCTCTGCAATTTTTTGGAGGAGTTTGAGAAGGGTGGGTGTTAGCTCTTCTCTAAATGATTGATAGAATTCACCTGTGAAGCCATCTGGTCCTGGACTTTTGTTTGTTGGAAGATGTTTAATCACAGTTTCAATTTCATTACTTGTGATTGGTCTATTCATATTTTCTGTTTCTTCCTGGTTCAGTCTTGGGAGGTTATACCTTTCTGCAAATTTGTCCATTTCTTCCAGGTTGTCCATTTTATTGGCATAGAGTTGCTTGTAGTAGTCTCTTAGGATGCTTTGTATTTCTGCAGTGTCTGTGGTAACTTCTCCTTTTTCATTTCTAGTTTTATTGATTTCAGTCCTCTCCCTCTTTTTCTTGATGAGTCTGGCTAATGGTTTATCAATTTTGTTTATCTTCTCAAAGAACCAGCTTTTAGTTTTATTGATCTTTGCTATTGTTTCCTTCATTTCTTCTTTGTTTATTTCTGGTCTGATCTTTATGATTTCTTTCCCCTGCTAACTTTGGGTTTTGTTTCTTCCTCTTTCTCTAGTTCCTTTAGGTATAAGGTTAGATTGTTTATTTGAGATTTTTCTTGTTTCTTGAGGTAGACTTGTATAGCCATAAACTTCCCTCTTAGAACCGCTTTTGCTGCATCCCATAGGTTTTGGATCGTCTTGTTTTCATTGTCATTTGTCTCTAGGTTTTTTTTTTTATTTCCTCTTTGATTTCTTCAGTGATCTCTTGGTTATTTAGTAACGTACTATTTAGCTCCCATGTGTTTGTGATTTTTTTACGTTTTTTTCCCTGTAATTGATTTCTAATCTCATAGCGTTGTGGTCAGAAAAGATGCTTGATATGATTTCAATTTTCTTAAATTTACTGAGGCTTGATTTGTGACCCAAGATGTGATCTATCCTGGAGAATGTTCCATGCACACTTGAGAAGAAAGTGTAATCTGCTGTTTTTGGATGGAATGTCCTATAAATATCAATTAAATCTATCTGGTCTATTGTGTCATTTCAAGCTTCTGTTTCCTTATTTATTTTCATTTTGGATGATCTGTCCATTGGTGTAAGTGAGGTGGTTAAAGTCCCCCACTATTATTGTGTCACTGTCTATTTCCTCTTTTATAGCTGTTAGCAGTTGCTTTATGTATTGAGGTGCTCCTATGTTGGGTGCATATATATTTACAATTGTTATATCTTCTTCTTGGATTGATCCCTTGATCATTATGTAGTGTTCTTCCTTGTCTCTTGTAACATTCTTCATTTTAAAGTCTATTTTATCTGATATGAGTATTGCTACTCCAGCTTTCTTTTAATTTCCATTTGCATGGAATATCTTTTTCCATCCCCTCACTTTCAGTCTGTATGTGTCCGTAGTTCTGAGGTGGGTCTCTTGTAGACAGCATATATATGGGTCTTGTTTTTGTATCCGTTCAGCAAGCCTGTGTCTTTTGGTTGGAGCATTTAATCCATTCACATTTAAGGTAATTATTGATATGTATGTTCCTATTACCATTTTCTTATTTGTTTTGACTTTGTTTTTGTAGGTCCTTTTCTTCTCTTGTGTTTCCCACTTAGAGAAGTTCCTTTAGCATCTGTTGTAGAGCTGGTTTGGCGGTGCTGAATTCTCTTAGCTTTTGCTTGTCTGTAAAGCTTTTGATTTCTCCATCGAATCTGAATGAGATCCTTGCTCGGTAGAGTAATCTTGGTTGTAGGTTTTCCCCTTTCATCACTTTAAGTATATCAAGCCACTCCCTTCTGGCTTGTACAGTTTCTGCTGAGAAATCAGCTGTTAACCTTATGGGAGTTCCCTTGTATGTTATTTGTCATTTTTCCCTTGCTGCTTTTAATAATTTTTCTTTGTCTTTAATTTTTGCCAATTTGATTATTATGTGTCTCGGCATGTTTCTCCTTGGGTTTATCTTGTATGGGACTCTCTGCGCTTCCTGAACTTGGGTGTCTATTTCCTTTCCCATGTTAGGCAAGTTTTCGACTATAATCTCTTCAAATATTTTCTCAGGTCCTTTCTCTCTCTCTTCTCCTTCTGGGACCCCTATAATGCGAATGTTGTTGCGTTTAATGTTGTCCCAGAGGTCTCTTAGGCTGTCTTCATTTCTTTTCATTCTTTTTTCTTTATTCTGTTCCACAGCAGTGAATTCCACCATTCTGTCTTCCAGGTCACTTATTCGTTCTTCTGCCTCAGGTATTCTGCTATTGATTCCTTCTAGTGTATTTTTCATTTCAATTATTGTATTGTTCATCTCTGTTTGTTTGTTCTTTAATTCTTCTAGGTCTTTTTTAAACATTTCTTGCATCTTCTCAATCTTTGCCTCCATTTTTTTTCCAAGGTCCTGGATCATCTTCACTGTTATTATTCTGAATTCTTTTTCTGGACAGTTGCCTATCTCCACTTCATTTAGTTGTTTTTCTGGGGGTTATCTTGTTCCTTCATCTGGTACATAGCCCTCTGCCTTTTCATCTTGTCTATCTTTCTATGAATGTGGTTTTTGTTCCACAGGGTGCAGGATTGTAGTTCTCACAATTCTTTTTTGTAAAGATTCTCATCACACCTGGGCTTGCCAAATGAAACTCCACCATTACTGCCACTCAACAATATGCTTGAAATGTGCAAGGATCCTTTCAGGACAGTCTTAGCAAAGATTGTTATTGCTGTTGTTAGATCACCTTGATAATTTATTGTGCAGACAAACTCATATTTCTGTTAAGCACTTCCATTCCCCCAAGGGGTGCTTTATAATTCATCTATAACTTTACCATTTAGAAGACAAGATAATAATGAAAAGAAACACCAAAACAAATCACCAGGCCATCTTATGACTTCCATGTAAGAAGAAAACAATTTTTTAAATGCCACTGTAATGTCTACTCATGCAGAATGAAGGAGAAGAACAAAGCATGGCTCAACTCAAGCAAAACACATAAACACTTTTTGTGACTTTGGGCAAATCATTTGTTCTCTTTATAGGTTTTCTCTTCTGTGAAAAAAAAAATTGACTTTACTAATACATGTGATTATTACAAGAATAAAATAAACTCCCAAATACATAAATATAAACAAGTAAATACATATACATATATAATATGTACCATATGATACAGTAATCCCACTGCTGGGCATATATCTGGGGAAAACCATAATTCAAAAAGATACATGCACCCAAATGTTTACTGCAGCATTATGTACAATAGCCAAGGAATGGAAGCAACCTAGATGCCCATCAACAGACGAATGGATAAAGAAGATGTGGCATATATATATACAATGGAATATTACTTAGCCATTAAAAAAAGAATGAAATAATGACATTGGCAGCAACATGGATGGACCTAGAGATTATCATACTAAGTGAAGAAAGTCAGACAAAGACATATATCATAGAATATCACTTATATGTGGAACCTAAAAAAATGATACAAAATGAACTTATTTACAAAACAGAAACAAACTCACAGACTTTGAAAACAAACTTATGGTTACCAAAGGGGAAAGGTGGGGGGAGGGATAAATTAGGAGTTTGCGATTAACATATACACACTACTATATATAAAATAGATAACAAGGACCTATTTTATAGCACAGGGAACTCTACTCAGTATTCTGTAATAACCTACATGGGAAAAGAATCTGAAAAAGAATGGTATATGTATAACTGAATCACTTTGCTGTACACCTGAAACTAACACAACATTCTAAATCAACTGTACTACAACATAAAATAAAAATTAAAAAAAAACAAAAAAATACATATACATATATAAGCACAAAGTTTTATGTAAACTAAGGCAGAAACATTTTCCATTTGCCAATAGTTATCAAATGATTTAAAAATATTTATATTCTTTAACTCAATAATTACACATCAGGAAAACCTATCTTAAGTAAATAATCAGAAGTTATTCAAAAAGTTGTGCCTAAGAATGTTTACTGAAGCCCACTTTTACTTAGAAAAAATAAAAACAACCAAAATGACTATAAAGTTCATAATATGTAGCTGAAGTTTTCAAAGAAAGTTAGTTACTTGAAAAAGAGATATAATGTTACATTTAAAAGTATGGTACTGGCACAAAAACAGAAATATAGATCAGTGGAATGGGATAGAAAGCCCAGAGATAAACCCATGCACATATGGTCACCTTATCTTTGATAAAGGAGGCAAGAATATACAGTGGAGAAAAGACAGCCTCTTCAATAAGTGGTGCTGGGAAAACTGGACAGCTACATGTAAAAGAATGAAATTAGAACACTCCCTAACACCAGACACAAAAATAAACTCAAAATGGATTAAAGACCTAAATGTAAGGGGAGACACTATAAAACTCTTAGAGGAAAACATAGGCAGAACACTCTATGACATAAATCACAGCAAGATCCTTTTTGACCCAACTCCTAGAGAAATGGAAATACAAACAAAAATAAACAAATGGGATCTAAGGAAACTTAAAAGCTTTTGCACAGCAAAGGAAACCAGAAACAAGACCAAAAGACAACCCTCAGAATGGGAGAAAATATTTGCAAATGAAGCAACTGACAAAGGATTAATCACCAAAATGTACAAGCAGCTCATGCAGCTCAACATTAAAAAAACAAACAACCCAATCCAAAAATGGGCAGAAGACCTAAATAGACATTTCTCCAAAGAAGATATACAGATTGCCAACAGACACATGAAAGAATGCTCAACATCATTAATCATTAGAGAAATGCAAATCAAAACTACAATGAGATATCATCTCACACCAGTCAGAATGGCCATCACCAAAAAATCTAGAAACAATGAATGCTGGAGAGGGTGTGGAGAAAAGGGAACCCTTTTGCACTGTTGGTGGGAATGTAAATTGATACAGCCACTATGGAGAACAGTATGGAGGTTCCTTAAAAAACTAAAAATAGAACCACCATATGACCCAGCAATCCCAGTACTGGGCATATACCCTGAGAAAACCGTAACTCAAAAAGAGTCATGTACCAAAATGTTCATTGCAGCTCTATTTAAAATAGCCAGGACATGGAAGCAACCTAAGTGTCCATCGACAGATGAATGGATAAAGAAGATGTGGCACATATATACAATGGAATATTACTCAGCCATAAACAGAAACGAAACTGAGTTATTTGTAGTGAGGTGGATGGACCTAGAGTCTGTCATACAGAGTGAAGTAAGTCAGAAAGAGAAAAACAAATACCGTATGCTAACACATATATATGGAATCTAAAAAAAAAAAAAAAAAATGGTCATGAAGAACCTAGGGGCAAGACGGGAATAAAGACACAGACCTACTGAGAATGGACTTGAGGATACGGGGAGGGGGAAGGGTAAGCTGGGACGAAGTGAGAGAGTGGCATGGACATATGTACACTACCAAATGTAAAACAGATAGCTAGTGGGAAGCAGCCGCATAGCACAGGGAGATCAGCTTGGTGCTTTGTGACCACCTAGAGGGGTGGGGTAGCAAGGATGGGAGGGAGGGACACACAAGAGGGAAGAAGAGATATGGGGACATATGTGTATGTATAACTGATTCACTTTGTTATAAAGCAGAAACTAACACACCATTGTAAAGCAATTATAATCCAATAAAGATGTTAAAAAAAAAAAGGATGCAAGATTATACATACAGTATGATCTCAATTTTGAAACACATACGTAAATATATAATGCACAAATAAAAAACTGGAAGAAAATATATGGCTACACTAATCATTTTTATTTCTGGATTATTTTTATTTTCTTCTCTATAATCTTTTTAAATGTTCTAAAAACTATGTATTTCTTTTAAATTTTTGAAAAGAGAGAAACAAATGTTATTTTGAAAGAAAGCCTTACCTAAAATAATAAAAGAAAACTTAAGCAAAGTTAATATCTTATCATTTAAATATGTTATAAAAAAGCATACCAGGCTGTCTACCTGGGGTGCCCCTACTCTGCTTTCAATAACTCAGTTTAAGCCTCTCTTTTAGGAAGCACTGCATGATCACACCTCACAAGCCAAGGTGAATTTCTTGCCCCCTGCACACAGCCAACCTCTGGTGGACTCAGGACACTAGATCCCACTGAATCACACTGCACATGCACTGTGCAGGTCTGGTACTTGCATATTCGCATGATGCCTTTGGCCTATGTTAGGGATAACTTAAACTGTCCTTGAAGCGACTCCCTGTATTTAATGTAAGGATATTTTTGGAGGTAAAATACTGTTCCCTAATTATGCAGTGTACTCTTGTGAGGATCAACTGAGGGATATTCTCTCTGGTCTCAATTTCAGGAATAGTCACACTTCTCCAGGACAATGTGTTTGGTTTTCATCTTGTGAACATGGAGAATCATGTAACTGATCATATTTCCCTCAACTTGTTTGCTGCTAGAAAGTTTAGCATTCAATCTATGACCCACCTGTGGCAAAAAACTGCACATGCTTTTATTGTGTGCCTCTTGCCCAGAGTTTCATCCTACTTCCAGGCATTCTCTTTTCCCTTTACCTCTATTTTCTCACATTTTAAAAAGCTATCTTATCTTGCTGTTTGAATATATAACTGTATACTCTTAAAACTTTTTTGAAACCAGTCATGTTACATATAAACCAGCTAATTAAATGACACAAATAACTTGGATTCATTTTTGTACTATTATTTTCTGTACTGTTGTACAATAAATTTATATTTTCTATGTTAGAGTTAATGTTAATTATTACTGAATTTATTATTGTTTGTGGGGACTGAGTATTTCTATACCGCATATTTTTAAACATCTAAATAATTAATTGGAGAGGAGTGTTTGTTTTTTCTCCAGATGGTTGGTGACTTGTCAAGAGGGCCACCATGTGAACCACACTGTTTACTACCACATCATAAAATAATTAGGTAGAAATTTTAATTTATTCTAATGACAAAAATCTTAATTTGCAACATCAGCCATGTTTTAAAATATTCAGACTTCTGTTCCAGTTACACTGTGATGGCAAAGATGCATTTCTTTCTTATTTGGCAAGCAGTACAAATATATCTGTTATTTACAAGCGTGTTGCCTCATCTATCAAGGTTGCTCAGAGCAGACAGCATTTAGTGACTAAGTAAGGCATGGCAAAGAATGATAAAAAAGAAAAATGATTCTAGCCACAGTTATGTTAATTCAGGAATGTCAACTATAAATGTTAAATCTCCCATCAAGTAAGGATTTCCCAAAAGGAAGCTTGACCACCATCTCAACACAGCCTCAATAAATATAATTAGTGCAGTCAGAGGATTCATTGTGCTGGGCTTTCTGTTTTTGCTGGTTGGTGCCATAGGAAAATCTCAAATTAAACTGAGACCTCCAGAAACCCCAACAGACCAGCACACAGTGAAATTAAATGGGTAATGACATCAGGGAGAGGAAGATATTTTAATGGAACATTCGATTTCATGAATTTAGGTCCCTTCTCTGATTTATTTTCCAAAGCATGTTTAGTGTCTTTGGCTTTTTTACCATCTTATTCATACTTTATCATATACATCATTCTAGGGTATCTCTCTAAAGGATATCTGAGGGGCAAAGAAAATGCCATCAGTTATCAGTCCCCTTAGAACACTTTCCTTCTAAAGAAGGCCCTCTCCTGGTTATTTATGGATAAATTCAATTCTTCTTTCTCCTGGGTATTCCCCAAATGATTAAATAAAATATACTAAGGATATTCTTAGATATAGAGAAACAATGTTCAATGAAATACCTATGGGACAGGAAAAAAACAGATGAAATGACACCTCTGTTGACTCTCCATTTAAACAACTCATAGGCAGCAACAGCCCACAACTCTCTAGGAAGAATCAGGTCTGAAAATTCTGTTGGGTAGTATGAAACTGTTACGCCATAGCTTGGCTGACCTGAGGCCAAGGTTTGGAGGAGCAGGCAGGCTTGGAAGACTGAGGCAGATGCTCTAAGACAAGATGAACAGGGAGCTGAATCAGAAGACAGAGACGTCAGCTAAGACAAAAGAGTCCCCCTGTTACCAAAGGTTTATACAATCTTTTATCTTACAACATTGATTGAGTAGCTACGGCACTACTAATATTTACCAGTATCCCAGGCACTCCATGAGGCCCCAGGATTCCAAAGATTTGTGAAATATGGTTACCACCCCCAGAACAACACAGTGTAACACAGAGATAAAGTAACAGCAGCAATAGGAACTCCCATTTATTAGCACTTACTCTGTACCAGGAACTGTGCTGTGCATTTTACATGTCTTTTCTCATTTACTCCTTACCACAATCTTCAGGAAAAAAAATTTTTTTCCTTTACAACCCAACTCTCCTGGGCCATCCTAACAGTAAGGAATAAGCATGAGGCTGACTCCAGCCCAGATCCCTTGCCAACCTGCCCAGAAAGCCCCAAGGAGGCAGGCACCACTATTTCTCCCACATTAAAGTTAAGAAGTTGAAGTTCAAATAAGCTAAGTTACTTATGAAAACAAGACAGTTAGTTAGTGAATGGCAGAACCAGGCCTCATAACTGTACTTTTTACCATGTCTGAAATATGTAAAGGGACAATGCAAATGGCCAATAAATCTATGATAAAAATCTAACTTCTCTGGTAACAAAAGAATGCAAATTAAAATGAGACAGTATTTGTCATTGGTCAAATTAGGGAAGTTTTACCGTGTTGAATGTTTTTGACAAAGTAGTAGGCACTCATAACCTGCTGGGGGAAACATAAAGTGACCATTTTCAAGAGGACATTTTACTAAAAACAGAACTACCATATGATTCAGCAATTCCACTTCCAGAATATATCCAAAGAAAACAAACACATTAACTCAAAAAGATATTGCATCTCCACGTTCACAGCAGCATTAAACCCATGCACTTATGGTCAGTTAATCTACAAAAAGAAGCTAAGAATATACAATGGAGAAAAAACAGGCTCTTCAATAAGTGGTGCTGGGAAAACTGGACAGCTACATGTAAAAGAATGAAATTCGAACATTCTCTCACACGATACACAAAAATAAACACAAAATGAATTCAAAAAACCAAAAAAGATTGAAAACCATAAAACTCCTAGAAGAAAACATAGGCAGAACACTCTTTGACATAAACAGTAGCAATATTTTTTTTGGATCCATCTTCTAAGGCAAAGGAAACAAAAGCCAAAGTAAATAAATGAGACCTAATTAAACTTAAAAACTTTTACACAGCAAAAGAAATCATCAGCAAAAAGAAAAGACAACCTACTGAATGGGAAAAAAATATTTGCAAATGATATGACAAATAAGGGGTTAATATCAAACATATATAAACAGCTCATACAACTCAACATCAAAAAAAAAAAACAACCCAATTAAAAAATGAGCAGAAGACCTGAATAGACATTTTTCCAAAGGAGACATACAGATGGCCAATAGGCACATGAAAAGAAGCTTAACATTGCTAATGATCAGAGAAATGCAAATCAAAACCACAATGAGCTATCACCTCATACCTGTCAGAATAGCTATCATCAAAAAGACCACAAATAACAAATACTGGCAAAGATGTGGAGAAAAGGGAACTCTTGTACCCTGATGGTGGGAATGTAAATTGGTGCAGCCACTATGGAGAACAGTATGGAGGTTCCTTTAAATACTAAAAATAGAGTTACCATATGATTCTGCAATCCCACTCCTGGGCATATATCCAGACAAAACTATAATTCGAAAAGATACATGCACCCCAATGTTCATAACAGCATTATTTACAATACCCAAGATATGGAAGCAACCTAAGTGTCCATCAACAGATAAATACATAAAGAAGATGTGGTATATATATATATATATATATATATATATATATATATATATATATACAATGTAGTCCTACTCAGCCAAAAAAAAGAATGAAATTCTGCCATTTGCAACAACCTGGAGGGCATTATACTAAGTGAAATAAGTCAGACAGAGAAAGACAAATACTGTATGTTATCACTTATATGTGGAATCTAAAAAATAAAACTGGTGAATATAACAAAAAAGAAACAGACTCACAGATCTAGAGAACAAACTAGTGGTTACCAGTGGGGAGAGAGAAGCAGGGAGGGGCAAGTTAGGGGCAGTGAATTAAGAGGTCCATACTACTATGTATAAAATAAATAAGCTACAAGGATATATTGTACAACACAGGGAATATAGCTAATATTTTATAATAACTATAAATGGAGTATAATTCTTAAAAATTGTTAATCACAATGTTGTACATCTGAAACTTACATAATATTGTAAATAAACTATACTTCAATTTTTTAAAAAGTAACAATTCAACTTGGAAGTTTCTACCTTAGGAAACAATAAAAATGAGTCAAATATTTTCTATGTATTTATTTATGCATTCACTCAGTTAAAAAATATTTGTCAGGCACTTGGGACAGAATAATGAGCAAGACATACTTCATCAATGTCCCCATTAAGTCTAAGGATAGAGATGTTCATTATAATATTATTCACATAATAGCCAAAATTTTGGATATAATAGGGGTTAAATAAATTATGGCACATCCATAATATCCAATCAACTGCAGCCATAAAATGGAATACTATGTTGTAGAAGAACGCTTAAGGTATTAGAAAATGTTCATGATACACTATACAAAAACAGATTATAAAATATAATGTTATCAAGTAGAATACATGTTCAGTGTACCCCAAATTTTGTACATTTTAAAGCTATTTATTCACTCAATAAGTATTTATTTAAAATCTATTTATGACAGGCCCTAGGAAAATAGCTATAAACAAAACAGATAAAGGTTTTGACCTCATAGGGCTTACATTCTAATTAGAAGAAATACACAATTAATAAAAATGATAAATATATGATATTGAATTTTATGAAAAAAGATTGAGTAATATAAATTGGCCACAGAAGGATGCTCTGATTAGGTAACATTTGAGCAGAGACCTGAAGGAGTGAGCCCCAGGTATTGTATCTGGGAAAAGGACTTCCAAGCAAAGGCAACAGGAAGCGCAAAAGCCCTGAGGCAAGCATGAACTTGTGTTCTTGAAAGAGAATAAACTTCTTGGTAGAGAATTTGGACTTAATTTTGAATTAGATGGGAAGCCATGGCAGCATTTTGAGCACAGGGGTAACAAGAGACTTAAATTTTTAGGGGAACACAGCCTTTTGCGAAAAACAGACATGAGGAATGGCAAAAGCAAGATGTTACACTAGGTGATAGTGGAGCTGATGAGTACATACTGGAGTTGAGCCAACACTGACTGAAAGAGGAAATTGGGAGAGGGGAACTTTTAGAGTAATAGGTGTAAGGAATAATCCAAAGCTTGTTTAGGGACATGTGGCAGCCATGAAAACATGCCTCTCAGATCTCCAAGTGCAGGGAGTGTGCTGATGGATGGCCCAGCTTCTGGACCAAATTCGCCTCAAGGTCATGCTTCCTCCCGACTACTTTCAGCTGATGACTGTTTAGGGATACTGTCATGACCATACTTGAGAGATGCAAGACTCCTCTGATGCCAACTTTGGCTCAAGAACTCCACAGTAATATTGCAGGAACTTTCTTAAAACTGTACCAAAGTCTGTGACCTCCTACCCAACCTTCCTTCCCTCTATCCCCTACATGGGTCAGCCATGCATCACAGTCTGACAACTCTTCCAGACTCCTCTGAGTCTCCCACTCTCCTTCAGCAACACCCCCCCATTTTTTCTCACAGGTGTTCTTCCCAGGAAGTGGGATCACACCTCTCTCAGTATCTGCTTCTTGGCAGACCCAAACTTGCTGAGTTTGAGATACTAATAAACAAACACCCAAATAAAGATGTCTACTAGGCAGTCTACGGTTCAGGTTTAGAAGTAGAGATATAAAATGGGAGCCATTATCACACAGATGGTATTTAAAGCCATGTGCTAGGTGAGATCACTTTATTCAGAATTTCATTTCCTTCAGTGACCAGATCCTAACTATCTACCTAAGAAGAATAACCCTAATATGCAACTTCATGCTCAAATGTGTTTTATGATGGATGCCTTCCTGGAAAGGGCCAGCACCTGTAAGAATGTCTGCATTTTAAATTAGGATGCCCAGGGAGTGAACCTACAGGATCAGTCTGTCTTGGTGGAATGTCAAATCCCATGGCAATTGACTGAGGGAGATTATTTTGAGCCTTCGCTATGTCTATTCAGAGCCAGACTCACTGTCACACTGACTGATATAAACTTCTAGAACTTCTTGTTTATTTCCCTTTCATTTTTATCACCCATTTCTGCTCTCCAGTCCAAGTAATCCCTTCATCTTCTTGCCATCTCTTTTTCATGTTCCTTCTATTTTATTCCTAGAAGAGGCTTCTAAGAAATTTTACCAGAAGTATGCAGAAATTACTCAGAAATATGTAGTTAAAACCCCTCAACATAAAATAAAGGAAAGTGCAAGATTGCCAACTTAACCCATACAAGCCCTCAGAAGGACTATGAGTTGAGGAAGTTACATATGTGGCCGAGGACAGAAAAACTGAAAAATATGATTAATAAAAAGAAAATAATATGCATGTGGAACAGTAAGTTAGGCGAGAAAAGTGACTAGAAAGTTATTTATAAAAAGTAACAGCCGGGGCTTCCCTGGTGGCACAGTGGTTGAGAATCTGCCTGCCAGTGCAGGGGACACGGGTTCGAGCCCTGGTCTGGGAAGATCCCACATGCCGCGGAGCAACTAGGCCCGTGAGCCACAACTACTGAGCCTGCGCAACTGTAGCCTGTGCTCCGCAACAGGAGAGGCCGCGATAGTGAGAGGCCCGCGCACCGCAATGAAGAGTGGCCCCCGCTTGCTGCAACTAGAGAAAGCCCTCGCACAGAAACGAAGACCCAACACAGCCAAAAATAAAATATAAAAATAAATAAATAAATTTAAAGAAATTGCCAAACTATTAAAAAAAAAAAAAAAAAGTAACAGTCACTTTTATTTCTTATTTCCATCTAGCATTTCCAGCAAGAATGTTCTCTAAATTCAGTATTTCCTCTCATTCCTATCAGCTGTCGTTCTGCTTGGCTCTTGTCTGCTTCCCTTCTATGTCTGAGTGTATAGCTACTTCCTCCCTATTCACACATACATAAGAGAAATAAACATTCTTTTGGTAACAAAAATCAATCAGCTAGATGTAAATTTTACGAAAATTACATTAATAAAGTTAGGGAAAAATATCTCTAGACTGATAAATAAACATTATTCACCTCTCAGTGGTGTCATCTTCTTATATTATTTTGTTTTACCTCTCAGAACCCAACAATAGAACAACAGTAGAAACAATGAATATTCTCACGGAGGCAATGGAACAGGGTATTTAATATCCAGCTAACCTCAAAAATCCAAAATGTAGTCATTATGCCATTTTGACCATTGGCATTGGTCAAAAAAAAAAAAAAAAAAAAAGCCAGGGTCCTTGGCACCATCTCCCCTGGGCCAAAGGCCAAAGGTTGCTAAAACTAGGAAATGCACTAATACTAGCTTAGAAAGGCAGGCAGAGCCTCTCTGCGATGCCAAAGGACCATGGGAAACGTTTAGAGACACCCTACTTTTACTGTGAAGCCTCAAATAAACCAACACTGAGACTAATAATCCCAGAAAGTATTGCACTACAACAACACAAAAGTAGCCTTGATGTTCACGCTTTCTCTCACAAAAGTTTTAATTAAGACGATTATGGGATTTCCCTCCACCCCCAGGGAAACACAGTTCCAATTTTATAAGTCAGTCAATGGAACAGTATAATTTGAGAATTCTGAACACAATCTTCAGCAATATATCTATTTTGTAAATTGAGTCTACCTCAATATACACAGATTGCCTGAAGCTCCAAGGAGAACATTAAAAGTAATCTGGAAAAGAGAATTGATGTTTGTGTGAAAAATAACATCGTTTAACACACTTAGCTTGCCTAAGGAAAGAACAGCTTACAAGTACTCTTTCTGTGAACTGTAAACACCACACTTTAAACAGAGAGAGTAAGAAGAAATTAAGACAAAATTAAATGCAGATTGGCTATCAGGAAAAAGAAAAACTGTCTCCACATCATCAACATCTCCCCCCGGGATTAATTAGGACATTAAATGGGCTTTACTCAAGAACTAGTATTGATTCTAGCACTGGGGATATGCAATAGCTTTAAATTAGACGTAAGGACAGGAACAGCCTAGGTGTCCATTCTTGGGTCTTCACAGGTTTTTTTCACCTCTGATTTGAGTAAGCTCAATATTTGTATTGCATGGAGGTAAACAGGGAAAGAAAACATCGTCAGCAGAATATAGCGTGCAGTTCACAGTCTTAGGAGAGCCTCCAGTGAACATGGGGTATCGCCCCGACTCATGCCATAAAGCAGCCTCGCCGCTATGGATGCATGCACTTCTTGCCAGTTCTGCTCTGACCACCGCGTGGCCCCCACCCAGGGACAGCAGAACGGAACAAACTGTTGTTCACCCACCGCAAGGACTGCTAAAAATCAACACTCCAGGAAGGGATTTCACTTTTCTTAGGAAGGACAGTGGGACAGGACAGTGGTGAAACATTACTTCAAGTGCCCTCAGAGCAGCAAATATTAAGTGGAAAAACCTGAGGAGACCTGTTCATAAATCCGTGAGAGGCACTCTGTGGGCACACTTTAGAAATACTTGGGAAAAGACACCTTGCAAGGAGCTAGCAGTCCTGTGCAGAAGGGAGGCTACACCACCAGTAGCACATACATTATTGATGTGAATTTTATTTTATTATTATATTAAAATACATTATAATATTATGTTAATATTATTTTACGATGGATGTGAATTTCAGTTTTACCCACAGATAGGTGAGGCCTTGGGAAATTTGGGTTTCATACCAAAATTTCAATTTGGAGGACTTAAGATGTTATTTTAATTTATTTATATAATCTGAACACTTTTATCCGATTTATTCAATATTAGAGCATGGTGCTATTCAATGAAGAATGCCAGGGTTCTTGTTCATCATTTGTGTTACCAATCAAAAGGTAGGTGATAAGAAAATGCTAACCCAAGAATCACTCCTGCGTACCATCAGCTGTAGCCATCCCTGTGAAGACCTCAATGATTCCACTCAAAAGAAGACACTTGTTTGCTAGCTTTCGTGCTGACTCAAAGTCTGTGGAATGCCTTGAGCTGGTGAGTGGTCTCTGCCACATGGGACTGCATAGCTCCTTTCAAACAACTAGCTCGATAGTAACAGCAAACACATGGTGCTCCCTCTGTCCACTCTGTTCTAACTGCTCTACACTTAGTAATTTATGTAATTGTTACTTGGCTCTATTAAGTAGTTGCTATTTTTAATCCCTGTTTTAAAAAGAAGGCAATCAAGGCACTGAGAGTGAAAAACCAGGATCTATAACCAGGCAGAATGCACCCAGGATCTTAGCCACTATACTTCATTTCCTTAAGGACCGGAGCTGAAGACTTAAGCAGCTGACCTCATGCCTCCCTCTGCTCCAGGTTCTGTTGGAGAGGAGAAGGTAGCACTGGGAGAGGGGAGAAGGACTAAATATACCAGTGACATAATAGACAAATTCCAAGAGGAAGGCATGATGCAAAAGGAAAAGCAAAGATCTAAAGTGGGCCAAGAGAGCAGTTAGTTTGTCCCAGACTATATCTCTAATCCCTTCTCTCTCCAACAAAAGGCAACACTTTCTTTCTTAGTGTTTTACAGTCTTGACTCACACCAGAGCTTGCATTTAGTAGTGGTGAGTTAGGGGGTGGTGCATATTTCTTAAAAAGGAGTTGCTGCAAAAATATATCCCAAGGCTGGCCCACAATACCCATGCTGCTGGCCATGAGAAGCACCAGCCAAGAATGCCACTCCAGAATGTAAATTGGTGCAGTCACTGTGGAAAACAGTATGGAGGCTTCTCAAAAAACTAAAAATGGAACTACCATACGATCCAGCAACTCCACTCCTGGGTATATAACCAAAGAAAATGAAAACACTAATTCAAAAAGATACACACACCCCAATGTTCATAGCAGCATTTTTTACAATAACCAAGATATGGAAGCAACCTAAGTGTCCATCAACAGATGAATGAATAAAGAAGATGTGGTGAGACATATATACAATATATAATGAAATATTATGCTTAGTGAAATGTCAGACACAGAAAGACAAATACAATATGTTTTCACTTATATGTGGAATCTAAAAAGTAAAACAAATGAATGAAAGTAACAAAACAGAAACAGACTCACAGATACAGAGAACAAACTAGTTGTTACCAGTAAGCAGAAGGGTGGAGGGAGGGACAAGACAGGGGGAGGGGATTGAAGGTATGAACTACTAGGTATAAAATAACATACAAAGATGTACAGCACAGGAAATATAGCCAATTTTTTATAATAACTTTAAATGAAGCATAATCTATAAAATTATCAAATCACTGTTGCGTACCTGAAACTCATGATGTTATAAATCAACTATACTTCAATTTAAAAAAAAAAAGAATGCCACTCTACCCTTAACAAAGTCTGCGAAACAGGATGATTCTGACAGGCTGAGTTTTTGCTCAGAAATCATAAACAGCATCTCATTTCTCCCTTTTCCTTTTCCCCATTCCAACCTGTTTGCCTTCATTAACGCGCTTGGGAACCTTGGCTTTGTATTGGGTTGGCCAACAAGTTTGTTCGAGTTTTTCCGCAACATCTTATGGAAAAACCCGAATGAACTTTTTGGCCAACCCAATAAATGGAGAGGAGGGAAGAGTTTTATTGGAAACGGGCTGGAAGAAAAATGAGGGCCCTGGAAGAGACAGAATGGCATCTGGCCCTAACCTAATCTCTTGAGTTGGCTTTGAGCCCCTTTGGAGAAAGAGGTTAGAGACTTTGTGTGACTCTGGCATAAGCATAGCTGCACTGGGGCCAAAGTGACTAAGTGTGGCCCAGAGCTGGAGAGGAGGCCACTCTAATCAGAAGTGCTAGCAGATGCAAACTAGTATGTATAGGATGGATAAAGAGCAAGGTCCTACTGTACAGCACACGGAACTATATTCAATATCCTGTGATAAACCATAACGGAAAAGAATATGAAAAGTATATATATATATATATATATATATATATATATATATATATATGTCACTTTGCTGTACAGCAGAAATTAACACAACACTGTAAAGCAACTATTCGTCAACAAAATTTAAAAATTTTTTAAATAAACAGCAATGCTCACCACTCCAAGAAGCAGTGGCTTTGGGAGCACCCAATGGTAGCACTCTCAGCAGAGGCACTGGCATCTCATGACTGGCAGCAGCAAAAACACTTTTGTAGGTAGTAGGCATGGACAAGGGGGCACCAGGGCAGCACAAGACAGATGTAACGTGGCAGCTAATAGGCTGATTCATGGGCTTACATGAGGCACACCTTTGGAGACATCTAATCAAGTTAATAGGCCCGTTCCCATCTTAATTCTGGGTAGAGAAAGGAAGGGTAGCCTTGTTTTATAATCACACACTAGTGTGTGACATGGCACATTTATTTAAGTGAGGGTCCATTTCAGTAGCCTGTGGCTTCTGCAGTAGCCTTCTAACTGGCCTCCCTGCCTCCAGACTCTCCTTCCTGTAGGCTGCATGATATCGTCCCCAAATAACATTTCATCACATCATTTTCCTGTTCAAAACTTACTCTATTCCACAAAATAAGGTGTGACTGTGGGCAACATAAAATGTGATTCTAGCTACTGAGGAGGGCTGGTAGGATGATCAGCCATCCCAGTTTTCCCAGGATTGTCCTCGTTTTAGCACTGAAAGTGCCATGTGCTGGGAAACCCCTCAGCTCCAGGCAAACTGGAAAGGTCAGTCACCCTCGCTGGCCATCAGCTTTGGCTTGGGATTGGTGTGTAAGGGTATATTTAAAGTTTTTTATGATGCGCTCCAACAGAGAGAAGAACCATTAACAGCTGCTATTTTTATAGCAAGGAGCAATGAAATTTAGTTGCTTACTTCATATAGGCAGCTTGGTTGCTATGACAACACTGAGTGGCAAACTTGACTGTTCATACCCGTAAAATTGACAAATATTTCAGTGTTTGCTTCATACCTTTACATTTTAATATTTGCTGCCACAGGGCTGAGCCCCTTGAATTGTGAAATCACATAATACTTTAACATAATTATTTACTTTCCAGGATGTTATTACCAACAATTAGTGATCCTGTTTACAACTGAAGTTTAAAACATATTTTTCCTTTGAGACGATTTTTGGGACATCAATTTAATTTTAGGCTCATGAATTGTAAACTGTCCATGGACAGCATGTTGGAGCAACTACTAAACTCCTTGTGCACAGGCAGCATCTACCACATATCCACAGTTACAGTGAGTGTTCTGTATATCTTCTTGGGCTGAAGTTAAGACTCTGATATTATTTATTTATGTCGACTCCACGTTGTGCCATAAAGGATTTAAGGAGGCTTAAAAATACAATATAAAGCAAGAAATAAAGAAATGGAGATAAAGGGAAAATGCGGGTAAGAAAGTAAATTGGTGCCATGAGTAAGTTTAGTACTAAAAAAAAAAAAATGCATGCCAAGAAGTTCCATTTCCTTGCAAAATTCTAAACATGGGTTACATGTCTGTTTCTGACCTACCTAATAGGCAATTCAAAGAGAAAAATCATGTTCTGTTATAAAATTCAATGTTCATTGGTAAAAACAAACCAATAAATTAGAAACAGCATAAACTTATTAATAGAGAAATGAGAGATTTTTGTTACATGGTTTCCACATAAAGGGTACTATTTAAGGATAAATATCTATATCAATGGTCAACGATGTCACCTAAGACCTCTTGTGTAGGTGAAGAGGATTATCTGATTATTTAGAAGGAAAAATGTCTTATTTATCTAAAAAAAAGGAGAAATGGGCAGCTCTGGAAATTGCAAAATAATGATCATAACCTTGATTCTTTGTTACTTCCTCCAGATATTTTTCTTATAATTGATTTATAAAACAGAAAAAGCATAACATAATAGATTTTAACCACCACAGCTTTGAGATAAATCATGTAAATAATTTTATTTAATTTTACTTTGGTAAAACAATGGGCAAGAAATTGCTATCTATATGGCCCCCAAACATCCTGTTTAAGCACAGTATACAATAAACTATACTAATAAAAGCCATCATTTGCATAGGTCTTTATAATTTACAAAGACTTTTACACTTAATACTTCACTTGCTTTTTATGACATGTTTTTATATTACGACAATAACTGCACAAAACAAGAAACTAAAGTGAAGCAATTTCTCTAACGTGCAATGAGTGATTTCAGATTCAAACTTAGTTCTGACTCCAAAGACTATAATCACTCTATTGCCTCTGACTAATCAATGAATTAGCCACATAGTACAAAATAGAGAGATTCTTTACCAAGAACATCATGCAAGTTATAAAAAGTAATCCTGGCTGTGATATTGTGATATAGTACACAAGATGTCACATGGGGGAAGACTGGGGGAAGGGTACATGGGACCTGTCTGTACTGTTTCTTGCAAATGCAGGTGAATCTGCAATTACCTCAAAATAAAAAGGTTTTAAGACATTAATCTTTCAACTACATTTGACAATGGTTTCTCCTTTGTGAAGTTATGGGTAAAAAAAACTTCTGGCCTCCAGGTTGAGCTTCATGCTTTAAGGGAAAGGCAGAATATGGTGAGAGCAACAAGATTGGAAAACAGAACTTTGTGAAAAAGAAAACATGAGAATTAGAGTAGGCATGAGTAAATTTTCTTCATCTAGAAAATAAATTCAAAGGAAACACATTCAAATTGAAGAAAAATAAGGAAATACTTTTAATAAGCCTTACAGATCTCACATATATATGTACAAAATGCTCTTTCTCATAATGGCACTAAATATTTCCACAGTGTTAGGAAAACTACCTTTGTTTTGGACAAAGGGGATTCACCTGGTTGGAGGATATGAGCTCAACAAGTAGCCTCTTTTGGTACCTTTGCAGTTCCACAATGTGACCAGAGTCATATACAGGGAGACCACATAGTGTTTGAATGCTGATTCTATCACTTTCTGGTGGTGGAACTTGAGCAAATCATGTAAACTCTTTGGGTCTCTGTTTTCTTATTTTCAAATGATGACAAAGGGATATTGCACTTTGTAAACCCCAAAATGTTAGAGAAGTACTAGCTATTATTACTACTTGCTAGTTCAGAGACTTCAAAAGTGACATAGTTGATGAAAGTGTCAAAGATAACTTTAAGAATAAGAAGAGTGGGTTAACCATCTATGCAGTGGGATATGCGAGGCACTGAAAACCAACTCTTCAAAAAGGAAATAAGTCCATCCCTCACCCTTAGTCTACCAAAATGCTTGATATTCCACCACTGAAAATTCACTTTAATATGTGGTCAATACCCTAGGGCAAGTCTTAATTCTTCTTTACCATTGTATTCCCATATTGCATAATGCCTAACAGAGTAATCAATCAAAAAATACTCAACATCTCTTAGAAAAGGGTAGAATCTCTCAAAATTCCAAGTTTAAATTCAAAAAGGATTGCAAAAGATAATATGCTGAGGTTTTGAGGAACTAAAAGAGGCTACTTGTTGAGCCCATATCCTCCACTGACTTTTTATATGATCACCGACAGTAGTAGATACCAATGTGCAATGGCCAGATTCCTACTCCAGGACTGAATCACTCATTCTCCCAACCACTGAGAGTGTTGGTGGTCCACAGCTTTCAGCTAAGTCCCTTTCCCAGACTTTCCCTTCCTAAAGAGAGCCACCTCACTCAAAATCATACCTCCTCCTTAGGGGTATAAAATTTCAGTTTTCTTGTCTTAATTAGGGCCAATTCTAAAGTTCCACCCTTGCTTCAGAATTCTCTGTGGGATCAACTGAGGGCCCTGTTGCAACTTGTATTAGTCAATGTTCTCCAGAGAAATAAACCCAATAAGAGATATATACACACATATATGACAATTTATTATAAAGAGTTGGCTCACATGATTATGGAAGCTAAGAAGTCCCTCAATCTGCCATTTTCAAGCTGGAGACCCAGGTAGGTCAGTGGTATACTTCAGTCTGAGTCTGAAGGCCTAAGAACCAGGGAAGCTGATGCTCTAAACCTCAGTCCAAGGGCAGGAGAAGACTGCTGTCCCAGCTCAAACAGGCAGAAAACAAACTAATTCTCCCCTCTTCTGTCTTTTCTTCTATTCAGGTCTTCAGTAGATTGGTTAAGGTCCACCCACATTGGGGAGGGCAATCTGCTTTACTGAATCCACCAATTCAAATGCTATCTCATCCAGAAACACTCTGACAGACACACTGAGAATAACGTTTAACCAAACATCTGGGCACCCCGTGGCCCGGTAAAGTTGACATATAAAATCAACCAATACAGAATTGCACTGGAGTTCAACCTCTACTCAATCCTGCATCTTTCACTACCCCATAGATGTTGATCCCTAGATTACTTCCCAATAAACTTTCTGCATGTGAATATCCATCGAAGGCTCAGTTTCTTGGGAAAATTCGCCTGTGTCACCTACTCCTCCTATAAATAAAGTTAACTCCAACACTTCAGTTTGACACATCCATTTTGATAAGTACTCTCAAGTATAAAACCATACTGGAAAAACAGACCTGCCTTTTGTGCCATTAAGAACCTAATGACTATGTGGAAAAGATGATCACTATTGTTATGCTTCTCTGAGAAGTCCTAGTTTTCATTAAATCTCTCAATTTTTTCACCTCATGACTCATATACACATGTTAAGAAGACACCCAAGTTCTGAAATTTCTTGCTGCCCTTTATCAGGTCAGTGTGAAAATGTAATTGCTGATCAATAAGAACTAAGGTTTATGGTATCTTTTTCACACTATCTGTTTGGGCCACAAGAGTATAACTGTGAAGCTGCCAGTATATATTCCAAGCGGCATTATTTGGACTTCGTAACTTTATACATTGAATAAGTGTTAAAATTGATTAGAGGAGGTAATTTTTATTACATTCTGAAGAAACTGAAGGAATGCTTTACTGAATGCAATTCATTTTGTTGATCTTAATCTGTATCAGGCATATATACAAGTTATACTTCTTTAATTACATTTAAAATAATCAAAACATTTCTTTAAGTTAAATGGCACAATTTGGGAAGTATTTGATGTCATGGGACTACTGACTAGAGTACTTCATTATTTGTGTATCATTTAAAGGCAGCACACTCAGGATTTACAAAATTTAGTTCATTCAATCAACAAACATCATTTGAGGCTACTTTGTGCATCAAAACACTGTGTCACTCTTAAGAATATGAAGAAAAGGAAAAGCATATTTACTTTTACGTTCAAAGCATTCCACCTGACAGTGGTTTGCTATACCTGTCAATCTGTTCAACTAAGTTTCTATCAGGAACTAATTCTGAATCAGAGGGAAAATGAACAAACCAAACATAGGGGATTCTCCATCTTTCATGATTTTTAAAATTTTTAATGAGAACAAAATCATTCACTCTGGAACTCTATTCCCTCTCTAAAATTTTAGGAGCTGGCACTGAGACACTCCTTCAATCTCCTTAGAAGAATAAGGTAGGAAAAGATATTTTTATCTTCACAGCCCTGATTAAAAAATTTTAACAGAATCAAGTCTGGGTTCCAGCAGGGTAACTCAATGGTCTCCATGGTAAAAGAAATGTAGAGTTCTTTTTTAATAGCACAATACATTAAAAAATTAAAAATGTTCCTGTATTTCATCTACTAGAAGATACAAACACTTTGATTACACTTAGTCATTACCTTTTCCATCTCTCTGCACAAATAAAATCAAGGAAATAAATATCTTTTGTACACACCATCATGAAAAAAATGAAGAAAGATTTCATTTCCATAAAATATGAATAAATTTTAATTCAGCTGGGCATTGCTGCTGAAACTTAGCCCAATATTTAGTATAGAAATATGATTACATGAGATAATATGGATGAAAATGCTTGGTAAACCCAAAGATTTAGCAAAGGTACATGATCATTGCTAATCATCTATGTGACTGAATTCATGTGTCATCAAATAAGAGATTTAAACTTTGGCTAGCACTGCAAAACCTGTCACATAAAACCCTGTGTACCCAGAACTAGAACAAAAAATTCACAATTTGTATGGAAACACAAAAGACCCCGAATAGCCAAAACAATCTTGAGAAAGAAAAACGGAGTTGGAGGAACCAGGCTCCCTGACTTCAGACTATACTACAAAGTTACAGTAATCAAGACAGTATGCCTACTGGCACGAAAACAGAAATATAGATCAACGGAACAGGATAGAAAGCCCAGAGATAAACCCACGCACATATGGTCACCTTATCTTTGATAAAGGAGGCAAGAATATACAATGGAGAAAAGACAGCCTCTTCAATAAGTGGTGCTGGGAAAACTGGACAGCCACATGTAAAAGAATGAAATTAGAACACTCCCTGACACCATACACAAAAATAAACTCAAAATGGTTTAAAGACCTAAATGTAAGGCCAGACACTATCAAACTCTTAGAGGAAAATATAGGCAGAACACTCTATGACATAAATCACAGCAAGATCCTTTTTGACCCACCTCCTAGAGAAATGGAAATAAAAACAAAAATAAACAAATGGGACCTAATGAAACTTAAAAGCTTTTGCACAGCAAAGGAAACCATAAACAAGACCAAAAGACAACCCTCAGAATGGGAGAAAATATTTGAAAATGAAGCAACTGACAAAGGATTAATCTCCAAAATTACAAGCAGCTCGTGCAGATCAACATCAACAAAACAAACAACCCAATCCAAAAATGGGCAGAAGACCTAAATAGACATTTCTCCAAAGAAGATATACAGATTGCCAACAAACACATGAAAGAATGCTCAACATCATTAATCATTAGAGAAATGCAAAACAGAACTACAATGAGATATCATCTCACACCAGTCAGAATGGCCATCACCAAAAATCTACAAACAATAAATGCTGGAGAGGGTGTGGAGAAAAGGGAACCCTCTTGCACTGTTGGTGGGAATGTAAATTGATACAGCCACTATGGAGAACAGTACGGAGGTTCCTTTAAAAACCTAAAAATAGAACTACCATATGACCCAGCAATCCCACTACTGGGCATATACCCTGAGAAAACCATAATTCAGAAAGAGTCATGGGGCTTCCCTGGTGGCGCAGTGGTTGAGAATCTGCCTGCCAATGCAGGGGACACGGGTTCGAGCCCTGGTCTGGGAAGATCCCACATGCCACGGAGCAACTAGGCCCGTGAGCCACAATTACTGAGCCTGCGCGTCTGGAGCCTGTGCTCCGCAACAAGAGAGGCCGCGATAATGAGAGTCCCGCGCACCGCGATGAAGAGTGGCCACCATTTGCCGCAACTAGAGAAAGCCCTCGCACAGAAACGAAGACCCAACACAGCCATAAATAAATAAATAAATAAACCCAAAGTTAAAAAAAAAAAAAAGAGTCATGTACCACAATGTTCATTGCAGCTCTATTTACAATAGCCAGGATATGGAAGCAACCTAAGTGTCCATCGACAGATGAATGGATAAAGAAGACGTGGCACATATATACAATGGAATATTACTCAGCCATAAAAAGAAACAAAATTGAGTTATTTGTAGTGAGGTGGATGGACCTAGAGACTGTCATACAGAGTGAAGTTAGTCAGAAAGAGAAAAACAAATACTGTATGCTAACACATATATATGGAATCTAAAAAAATAATAATAATAATGGTTCTGAAGAACCTAGGGGCAGGACAGGAATAAAGACGCAGACCTACTAGAGAATGGACTTGAGGACACGGTGAGGGGGAAGGGTAAGCTGGGACAAAGTTAGAGAGTGGCATGGACATATATACACTACCAAATGTAAAATAGATAGCTAGTGGGAAGCAGCCGCATAGCACAGGGAGATCAGCTAGGTGCCTTGTGACCACCTAGAGGGGTGAGATAGGGAGGGTGGGATAGGGAGGGAGGGAGACGCAAGAGGGAAGAGATATGGGGATATATATGTATAGCTGATTCACTTTGTTATAAAGCAGAAACTAACACGCCATTGTAAAGCAATTATACTCCAATAAAGATGTTTAAAAAAAAAAAAAAAAACCCTGTGTACCAGAATCTGAAAATGATTGATACTGACAAATTATAGGTCCTTCCTGAATAGTCTTCAAAGAGTGACACATTTTCAACACAAGTAGAACAAGTCAGCTTTGGAGATGACAAAAACATATAACATGTACCATTAATTGCTGACATTTATATATAGTTGACACTGGATATCACTAATCATAGTAATTACTAACAGCAATTTGCATATCCAGAGCCCATAATGCAATTTTGCTAAATTCAATTTTTTTAATTGATTTTCAACCTCCTTCATGTTAATGTCTCTTTCATTAACATGAAGTATAATAAAAGTCTTTCCAACATTTTTTATTACACACACAGAAGATAATACAATTTGTACCAGGTCCCCCTTGGCCACCCTGAGAAATGAGGGGATCAACATCTTGGCATACCTAAAACCATGGTGGGACATCAGCTTAATATGATTAGTTTTATAGAGATCATCCTTTCTATAGTTTATCTATAATCCACCAACCCACACCAAGCAAACAGTGAGTACTGAATATTAATAGTTAAGGTAAAATCTCATTATAAAAATTATCTTAAAGTTACTTCTATGTCTTTATTGAGTTAATTACCATGAATTATATATGACAAATGGTTCATGGTCTCGTCAGTCCTTGTTGCCTACGACAAAATACTGTCACTTTGTTGTTTTGTTGGGAAACACAGTGGCACTCCTGCCAGAAAATATGCGGAGCAGGAGTGACAAGGTGGTCAACACTTTGGCTGCTGCAAAGTGAAGATATGATGCTTAATCTAGAAAGAAACAGCTCTGCCTTCCCACAGTAGGTCCAAGAATGTGGGAGGAGTTCCTGCGGACTAGATGTGGACTATTCTGGTGAAATAGTCTGAAGTTGTTTTAAGTCCTACCCATCTAAATTCTACCCAGAAAGAAGGCAATGACACATCAACAAAGGTCTTGAAGTAAGGGGCTCTCTGAGAACTAGCAATACAGAGCCAGAGGAGTCCATAAGGGAGGCTTGAAGTGCCCACAAAAGTGTGCAGGGTAAGGGCAGCTTTATATGTCTGTCAGGCCCAGAGAGCACATGTTTTAGATCGGTATCAGCCTATCAACAGTGATGCCATCAGCTAGAAATGCCTGGGGCACTCACCTGGGCCAGAACTATTTGTGCAGAGCTGCCACAGACATTTCCCCCACTGAAGCCAGTGTTGCAGCTGGTCTGGCCCTAGTAGTTCTTATGATTGCAAGATGCACCTCAGCAACAACCATTAGGGAATTTTGAAAAAACAAGGTTTATTACTCACAGGTCCTGGAAAGTACACAGCTTGCCTCAGGCATCATGGATAGAGATTGATAAAGAGAGAGAGTGCAGACCTGGGGTTCTGCATTTATTGGGGTTGAGGGTGAGGTGCCTAGGGTTTCATAGGTTAACTCTTTATTGGTGAGCTTAAAACGTAAAAGCAGGAATTAAAGCATGGGAAGGGAAAAGCAAGCAGCCAAATGGTCAGTTATCTAGGTCAACCAGAGGGGAAACTACATAGGTGGGCCAACCTAGCTCTTATAAGTATCTAGCTGTGTAGTTGGCATTGGGTTTATTTGAGATGGATGTCCTTGAAGTGGATCCACAATCAAAAGCTTAATGTCACGGGGAGGGGGAAGGGTAAGCTGGGACGAAGTAAGAGAGTAGCACTGACATATATACATTACCAAATGTAAAATAGATAGCTAGTGGGAAGTAGCTGCATGGCACAGGGAGATCAGCTCGGTGCTTTGTGACCATCTAGAGGGGTGGGATAAGGAGGGTGGGAGGGAGACGCAAGAGGGAGGGGATATAGGGATATACGTATGCATATAGCTGATTCACTTTGTTATACAGCAGAAACTAACACAACACTGTAAAGCAATTATACTCCAATAAAGATGTTAAAAAAAAAAAAAGCTTAATGTCAGACACATTACAATCAAAAAAGCTAATTGTTACGCTTTTACACTACAGCACACCACCATTCTGTGCCACTGCCTGCTCAAGTAGAAACGTCCAGATCCCCCTTCTTCCTCCCCCCTTCCACACTACAAAACTAGCAAATGGATAAGGAATGATGACAAATTGAAATTATAATGGAGTAATCACAGTTCAGGCATACAAAAATGGAGTCGAGTAACCACTGAGGATCTGATCTCAGACAGTCTGTGCACCAATGAGAATTTGAACTTTACTGAACTGTACCAGACCCAAGGACAGCACCAGCCATATTCAGAAAACACCTGCCAGCTGCAACCTCTCAGCGTCTCCCCTTGTAACTATGCAAGTATTTCAGACCTCAACCAATCCTTACTTAACAAGCACCTTTACTTCTTGCCAGATCCAATTATAATCCTTAATAAACAACTCATTTAACTAACTGGAACCTTGCAGCTTTTTGCCTTTATAAGCCTCCCCCATTTTTTAGTTCAGCAGAACACAATTCAAGAGCTTCTTGAATCTGTCTCCCAGGCTACAGTCCTAACAAACCCCAAATAAACACCTTTTTATGTCAATCAGGTCTCCGTTTCTGAAATTTTGGTTACCAGTATATGAAACAAAAAGTTTCTTGCCCTCTATCCTCAGCAGCTGTGTTAGGTCCTTCCTGGGGGAGAAGAAAATTTTGATATTAAATCACGCTAAAGAGTTTTGAGGATTGTTGGACACAGGGTATATATTTTCTGAGTTGAGACCATCTAGAGCTTAATGTGACTCTAGGACTTTCTTTTACTTAAAGCCACAAGAGGGGCTTCCCTGGTGGCGCAGTGGTTGAGAATCTGCCTGCCAATGCAGGGGACACAGGTTCGAGCCCTGGTCTGGGAAGATCCCACATGCTGCGGAGCAACAAAGCCCGTGTGCCACAACTACTGAGCCTGCGCGTCTGGAGCCTGTGCTCTGCAACAAGAAAGGCCACGACAGTGAGAGGCCCGCGCACCGCAATGAAGAGTGGCCCCCGCTTGCCGCAACTAGAGAAAGCTCTCGCGCAGAAACGAAGACCCAACATAGCAATCAATCAATAAATAAATCTTTAAAAAAAAAAAAAAGCCACCAGAAAAGTCTTGGGGCCCACCCAGACTTCTTCCATGGGGAGAGAAAAACCACTACCAGTGGATATATTTTAAAGCACCATGAAGGATAAAAAATTAACTTGTTTTGTACTTATTCATGTTATAGGCTATACTGAAATGTGCTTAAAACAGAGAATACCTATAAATGTATAACCTTTTCATGCTTGCTTTAAACTTTATGAAACTTCTCTGAGCTGCACACCAAAAATCTGGCCTTTTCAGACTGTTTTATAAGAGGGCTCTACATCTCAAAGTTGCCTGAGTATGTAATTGACGAAGTAGATTAAGAACCAAGAATGAAATCAAAGTCTACATGAGATAAGGGAAATTCTCAGGCAAATTCAAGACCTAAAGTTAATTTTCTTGAAAAAAAAGAAAATGGATTTTTTGTTGCCAAAGCACATATAAGCTAGAAAACAAAGTCACAGTTCTTATGAAAAATCAGATAATTACTCCAAGTTATCAAAATTATGCCCTAAAAATATTGAGAATTGAAAAAATTCAGTTGTTAGCACGTTGATACTTCTAATCTTCTTAAACCTGCAGAATTTATTTTTTTGAAATCCCATAAGTTACAGGTATCAAGTAAAAAGTAATTTCAGTAAAGATGCTAAAAAAACATAAAGCTTTGTGTTCATGTTTTCAAAGGCCTTTCTATTTAGACTTTATACAAGATGAATTATTGAAGTGTACCTTGGAATTTTCTAGGAGTAACCCCTTCCTCATATAAAATAACACTGACCAATTGGCTTATGAAAATGAGGATAATGAGTTAGTATGGAGGAAAAAAAAACAAAGAAGAGACAAAAGATAATAATGCAGATCTTTTCAAAGCAACCTTGTACTTTTTAAAAATTATTTTTTAATTGTGACAAAACAGACATAACATAAAATTTACCATTTTAACCATTTTTAAGTATACAATTCAGTGGCATTAATTACATTCACACTGCTGTGGAACCATCTCCACCATCCATTCACAGAACAGTTTCACCTTGCAAAACTGAATCTATGTACCCATGAGACAATATCTTCCCATTTCCCCCTCCCTCAACCCCTGGCAACCACCACTCCACTTTCTGTCTCTACGAATTTGACTACTCTAAGTATCTCATATGAGCAGAATCATACAGTATTTGCCTTTTGTACCTGGCTTATTTCACCTTAGTATAATGTCCTCAAGGTTCATCCATGTCATAGCATGTGTCACAATTTCCTTCCTTTTTAAGACTGAATAATATTCCGTTGTATGTAAATGTCATATTTTGTTTATTCATTCATTCATTGGTGGACACTTGGCTTGCTTCCATCTTTTGGTCACTGTAAGTAAAACTGCTTTGAACGTGGGTATACAAATATCTCTTCAAGACCCTGCTTTCAATTCTTTCTGGTTTATACCCTGAAGTGGAATTACTGGATCTTACGGTAATTCTATTTTTAATTTTTGAGGAACCACCATACTGTTTTCCACAGCAGCTGCAATGTTTTACATTCCCACATCCTCCACACCCTCGCTAACACGTTTTCTGGTTTTTTGATAATAGCCATGCTAATGGGTATGAAGTTTTTTGATAATAGCCATGAAGTATGAAGTGGCATCTCAATGTGGTTTAATTTGCATTTCTTTAAGGATTATTGATGCTAGGCATCTTTCCATATGCTTAGTGGCCATTTGTATATACTCTTTGGAAAAATGTCTATTTGAGTCCTTAGAGAAAACTTTTACTTTATTCTTTGCTATACAAATGATATTATAGGAACATGTTTTTTAAAAAAGACCATATTTTTTGTGTTCTTGGCAAGCACCACATTTATCCAGCAGTATAAAACAGTTCAGATTTCAAATCCTTTTTTTTGGAGTAGCAGTATGTGTCACTTCTTACAAGGAAAAAATATCAACACAGCTACTTTCGAATCCCGTTAAGCTCTGTGCTTTTAGATCTATGCAACCACACAGACAACTGGGTGACAGAAGGCATCCTATCATGTCAAATGATACTGAGTTGCAATGTCCAGTGCAGTAGCCATCAACTTCATATGGTTACTGAACACTTAAAATGTTCAGCAATCCAACGAACAAGGACCTACTGTATAGCACAGGGAACTATACTCAATATTTTGTAATAATCCATAAGGGAAAAGAATCTGAAAAAGAATAGATGTGTGTGTGTGTATGTGTATGTGTGTGTGTGTGTGTGTGTGTGTGTGTGTGTGTGTGTGTGACTGAATCACTTTGCTATACACCTGAAACTAACACAACATTGTAAATCAACTATACCTCAATAAAAATAAGTAAATAAATAATATAGTTAATCGTAACTGGGATGTGCTGTAAGTGTAAAATTTACATCAAATTTCAAAGATTTTGTATTTTTGAATAATATAAAATATAAATAATTTTTAAACTGATTATATGTTGAAATGATAGTATATTGAGTTCAATAAAATATAATTAAATTAAATTTCACCTGTTTCTTTTTACCTTTTTTAATATAGCTATTGGAAATTTTTAAATTACATATGTGGCTCCCATTTATGGCTCACATTATATTTCTATTGGACCATGATGATCCAGAAAACTGTGGCTAAATAGACCATTTCTATGAATGTGAAAACACAAGTAAACTTAAAGGTACAGAATTGAGAAAATATTCAAAATAATCCATATTGTTTTTCCAAAAAATTTTTTCCATTACTAACACAAGTGTTGCCCCCAAAATTATCTATGTGATTAACTTAGTTCTATATGAAGTTTTTTTAGCATAAACACTGCTTCCTGCATTTACGTATGCCTTATAAGGATTTCTACGCCTATTCAGAAATAAATTGCTAGAGCTCTTTTGGGTATAGAGCCCAGGCAAAGAAATGACAATTTTTTAAAGAACACATATAACTGGTAAAGAAATAGTATCCAAATATCTAAAGAACTTCTTCCAACCAATAAGAAAAGACTGAAAATGAAACTAGCTATACACAGAAGAGGTAACCTGCATTACACCCTGCATTACATTTCTCCATGGCACTTATCACCCCCTGCTATAATACACATTTGTTTGTATGGTGTCTGTCTCTTCCCCACTGGAATGAAAGCTTCATGAGAGAAAGGACTTTTTTATTATACACCACCAGGGCTAAAACACAGAATTCCCATGGCAATATCCCAACTCAACAAGTAGTTGCTAAAAAAATATATGCCAGCCGAAAGAAAGTTGGCAAAATGTGGGGAAAGAGCTCCCAATATCTCAGACACTGCTGGTGGGAATAAAAATTGGCATTACTTCTTTCAAATGCAAGTGGACAATAATATCTACTAAAACTGGAGATGCATATACCCTAGGACACAAGAGTTACTCTTCTAGAAGTGTACCGTAAAGGACTGTAGTACAGGAGAGGAGATGTATACTACAATATTACAGCATTGTCTATAGCAAAAACATAGGAAAAAACTTTACTGCCTATCAATAAAAAATGCACAAACATATTGTAGTTTATTCATACAACAGGATATTATGCAACACTTAAATGAGTTAGAGCCACATATATCGATATATATAATGCTTGAAAACATATGAGTGAAAATAGCTGTAACATGATCGATTTAATATGATACCATTAACATATAGCTTTATAAACAAAAAATAGTATCTATTGCTAATAGATACATATAAAAACATGGGTGAATGATGCACAGCAACTTCAGGCTGGTGAATGAGACAAAGGAATGGACATGGGTACAAAGAGGGCTAAGAGAGTTTATTTCTTTAAAGATAATTAAACAATCTGAGGAAAATCAGGCATGTTAAATTTATGTGACAAAACATGGGCATTACATTATTCTCTGTATTGCCTGAAATATTTTCTATTTATTATTATTACAAAATCAGATTTAAATCAGTGGGTTCCCTTTCTCCTTGTAAGATGTAAGGGCAAGTTACTGTTAAGAAATAAAAATAACTACAACTTACACTATTTCAATCAGAGACTGGTAATACATTTTCTTTCAGCCTATTATCTCAGAAATGCTATGAAATCTCCAAACCCAATATTAACAAGATTTGTTTTCATGATATATTTTGCAAACAACAATCAACTTTTGATTTGAGGTTTCTCCAAACTTTCTTCTTATTCAGTATCTATTGTCTATTAGATACTTCTGTCACAATTTTCTTTTTTTCACTGTTTTCTCCAATAATAAGATCTTTCTATGAGCTCTGTAGAGCTGAAAATAAATATATTCCTGAATTAATACTCTCTGGCCCGGGTTTCTAATTAAGCCATACTACTCCGGTGTGGTTTTGTTTATAATTAAAGAAGTAGGATCTTACTGACAAAGCCTCTTCCTAACCCCATCAAAACACACCACATACCACACACGCACACACACACACACAAATTAAAATGAAAAAGCCATGGTAGGTAGGACATTGTGAAAGTTTTAAAATAACTATAAATGGTCATGCATGCTGGTACCAGTAGACTTCATACCTCTTTGCTTTGTTTTGCAATAGTACCTTTCACTGAGAAATCTGAAATTCTCTGAGCATTTACATCTCAACTCACCAATGCACACTGATTTTGCCAGCACTCACATTTCCTACTCAGCTGGAATATTCTGAATCCAAGGCAATGTTTTCAAGTTTAGATATAAATGATTGAATTATGAAAATTTTTCATTATATGCATTTTAAAATCTGTAGCATGTCAAGTAGTTGGATTTTATAATCAGCTGTTGATTTAACTATCTTGCCAGTTGTGTTGTCATCATGATGTTCTTCCAGATCCTTCAGCAATGGTCCACCAAATCTTAATACAGAGTACATTTCTAACATGTGAACAAAGAGAAACCTTATCTAAAAATTCCTACTGTCCCATAAATTAGGAAATAATAAATGCAGAGCCCTTTCATGTATGAGGCTGATTTCCTAACAAACATTCAGGGAAGGTAAGTGAGCTACTTTAATTATTCAGGAAATTCGTTTTTTAAGTGTGATTGCTATGTTTGAAATATTTTTAAAAAATGATTTGTAGATCTGGATATTCCAAATACAATGTTTTCTGTAAACATATTATTTTTCAGTTTGTGAATTAACCAGGCTGATTTTTTAATTCTGGTCTACAGATCCTGAGTGAACAGTGAGAACCTCGCTGTCTGCATGCAGTGCTGTCACTGGGAAGAAATCAGTCATTATGAATATTCACTGAACACCACTGAGTGCTGCCCTAGACTGAGATGGAGAAAGCAAAAGAAAAACTGTCCATCAAATCAGAAGAAAAGGTCTCTCAGTGATTTGTGAAAAAGACAGCTGTTGAATCTGATACACTATAAGATTTTACCTCTTTTATGTCAACCCATTAATAACTTTTTTCCTCTGGAATACTCTGATTTTATTTTTCCTTTATTAATACAAAATTCAAATACTAGTGATCCATTATAGATGCCTGCCTTATACAGGAGTACTAAAAATATTCAGATATTTAAATTGGTTGATCCAATTTAGACAATATGAAAGAGTCGCAACCTGGCTGCTTATTCAATACAGCCCTGTCTGCTACCTTCCCATCTTTCTTCTAATTAGGCTGTATTGCCCAGTCTGCCTTGAACTCCATTTTGAGTATTTAGCCAATATCCTTGAAGTGTTTTCAACGTTATCAAGTGAAAGTGTGGAAACTAGAAAATATTAGGACAGGATCTATCTCTCTCTATTTTTGTCTTTAGACATATGGAGCACTTACTTTGTGCTATACCATATAGGTAATGTCTTACAAATATTCTCATTTAAAGAATACAGAGTCATCATATAGCAGATACATTAAGGTTTCTGTTTTACAGATGAAGAAACTGAGGTTCAGAGAAGATCTGCCCAAAGTCACTCAACTGGTGAGTGGCAGACACCGCATGTGAACCACGCCAGACTCCGAATCTTGTACTTGAAAAGCGCATGCTCCCCTGCTCTACAGAGGGCATGCATTTTACCATGCCATTCTACCAGCCCTTGCGTTCCCACCTGCTTGGAGCCCTCCTCCACACTTCAGTCAGATAAAATTTCCTTGCTATTCTTTAGAACAAAGTGGAATTACTGGCCCAAAGGATTCAGGTTGGCTCTATGGACAGTCTCCAGTTGACTAAATCGTAACTGACCCTGCTGCGTGACATGAGTGATCCAGAAGATAATTCTTTTCATGCTCCACTGGGAAGGGAGTGGTTAAAAACAGCACAAAATGAGGAAAACAAGGGATAAGTGAATATGAAGTACATCCATTAAAATTATATGAAAAGATAAATTGGAGAGCCAAATATCATTATTATTATGAAGAATTATTTAATACTGCATCTGACCACAGTTAGAAAAACTGCCTCAATACAAGTGCCTTGGCTGAGATGTCATGGTAAAAAAACTATTTAAAAATCTTTCCTAATAAAATTTTTAAGATGGGAAATAAATGTTAGAACAAAGAGAATAGAACTTCAAAATAGAAAAAATATCTAACCGCGTAAGACGAACATAATGCCAAATACTATCCTTATTCAAACTTACCTTTCATTTGTCTTACTTACGTACCACCTTCGAAACATAATAAAAGTTCAGCCACAAAATCAACTCAGAAAGGAGACATACCGGCCTAACTGTACAGATTGACTTAATAGCAAAGCACTTTCCTGTAAAGACATTTATATGCTATCTGGAAGAACTTTCAAGCTCTTCATTTTATATTTTACTAGCGATTAATTTATTATAGGGAAAAGATTCAATCTTTCCTCTTATTCTCAGCAAGAAGTGTCAGCCACATGATTTGAAAAAAAAGGTAAACTTATTTGGTGTGATCAAACAGGAAATCAGCGTCTGTGGTTTCAGCTGGATCTCCCAGCTTGCAGTATCCACCTTCTGTATTTACCTCCTTCTGCTCTTCCTCTTTTTGAGCTGTTTTTGCTGCCCCGCTAAGATCTCTGGCCCATAATTTTGCTGTAACGACTACTATATTGGGAACCTAACTTTTCTGCATATGTCTGTGTGTGTGTGTATATATATATATATATATATATATATATATATATATATATATATATATATATAAAAATATGTGTGTGTGTGTGTGTATAATTCCCAGCTTTATTGAGATACAATTGACATACAACATTGTGTAAGTTTAAGGTGCATGATGTGATGATGTGATACTTATATATTGTGAAATGATAAACTGAAAAGCTTCTTATATACTTTTTTGGTTTGGGCATTTATTGTCTAATTCTCAAACTAGAACACCAGTTCCTATAGGAAAGGGGCTCTTTCTTTCCTGTCTACTTTGGTATTTTCAGAGCCTGGCACAATATTAGTGCTTAAAAAACAATTGCTGACTGGCTGTCTGAGTATTGTAAGAGCTCCAAATGACTTGGATGGAGAACACAATTTTAAGTCATCAAAAGTCCATGACAACATGTAAACATTCAGACTGTTTCAAGATGGAAGCTTCACTGATGGTTTTTCTTCCCTTTCTCTGGTGCAAGAGAATGCCTGTATACCCTTTCACCTCCTAGAAAAATTTAAGATCAGGACAGTTACCTAGGAAGAAAGCTTGTTTTGAAGTGGCTAATAATTGGGGTTCCACGTTTAATGGGCAATTAGTTCAAATGCTAAAGAACTAGATAATTGAATTTGAGGAGACAGTAGAAATAAGGAAGTACCTCTTGGAGAAACAAGGACTACCCCCACATTAAAAGGAAGAGATGGGGTGTGGGTGGCAATAGAAGGATGAGGTAAGTAGAAGGGGACCTCAGAAGTCTGGAAACAGTCCCAGCGAAGTTGTCCAAGAAAGATAAAGGGCCACAGTCTCACAGGAGCTGGGCAGGTGGTTGGCAAAGGACCACTAAGCTCAAAAGCAAGTGAGTTGCTCAGGCAGACTGCTCAGCCCTTACTCAGCAAGAATATCCTATTGCCTGGGCCCAGCAATGACACCAATTGTTCTTACTGACATCTGGTCAGAATTTCACTTCATTATCATGACAACCACTGACTGCCCTTTGAGGATGGTTTCCCCAAATCCCATCAGCACAAATACCCGAAAAAAGGGAGGTCAGATTCTGGACATCTGGTGGGTGGGGAGAAGAATCAGCACATCTGTATCAAACAGCACACTTAAGGGACGGTAAAATGAGCAATGAGCAATATGATTCCTACTCCACTGTCATTGCAAAATGCTGAACCATCTATTCTCAATTGATGGGTCCTTGAGGCTTTTGAAATAATAATTTCCCTGTAACGCATTACTGGGGCTACTCATCAAACATGGTGGCTTGAGTATACATGCTTACTTCTATCCTACACTATCACCAAAATAAAAATAGAACAAAAAGAATCAGAGAAGAGATAACAACAGGTAAGAGATACTATAATTTTGGAAGATGGAAAGTAGGTGGATCGGTGGTAACTAACTTTGCAAAGCAGAGGAAATGAAACCTAAGTGCACGAAGTTGGGAAGCCAATAAGAAGTAAGCCAGCTGGTGTTCCAGATTCCCAGAAAACATGAGGAATTTGAGACACCGCCTTAGTACACAGGGTAGAGGATGAGGAGTGGGACGGAAAACAGATGCACCAGCTGAAAATCTAAACAAAGGGCAGTTATTTTCCCAGATCCTTTCCCCCAACCCATTCAGCCAGACAGCTTTCCCTATCCTGTTTCATCAGGAAACTAGAGATTAAGTCTAGAAAACATAAACCAATGATTCCTTTCTCCTTATCAACTACTAGAATAATGGGAGTCACGAAAATGGAAAATTCTTTTCTGGATAACTTGATCAATTCAAGAGAAAACATTCTAATACTATGAGATCTGGATGTCTTCCCCAAGTAAACTACCAGATCCCTGCCCAATAAGCAAGCTTGGCCAGCTTTCTGGTGTCACCATCAGTTTCTTATTGCCTCACTCTTAAATACAAACAATAAACCAAGTATCATCAGCCATTTGAGGAAACCCTTGACATGAAAGACAAAGATCTCAAAAACAGATTCAAAAAAAAAAAGGAACTCAGTAAAGAGAAACAATACAAAGAGAAAAAGCCACTTATAATGAATAATCTCAGAGGAATAAAAGATAGCATTGCAATCATAAAACAAGATCAGGATGCTTTACAAATTTCAAAAATAAAATTCAGAGAATAATAAAGCATACTTATATTTTTCAAAAGAATAAAAATTTTTAAAAACCCAATATGTTTAATAAAACATTTTTCATAACAAAAAACCCTAATATATTTCATAAAATGTTTTCCATTGAAAAAATAAAAGTTTAAAATTTAACAAAAAATCTGAAAGATAAAATTTATTGCTTTGTGTGTCTCTTCCAGAAATTTTCAAAAAGACATGAATAGGAAAAAGACCACTAGAAGTTACAAAGAGAACAGAACAAAAAACTTTCAAAGAAATATGATAATTTCCCAGAATTTAAGAATATGGGTTTTCTTTTTTTTTTAAATAGATCTTTATTGGAGTACAATTGCTTCACAATACTGTGTTAGTTTCTGTTGCACAACAAACTGAATCAGCCATATGCACACACATGTCCCCATTTCTCCTCCCTCTTGAGCCTCCCTCCCATCCTCCCTATGCCACCCCTCTAGGTCATCACAAAGGACCGAGCTGATCTCCCTGTGCTATGCTGCTGCTTCCCACCAGCCAACTATTTTACATTTGGTAGTGTATATATGTTGATGCTACTCTCACTTCACCCCAGCTTCCCCCTCCCACCCCAAGTCCTCAAGTCCATTCTCTCTGTCTACATCTCTAATCCTGCCCTGCAACTAAGTTCATCAGTACCATTTTCTTTTTTTTTAGATTCCATATATATGGGTTGGCATACAGTATTTGTTTTTCTCTATCTGACTTACTTCACTCTGTATGACAGACTCGAGGTCCAACCACATCACTACAAAAAACTCAATTTCAATTCTTTTTATGGCTAAGTAATATTCCATTGTATATATGTGCCACATCTTTTTTACCCATTCATCTGTGGATGGACATTTAGGTTGGTCCCATGTCCTGGCTATTGTAAATAGTGCTGAAATGAACATTGTGGTACATGTCTCTTTTTGAATTATGGTTTTCTCAGGGTATATGCCCAGTACTGGGATTGCTAGGTCATATGGTACTTCTATTTCTAGTTTTTTAAGGGACCTCCATACTGTTCTCCATAGTGGCTGTATCAATTTACATTCCCACCAGCAGTGCAGGAGGGTTCCCTTTTCATCACACCCTTTCCAGCATTTATAGTTTCTAGATTTTTTGATAATGGCCATTCTGACTGGTGTGAGGTGATACCTCACTGTAGTTTTGATTGGCATTTCTCTAATAACTAGTGATGATGAGCATCTTTTGATGTGCCTCTTGGCCATCTGTATGTCTTCCTTGGTGAAATGTCTATTTAGGTCTTCTGCCCATTTTTTAAATGGATTGTTTCTTTGATATTGAGCTCCATGAGCTGTTTGTATATTTTGGAGATTAATCCTTTGTCTGCTGCTTCATTTGCAAATATTTTCTCCCATTCTGAGGGTTGTCTTTTTGTCTTGTTTATGGTTTCCTTTGCTGTGCAAAAACTTTTCAGTTTAATTAGGCCCCATTTGTTTATTTTTGTTTTTATTTCCATTACTCTAGGAGGTGGGTCAAAAAGGATCTTGCTGTGATTTATGTCACAGAGTGTTCTGCCTATGTTTTCCTCTAAGAGTTTTATAGTGTCTGGTCTTACATTTAAGTCTCTAATCCATTTTGAGTTTATTTTTGTGTATGGTGTTAGGGAGTGTTCTAATTTCATTCTTTTACATGTCGCTGCCCAGTTTTCCCAGCACCATTTATTGAAGAGACTGTCTTTTCTCCATTGTATATCCTTGCCTCCTTTATCAAAGATAAGGTGACCATACGTGTGTGGGTTTATCTTTGGGTTTTCTATCCTGTTCCATTGATCTATATTTCTGTTTTTGTGCCAGTACCATACTGTCTTGATTACTGTAGCTTTGTAATATAGTCTGAAGTCAGGGAGCATGATTCATACAGCTCTGTTTTTCTTTCTCAAGATTGCTTTGGCTATAGGGGGTCTTTTGTGTTTCCATACAAATTGTGCAATTTTTTGTTCTAGTTCTGTGAAAAATACCATTGGTAGTTTGATAGGTATTGTACTGAAACTGTAGATTGCTTTGGGTAGTATAGTCACTTTCACAATATTGATTCTTCCAAGAACATGGTATATTTCTCCATCTGTTTATATCATCTGTGATTTCTTTCGTCGGTGTTTCATACTTTTCTGAGTACAAGTCTTTCGCCTCCTGAGGCAGCTTTATTCCTAGGTATTTTATTCTTTTTGTTGCAGTGGTAAATGGGAGTGTTTCCTTAATTTCTCTTTCTGATTTTTTGTTGTTGGTATATAGGAATGCCAGAGATTTCTGTGCATTAATTTTGTATCCTGCAACCTTACCAAATTCACTGATTAGTTCTAGTAGTTTTCTGATGGCATCTTTAGGATTTTCTATGTATATTACCATGTCATCAGCAAACAGTGACAGTTTTACTTCTCCTTTTTCCAATTTGTATTACTTTTATTCTTTTTCTTCTCTGATTGCTGTCGCTACGACTTCCAAAACTATGATGAACGACAGTGGTGAGAGTGGACATCCTTGTCTTGTTCCTGGTCTTAGTGGACATACTTTCAGTTTTTCACCATTGAGAATGTTGTTGGCTGTGGGTTTGTCATATATGGGCTTTATTATGTTGAGGTAGGTTCCCTCTAAGCTCACTTTCTGGAGAGTTTTTATCATAAATGGGTGTTGAATTTTGTCAAAAGCTTTTACTGCATCTATTGAGATGATCATATGGTTTTTATTCCTTAATTTGTTAATGTGGTGTATCACATTGATTGATTTGCATAGACTGAAGAATTCTTGCATCCCTGGGATAAACCCCACTTGATCATGGTGTATGATTTTAATGTGCTGTTGGATTCTGTTTGCTAGTATTTTGTTGAGGATTTTTGCATCTATGTTCATCAGTGATATTGGTCTATAATTTTCTTTTTTTGTGATATCTTTTTCTGGTTTTGGCATCAGGGTGATGGTGGCTTCATAGAATGAATCTGGGAGTGTTTCTCCCTCTGCAATTTTTTGGAAGAGTTTGAGAAGGAACAGTGTTAGCTCTTCTCTAAATGTTTGATAGAATTTGCCTGTGAAGCCATCTGGTCCTGGACTTTAGTTTGTTGGAAGATTTTTAATTACGGTTTCAATTTCATTACTTGTGATACGTCTGTTTATATTTTCTAATTCTTCCTTTTTCATTCTTGGAAAATTCTACTTTTCCAAGAATTTGTCCATTTCTTTGTGGTTGTCCATTTTATTGGTATATAGTGTTTGTAGTAGTCTCTCATAATCTTTTGTATTTCTGCAGTGTCAGTTGTTACTTCTCCTTGTTCACTTCTAATTTTATTGTGTCCTCTCCCTTTTTTTCTTGATGAGTCTGGCTAAGGGTTTATCAATTTTTTGTCTTCTTCTCAAAGAACCTGCCTTTAGTTTTATTGATCTTTGCTATTGTTTTCTTCGTTTCTATTTCATTTATTTCTGCTCTGATATTTATGATTTCTTTCCTTATACTGACTTTCGGTTTTCTTTGTTCTTCTTTAGTTGTTTTAAGTGTAGGGTTAGATGTTAATTTGAGATTTTTCTTGTTTCTTGAGGTGAGATTGAATTGCTATAAACTTCCCTCTTAGAACTGCTTTTGTTGTGTTCCATAGGTTTCGGGCTGTGTTTTTGTTGTCATTTCTTTCTATGTATTTTTTTATTTCTTCTTTGATTTCTTCAGTGATCTCTCGGTTATTTAGTAGCACACCGTTTAGCCTCCATGTATTTTTGTTTTTTACAGTTTTTTTCCTGTAATTGATTTCCAATCTCATAGCGTTTTGGTCAGAAAAGGTGCTTGATACGATTTCAATTTTCTTAAATTTTCCGAGGCTTGATTTGTGACCAAGATGTGATCTATCCTGGAGAATGTTCCGTGTGCACTTGAGAAGAAAGTGTATTCTGCCACTTTTGGGCGAATGTTCTATAAATATCAATTAAAACTATCTGGTCTATTGTGTCATTTAAAGCTTGTGTTTCCTTATTTATTTTCTGCTTGGATGATCTGTCCATTGGTGTAAATGGGGTGTTAAAGTCCTTTACTATTATTGTGTTATTGTCAATTTCTCCTTTCATGGTTGTTAGCATTTGCCTTATATATTGAGGTGCTCCTATGTTGGGTGCATAAACATTTATAATTCTTACATCTTCTTCTTGGATTGATCCTTTGATCATTATGTAGTGTCCCTCCTTATCTCTTGTAACAGTCTTTATTTTAAAGTCTATTTTATCTGATATGAGTATTACTACTCCAGCTTTCTTTTGATCTCCATTTGCATGGAGTATCTTTTTCCATCCCTTCACTTTCAGTCTGTATGTGTCCCTAGGTCTGAAGTGGGTCTTTTGTAGACAGCATATATATGGGTGTTGGTTTTGTATCCATCCACCCAGTCTGTGTGTTTTTGTTGGGGCATTTAATCCATTTACATTCAAGGTTATTATCAATATGTATGTTCCTATTACCATTTTCTTAATTGTTTTGGGTTCGTTTTTGTGGGTCATTTTCTTCTCTTGTGTTTCCTGCCTAGAGAAGTTTCTTTAGCATTTGTTGTAAAACTGGTTTGGTGGTGCTGAATTCTCTTAGCTTTTGCTTGTCTGAAAAGCTTTTGACGTTTCCATTGAATCTGAATGAGATCCTTGCTGGATAGAGTAATCTTGGTTGTAGGTTTTTCTCTTTCATCACTTTAAGTATATCCTGCCACTCCCTTCTAGACTGCAGAGTTTCTGATGAGAAATCAGCTGATAACCTTATTGGATTCCTTTGTATGTTATTTTTTGGTTTTCCCTTGCTGCTTTTAATATTTTTTCTTTGAATTTAATTTTTGTTAATTTGATTAATATGTGTCTTGGTGTGTTTTCCCTAGGGTTTATCCTGTATGGGATTCTCTGTGCTTCCTGGACCTGGGTGACTATTTCCTTTCCCACGTCAGGGAAGCTTTTGAATATAATCTCTTCAAATATTTTCTCAGACCCTTTCTTTTTCTCTTCTTCTTTTCTCTTCCCCTATAATTCAAATGATGGTGCATTTAGTGTTTCCCAGAGGTCTCTGAGATTGTCTTCAATTCTTTTCATTGTTTTTTCTTTATTCTGCTCCTTGTTAGTTATTTCCACCGTTTTTTCTTCCAGCTCACTTATTTGTTCTTCTGCCTCAGTTATTCTGTTATCGATTCTTTCTAGTGTATTTTTCATTTCTGTTATTGTGTTGTTCATCTCTGTTTGTGTCTTCTTTAGTTCTTCTAGATCTTTGTTAAACATTTCTTGTATTTTCTCAATCTGTGCCTCCATTCTATTTCCAAGATTCTGGATCATCTTTACTATCATTACTCTGAATTCTTGTTCAGGTAGATTACCTATTTCCTCTTCATTTATTTGGTCTTGTAGGTTTTTACCTTGCTCCTTCATCTGTGACATATTTTTGCTGTCTCTTTTTTTTTCTTTTTTATGAGTGGGATTGTGTTCCTGTCTTACTGGTTGTTTGGCCTGGGGCTTCCAGCCCTGGAGTTTGTAGGCTATTGGGTAGAACTGGGTCTTGGTGCTGATATGACGAACTCCGTGAAATCTCACTCCAATGAATATTCCCTGGGGTCTGAGTTTCTCTGTTGGTCCAGTGGTTTGGACTCAGAGCTCCCACTGCAGGAGTTTCAGCACAACCCCCAGCTCATGAACCAAGATCCCGCAAGCCACATAGGGTGGCAAAAAAAAAAAGAGAACAATAACAAAGTAAAAAATAAAATTAGACTAGGAAACTAACAGATATGTTAGAAAGAATATAAAAATAAAAATATAGATGAATCAACAACTGGAAGGTACATCAGTACCACAATAGTAAAAAAGAAGAGGAGGGAAAAGAAAAAAAAAGCAGGGGGAAGGCCTTGGCTGTGGAGGGCGGGGCCTAAGCAAGGGCGAGGTTTGGGCAGTTGAGTGGGGCCTATGCTTAGGACCCACAGGGCTGGAAAAGGCCCTGGGGGCTGTGGGGGGTGCGACTTAGGCTCAAGGAAGAGAAGGGGCCCAGGTGTGCCCCCCACCCCTGGTCTCAGAGGGCAGAGGACCTCACCTGGGAGTTGAGGAGGCTTCCTGGGCTCGAGTGGACAGGGAAAATGCCCTCCTCTCCTCTCCTGCTCCTCCAGTCTGGGAGGGCCCCTCCCGCCTGCCTCTCCTGATCTCCCCGGCCTCCCTCCTATGCCCCCAAGGACCCACACGGCCTGGAGGGGGCTTTGGAGGGCAGGGGATCAGCCTGGGAGCTCAGTAGGCTCCCCGCACCCAGGTGGGCAGGGCAATCACCCTCTGCTCCTCTCCCGCTCCTCCTGGAGGATCCCTCCTGCCTGCCTCTCCTGATCTCCCCAGCCTCCCTCCTATGACCCCAGGACCCATGTGGCCTGGATGGGGCTTTGTGCGGGGGGTGGGGATACTGGCCTGGGAGCTCAGCAGATTTTTAAAATTCACATAAGTTCAGGATCAGAATAGTATCAGACTGGGGAGTGGCCATGATGGTGGACTAGGAAGAGTCTGGGTTCACCTCCTCCCACAGGCACACCAAAATTATGACTAATTACAGAGAAACTGTTGATGAGACTGACCTGAAAACCAGCTGAAAAGATCTTCTACAACTAAATATATGAAGAAGAAACCACAAAGAGATGGGCAGGAGAGGCAGAGACATGGTATAGTCAAGACCCACACCCCCAGGTAGGTGGCCCACAAATGCGAGGATAATCACAATTGCAGAGATTCCCTTCCAAGGAGGGAGGGGTCCAAGCTCCACATCAGGCTCCCTAAACTGGAGAGTCCCAAGCTGAGAAGATGAGCCCCCCAGAACATCCGGCTTTGATGGCCAGTGGGGCTTGCATTAGGAGAGTCTGAGGGCCATAGGAAACAGAGATTCCACTCTTAAATGGCACATGCAAAATCTCACATGCACCAAGACCCAGGGCAGAAGGAGTGATTTGAAAGGATCCTGGGTCAGACCCACTTGCTGATCTTGGAGAGCCTCCCAGAGGCTCAGGAAGCAACTGCGACTCACCCTGGGGACATAGACACTGGCAGGCAGCTATTTTAGGGAGCTCAATTTACCACAAGGACACTGGGGTTGACAAGCACCATTTTTGAGTCCTCCCCCTAGCCTATTAGTCCCAGGACTGGGCCCTACCCACCAGCCAGTCAGCACCAGTCCTAGGATGCCCCAGGCCAAGCAAGCAGCCACACAGGGACACAGCCCCATCCATCAGCAGGCAACAGCAGCCATTGGCCCCTCTGAGCCCACCAGCCACTCTGAAACTGCCACCATCCACAAGAGAGCCCAGGACCTAGCCCCACCCACCAGTAGGCCGGCACCTGCCCTGGGACTGGCCTTACCCACCAGCAAGTGGGCACCAACCTCAGACACCCCTGGACCCAAAGGCAGCTGTGCCAGGACCTGGCCCTGTCCACTAGTGGGTGGCATCAGGTCCGGAACTACCCATGCTGTGCAGCAAGCCACTTAGGGGCCTGGCCTGTGTCGCCAGTGGCTGGCACCCTCTGCACTAGACAGGGCCTGGCAACCAACCAGGCCAGGGGCCAGCCACATCTACTACCACAACACAACAGGAGGGCCCACATAGGGGGTATGCCTAGAGCACATAGCTCTGGTGAACAGATGGGAGTGTGCTGCTGAGCCCCATAGGACATCTCCTACATAAGCCTACTTCTCCAAGATCAGAAGACAAAACTGACCTACCTAATACATAGAAATAAAAACAGATAATCAGGCAAAATGAGGCAACAGAGGAATATGTTCAACATGAAGGAACAAAATAAAACCACAGAAGAAGAGCTAAGCAAAGTGGAGATAAGCAATCTACCCAATAAAGAGTTCAAGGTAATGATGATAAAGATGTTCGGTGAACTCAGAAGAAGAATAGATGAACATATGAGAACTTTAACAAAAAGGTAGAAAATGTAAAGAAGAACCAAACAGAGTTGAAGAATATAATAACTAAAATTAAAAAAACACTAAAAGAATCAGTGGTAGATTAGATGACACAAAGGAATGGATTTACAAACTGAAAAACAAGAGTAGTGGAAATCACTCAAACTGAACATAAACAAGAAAACATAATTTTTAAAATAACACTTTGAGAGACCTTTGGGACAACATCAAGCATACTGACATTCACATTATAGGGGTCCCAGAAGTTGGAGAGAGAAAAGGGCGGAGAAGATATTTGAAGACATAATAGTTGAAAACTTCCCTAACCTGGGAAAGGAAACAGACATTGAGGTCCAGGAAGCACAGAGAGTCCCAAATAGATCAACCCAAAGAGGTCTAAACCAAGAAACAGTGTAACTACAATGGCAAAAATTAAAGATAAAGAGAGAATCTTAAAAGCATCAAGGGAAAGCAACTAGTTACATACAAGGGAACTCACACTAGACTGTTAGCTGACTTTTCACCAGAAAATTTGCAGGCCAGAAAAGAGTGGCATGATATATTTAAAGTGATGAAAGGAAAACATCTACAACTAAGAATATCTTACCCAGCAAGGTTATCATTCCGATTTGAAGGAAAGAGAAAGAGTTTTACAGACAAGCAAAAGCTAAAAGAGTTCAGCACCACTAAAGAGACTTTACAAGAAGTGTTAAAGAGAATTCTCTAAATAGAAAAGAAAAAGCCACAACCAGAAATATGAAAATTACTAAAGAAAAAACTCATTGGGAAAGGCAAATATTCAGTAAAGGTAGTAAATCAAACACTTATAAAGCTAGTAGGAAAGTTAAAAGAAAAGTAGTAAAATCATCTATTCACAATAAGTAGTTAAGGGATACACAAAACAAAAATGTATAAAGTATGATGTCAAAAACATTAAATGTGGGGAGTAGTGAAAATGCAGAGTTGTTACAATTGTTCAAACTTAAGAAATCGTCAACTAAAAATAATCATATATAAATAGGCTGGCATATATAAACCTCATGATAACCACAAACCAAAAATCTATAATAGATTCACAAACAAAAAGGATAAAGGAATCCAAATATAACACTAAAGATGGTCATCAAACTACAAGGGAAGGATGCAAAAGAAGAAGAAAGGAACAAAAATAACTACGAAAACAACCAGAAAACAACAAAATGGCATTAAGTACATAGTTAAAAATACTTCATTTAAATGTAAATGGACTACATGCTCCAATCAAAACACAAAGAGCAGATGACTGGATACAAAAACAAGACACATATATATGCTGCCTACAGGAGACCCACTTCAGATCTAAAGAAACATACAGACTGAAAGTGAGGGGATGAAAAAAGATATTCCATGCAAATGGAAACAAAAAGAAAGCTGGGATAGCATTACTTATATTAGACAAAATAGACTTTAAAACAAAGACTGTAACAAGAGACAAAGAAGGACATTACATAATGATCAAAGGATCAATCCACAAAGAAGTTCTAACAATTGTAAATATATATGCATCCAACATAGGAGCACCTATTTACCTATAGCAAATATTAATAGACATAAAGGGAGAAATTGACAGTAACACAGTAATAGCAGGGGACTTTAAGACTCCACTTAAAAAAAAAAAAGGCTCCACTTACATCAATGGATAGATCACCCAGACAGAAAATCAATAAGGGAACACTTTAAAGAACAGCTTTAAAGAACATTTCATCCAAAAGCATCAGAATACACATTCTTTCCAAGTGCACCTGGAAATTCACCAAGATAGATCATGTGCTAGATCACAAAACAAGCCTTGGTAAATTTAAGAAAACTGAAATCATATCAAGCATCTTCTCCAACCACAACACTGTGAGACTGGAAATCAACTACAAGAAAAAAACTGTAAAAAAACAAAAAAACATGCAGAGACTAAACAATATGCTACTAAACAACCAAAGGATCACTGAAGAAATCAAATAGGAAATCAAAAAATACCTGGAGACAAATGAAAACTAAAATACAATGATCCAAAATCTACAGGATACCGCAAAAGCAGTTCTAAGAGGGAAGTTTACAGCAATACAAGCCTATCTCAAGAAACAGTAAAAATCTCAAATATACAACCTAATCTTACATGTAGAGCTAGAAAGGAGCTAGAAAAAGAACAAACAAAACCCAAAGTTAGTAGAAGAAAAAATTATAAAGATCAGAGCAGAAATAAATGAAATAGAGACTAAAAACATAGGAAAGATCAATGACACTAAGAGCTGGTTCTTTGAAAAGATAAACAAAATTGATAAACCTTTACCCAGACTCATCATGAAAAAAAAAGAAAGAGGCCCCAAATCAATAAAATTAGAAATGAAAAAGGAGAAGTTACAACCAACACTACAGAAACACAAAGGATCATAAGAAATTACTAAGAATAAATACACTCCCATAAAATGGACAACCTAGAAGATATGCACAAATTCCTAGAAATGTACCATCTCCCAAGATTGAACCAGGAAGAAATAAAAAATATGTACAGACCAATTACCAGTAATAAAATTGAGTCAATAATAAAATCACTCCCAACAAAAGTCCAGAACAAGATGGCTTCACAGGTGAGTTCTAACAAACATTTAGAGAAGAGTTAACCCCTATGCTCTCAAACTAGTCCAAGAAATTACAGAGGAAGGAACACTTCTGAACTCATTTTATGAGGCCAGCATTACTGTGATACCAAAACCAGACAAAGATACAACAAAAAAAGAAAATTACAGGCCAATATCCCTGATGAATATAGATGCAAAAATCCTCAACAAAAGATTAGCAAACCGAATTCAACCATACACTAGAAGTACCAAACACCATGATCAAGTGGGATTTATCCCAGGGATGCAAGATGGTTCAAAATCTGCAAATCAATCAATTAATACACTACATTAACAAACTGAAAAATATCATCTGATCATCTCAGTAGATACAGAAAAAGCTTTTGACAAAATTCAACATACGTTTATGATAAAAACTCTCAACAAAATGGGTATAGAGAGAACATACCTCAACATAATAAAGGCCACGTATGACAAACCCACTGCTAATATCATACTCAATGGTGAAGGGCTTAAAGCACTTCCTCTAAGATCAGGAACAAGACAAGAGTGCCCATTCTTGCCACTTTTATTCAGTATAGTATTGGACGTCCTAGCCACATCAATCAAATAAGAAAAGAAATAAAAGACATCCAAATTGGAAAGGAAGAAGTAAAACTGTCACTGTTTGCAGATGACATGAAACTTTATATAGAAAATCCTAAAGACAACACCAAAACACTGTTAGAATTAACCAATGAATTCAGTAAAGTTGCAAGATACATAATTAATACATAAAAATCTGTTGCATTTCTAACAATGAACTATCAGAAAAAGAAATTAAGAAAAAAATACCATTTATAGTTTTATCCAAAAGAATAAAATACCTTGGAATAAATCTAACCAAGGAGGCAAAAGACCTGTACTCAGAAAACTATAAGACATTGATGGAGAAATTGAAGATGACACAAACAAATGGAAAAATATACCATGCTGATTGATTGGAAGAGTTAATACTGTTAAAATGACTGTACTATGCAAGGCAATCTACAGATTCAATGCATTTTTTATCAAAATACTAATGGCATTTTTCAAAATTATATACCATAACTAGAACAAATAATTCTAAAATTTGTATGGAAAAACAAAATATCCTGAATAGCTAAAACAATCTTGAGAAATAAGAACAAAGTTGGAGGTATTCACTCTCTAATTTCAAACTATACCACCAAGCTACATTAATCAAAACAGTATGGTACTGGCAAGAAAACAGACACATAGATCAATGGACCAGACTAGAGAACCCAGAAATAAACCCACATTTATATGGTCAATTAAATGTACATCAAAGGAAGAATATACAATGGGGAAAAGGCAGTCTCTTTAATAAATGGTGTTGGGAAAACTGGACAGCTACATGAAAAAGAATAAAACTGGACTACTTTCTCACACCATATTAAAAAAAAAACTCTCAAAATGGATTAAACACTTAAATTTAGAACATGAAACCATAAAATTCCTAGAAGAAACCATAGGCAATATACACTCTTTGACACTGGCCTTAGTAATTTTTTTTTTTTTTGGATATGTTTCCTCAGGCAAGGGAAACAAAAGAAAAAAGAAAAAAATAGGACTATATCAAACTAAAAATCTTTGCACAGTGAGGGAAACTATCAACAAAATGAAAAGGCTGCCAACTGAATGAGAGAAGTTATTGACAAACTATATATCTGATAAGGGGTTAATACCCAAAATATGTAAACAACTCATACAATTCAATGTCAAAAAAACAAACACCCATTTTAAAAATGGGCAGAGAACCTGAATAGACATTTTTCCAAAGAAGACATACATATAACCAATAGACATGTGAAAAGATGCTCAACATCACTAATCATCTGGGAAATGCAAATCAAGACCATGATGAGACATCCCTTCACACCTGTCAGAATGGTGAATGGCTATTATCAAAAGACAACAAATATCAAGTGTTGGTGAGAATGTGGAGAAAAGAGAGCCCTATTATACTGTTGATGGGAATGTCAATTGATGCCACCACTATGGAAAAGAGTATGGAGGGTCCTCAAAAAAACAAAAATAGAACTAACATATGATCCAGCAAATTTTGCTCTGGGTGTTTTTCTGAGGAAAACAAAAACACTAATTTGAAAAGATATATGCATCTCTACATTCAGTGCAGCATTATTTACAACAGCCAAGATATGGAAGCAACCTAAGTGTTCATCGATAAATGGATAAAGATATGACTTATATATGTGTGTGTGTGTGTGTATAATGGAATATTACTCAACCATAAAAAAGAATGAAATCTTCCCATTTGTGACAACATGGATGGACCTAGAGGGTATTATGATAAGTGAAGTTAAGTCAGACAGAGAAAGACAAATACCATATGATTTCATTTACATGTGGAATCAAAAAAATTGAACAAAAATAACAAAACAGACTCATAGATACAGATAACAAACAGGTAGTTTCCAGAGGGGAAAGGGGTGAGGATGAGTGAAATAGTCAAAGGAGATTAAGAGGTACACACTTCCAGTTACAAAATAAATGAGTCACAGGGATGAAATCTACAGCATGGGGAATGTGGTCTACGATATTTTAATATATTTGTAGGGTGACAGATGGTAACTAGACATATCATGATGATCATTTTGTAATCTATAGCCATATTGAATCACTGTGTTGTGCACCTGGAATTAACATAGTATGCAGGTCAATTATACCTCAGTTGAAAAAAAATATGTAGACACTTGGAGAAAATGCTTCAAAATGCTAATGATGGTTTTCACTAGGGGATGGGGATTATGGGTGATTGTTCATTTTAACTGGAAACTTTTATGTATTTCTAGTTGTCTGCAATGACTATGTGTTGCTTGTAAAATTAGAAAGAAAACAATAACTATCATTAAAAATTTTTTTAAGAAATTTAAAATAATAAGTAAACAAATAAATCAACCTAATGGGGGAAAAAACAGAACATTACCAGACTTTTCAACAGCAATAGAAGCTATCGATAGAAGACAATGGAGCGATACCTTTCAATATGACATGAAATTGTGCTCAGTTAAGGAATTCTATACCCAAAGTATCAAGGATGACAATGAATAAGACACTTTCAAATACTATGTAAGTTTTCAAAAATATACTACCTGCTATGCATCATTCTCAGAAAGCTACAGGAGACTGTCCTCCCCTAAGACGAATTATTTATTATACTCTTTTAGTATCCTTTCGATGCCTAAAATATCTGCAGCAATAGCCTGCTCTTTCATTCTTGATATTGATAAATTTGTTTTCCCTCTTTTTTTTCTTGATGGCTTTTGCTATAGGTATATCTATTTAAATAATCTTTTCAAAGAACCAACTTTTGATTTCATTAATTTTATTTTGTTCTTTATCTTTTTCTTTCTACTTACTTCAGGTTTCACTTTCTCTTCTTTTGTAGCTTCATAAGATAGAAACTTTTTTCTTCTCTAATATAAACATTTAGAGCTATATGTTTCCCTTTAGGCAATTTTTAGCCACATTCTCAAATTCTGATATATTATATTTTCATAATTGTTCATTTAAAAACGTTTTCTAATTCCTCCTGTGATTTATTCTTTGATTTATGGGTTACTTAGAAGAGTGTTATTTAATTTTAAAACAATGGGGGATTTCCCAGATACCTTATTGCTATTGATTTCTAATTTAATCTGTCATGATGAGAAAACATACTCTGTAAAATTTAAATCTTTTGAAATTTATTGAGACTTATTTTATGGTCCAGCACATGGTTAATCCTGATGACTGTTCCATGTGCATTTGAGAAGAATAAATATTCTTCTATTGTTGGGTGCAGTATCCTATGTCAATGAGATCATGTTGGTTAATAATGTTTTTCAGATCTTCTGTATTCTTACTCATTTTTTGTCTAGTTGGTCTATCGGCTACAAAAAGAGAATTATCAAAAATCTTCAACTATGAGTTTGGATTTTGTCTGTGTTTCTGCCTGTGTTTACCTGCTCCCCCATGCCTTCAAATAGTCGTTTTTCATATTTTGTACAGAGTTTATCATTGTTAACGGTAGGAGAATTAGTCTGATACAAGCTGCACCACCATTACCAGAAGCAGTCACCTAAGATTCCAGGATAATTTTGAGAAAAATATTCATATTCTAAACTTTGACTCAGATTTCCAATTTTTACCTGCCTCCACCCCCAATCACATCACAAAAGGATCTAATACTGAGATACATCATTTCCATTAATGGACTTTAAGAACTACTTCCTTTGCATTTTATCTCTGTAAACAAGTATTATATTTCTCTTTAATAAACACACCTTAAAAGCTTTCCTGAAAATAGATGCATATAAGACCAGAGGAAAACTTTCTAATTCCACTCTACTACTTAATTTTCCCCTCTTCTCTCTAAAAGGAAAAAGGGAGCAATTGTGAGAGCACATAAACACACAGAAGACCCTGTCCATTTATGGGATATTTTCTAGAAATCCTGGGAAATAGAAAATTCATAACCATGAGAGCAACTGGTGATCACCAAACTAGAAAGCGATAGAAGAGATTGATGTCTGGTAATCAGTATTGAAAAGGCAGTGCTGAGATTTAAAGGGGGAGTTCTAGAGAGAAATGAGAACTGCCTGCTAGGATCCATGTGCTCCTGCTGCACAGTACAAAAATTCAACACCATGAATCTCAAAAACCCCATATCATAAGTTATATCACCACTATAAAGTGCAATTTTGTAGAAACATCTATTTTATGTGACAGTATCCTTAAAGCTCATAAAATATTTGAGTTGTGGGCAGACTTTTTTTTGAAACTTGAAACTAACTTCATAACTCTGAGCTACCTTCTGGTAGGAATGGAAATAAAACATCTCCTAACTGTAGGACAAAAACATCTGCCCTACCCTTATCTCCATGAAAAGCTTTCTTCCTAGCCCAGTGCTCTTCATAGGAACACACTGAAAGGTGTGAGCTCTTCAAGTCCAGCACATTTCACCGCACCACATCCACTCTTCAATAGTCCAGAGGAAAGATCGAAGAAATTAGGAGATGAGAAAATCTAACCTGAAGGAAGAAAAGACACTAACTGCTTTAATGGGCTTAATGAGAAAATGAAAAGGAAGAGGACAAAGCATGGCTCAATAGAGGACACAGGAATTCAGAATCTCTGGGTTCCAATATTAACTCTGCTATTATCACAGCATGTGATCAATCATCATCAATGTTTAAATTTTTCACCAATTAATTAAGGACACACACACAGAAGATACGAAACACAGGCCATGAAAATGATTGCAGGTATTTCCCATCTTAAATGCCTAGCAGGTCCTGATACAACACCTCCATTCTTTCTGTGACTACTGAAAACCTTGAACTTTCATACTTTTCCCAAAAACTAAGACTGACAAACAATCTTCTCAAAAAGACCTCCCTTAACCACAACCACCACTACCCATGTCTTTATCTCTCAGCCTGTGTTATTTGCTTAATACCATTTATCATTGTCTAAAATTATATTACACATATTTTTCTCTTTGTTTATTATCTAGACTATAAACTCCATTAGGGACAGCATTTTGTTTTGTCCCCTGTCACATCCCCAACATTGGAAGCCATACCTAGCCTAGCCATAGTAGGGACTAAATAAATATTGACTGAATAAATGAATAAGTCCAATGCTGGAGTCCAGAAGGAATTTGTACTGAAGCAGATTGAAACAATTTCAGTATTTCTGAAACTGGAGAATTGAGGTTTTGAATTACCTCAAAGTCACTACAAGTACAGTAACACTGACAAGAGAAGTCTTAAAGACCCTAGAATGTGACAATTCTATAATAATCCACCCCACTCCTGGTACTATATGCTGCTGAATGACTTCTGTGGGCTAACTTCAGTATTTTTGCAACTGTTTTGGTTCTCTACAGCCTACTCACATGGTTAAACTTAAGGGTTCTTACACTGGGCACTTAAAATGAAAGGGAGGTTCCATATATTGGGTATACGGACAAAAGGAAAATATAGAAATATCACCAATTGACCCATCATACAAACCCCACTCTGGGTCTCAGAATATGAGATCGTTATGGCTCCAGACACATTTTCCCTCCTGCATCATGGCTTGGCTGCTTGGGTTCCCATCTTTCCCATTACAGGTAGGGACATTACAACATCATCCTAATGAACAGCTATAATACCAAGAACAGAAGTCCCATGCTGTGAACAGGACACACACGTACATGCACATGTGCACACACGCACATACTCTGGTCCATTAGAACAAAACTAGTTTCTCACTGATCCCTCTATCTCAGGGCTTATTTATTCCTAAGACACAGAGAGAGGATAAAGTATTTACTACCTTCTAGTTACTCAACTACTTTATTTAGCTGAAGGAAATAAATTCAATAAGTCAGATTATTTGTGTATACAGGTCCTGTTGAATTATTCGTTATTTTAAACCAAAGTACACTTACTACCCAAATTTTGAATATTAGTATTGCCTTCATTTACTTTCACTTTTTTCTTAAATAAAAAGGAAAAGACAAAACCCAATGCCCAACAGAAGACCTAAATAGACATTTCTCCAAAGAAGACATACAGGTGGTGGCCAACAGGCAAATGAAAAGATGCTAAACATCACTAATTATTAGAGAAATGCAAATCAAAACTACAATGAGGTGTCAACTCACCTCAGAATGGCCATCATCAAAAAGCCTGCAAATAATAAATGCTAGAGAGGGTGTGGAGAAAAGGGAACCCTCGTACACTGTGGATGGGAATGTAAATGGTGCAGCCACAATGGAGACCAGTATGGAGGTTCCTTAAAAAACTAAAAATAGAGTTAACATATGATCCAGCAATCCCATTCCTCGGCATATATCCAGAAAAGACTAAAACTCTAATTTGAAAAGATACATGCACCCCAATGTTCACAGAAGCACTATTTACAATAGCCAAGAAAGGGAAGCAACCTAAATGCCTGTCGACAGATGAACAGATAAAGAAGATGTGGTTTATATATACAATGGTATATTATTCAGCCATTAAAAAAAAAGAATGAAATAATGACATATGCAGCAACATGGATGGACCTAGAGATATCATATTAAGTGAATTAAGTCAGAGAAAGACAAATATCATATGATATCACTTATATGTGGAATCTAAAACAGTGATACAAATGAACTTATTTACAAAACAGAAATAGACTCACAGACATAGAAAACAAACTTATGGTTACCAAAGGGAAAGGCAGGGGAGGGATAAATTGGGAGTTTGGGATTAACAGATACACACTATTATATATAAAGTATATAAAATAGATAAACAACAGGACCTACTGTATAGCACAGAGAACTATATTCAATGTCTTGTAATAATCTATAATGGAAAAGAATCTGAAAAAGAATATATATAGACACATATATATAAATACATAAATATAAATATATATATATAACAATCACTTTGCTGTACACTTGAAACTAACACAACACTGTAAATCAACTATACTTCAGTTTTTTTAAAAAAGCCCAAGAATAGATAACATAATAAAACTTTTTTAAAATTTTGCCTACTGTTATTATATGGCAAACAGCAGTACAGATGTACTGACATCAATAGAATCTGTCCCTGGGGACTTCCCTGGTGGTCCAGTGGTTGGGAATCCACCTTCCAATGCAGGGGCCGCGGGTTCGACCCCTGGTGGGGGAACTAAGATCCCACATGCCGCAGGGCAATTAAGCCCACATGCCTCAACTAGAGAGAAGCCCGCGCACAACGAGAGAGGAGCCCACATACCGCAACAAAAGATCCCGCGTGCCACAACTAAGGCCCAACACAGCCAAAAATAAAATTAAATAAATAAATTTTTTAAAAAGTAGAATCTGTACCTTAGAAGTTAGTATGTGTTCATTTTGCCAGCAACAGTTTAGTTTCAGCAAAAAAGTATAAATCACATTAAATTAATTTTAATGTATTGTTTTTTCTGAGAAAGGCCTGTGTATAATTTGCTAATTTATTTTGATTTTACAGCGATGTAAGAGTTATTACAATACAAGCTTATCCCGAGTTTTAGGCTTATACATTTGAGAAACATTATCATAAAAATTCTTTTAAGTCAATGTTGGGGACCCATGAGAAATCAGTCCTTTAAAGGGAGCTTATAAATGACTAAAGTTTGAGGAACACTGAGACAAAAATGAAACAATTATTGCATAACCCCTTTTTTGCCTCATGAAACATAAACTCCCTCCTACCAGAAAGAAAATTGAAAAGTATCCCTTTACTCACAGACCATCATATAAACTAAAGAGCAAAATGGACAACTAACTCTAGACAAGATTGCTGATTTTTGAAGCAGCAAAGTCCTACTGAACTACCCACATACCCTTAACCCCCACTATACCTCCATCCTCACCCCATTTTTAGAGGGGCCTAAAAATGGCTCATTGCTCTAAAATAATGTTTCTCCCAAATGAACTTCTGCAAGCAAAGCAAGACAGGAAGAGCCCTGTAACAGTGCAAATGAAAGGCTGTAGTTTCTGCATACCCTGTTTTCTCAAAGCATCAGAGAAATACGCACTGGGATGGGATACAATCAGAGTTACATACAGCAGAGCTGCCCATATAAATACCTGATTGACACAGAACTGGGCTACATACATCAACCGGCCTTACTGCTATAAATCTGAGAAAGAGCTCTGACAGACACCTCAATCCAAGGAACAGATCCAGTAGTAGAAACTAAAAAAAAAAAAAACAATAACAACATGGAATCTATTTTTTTAACCTCAACAACAAAAGAATTATCTTAAAGATTCAGGGGACGGGCAGACTTCTGAAAATAATTTGCTACAGAAACCAAGATAACATTCTAGAAAACTTTTGACAATAGGATATAACACCTGAAAGTCATAGGTAAGAATTTTTTGAGATGAAATGAAAAAAATAATAGGATTAAAGGAGAAGCAAATGAAAAAACAAAAACCTGAAATGAAAATGAAAATATGAGGTAATAAAATCAACAAGTCACTGAGAGTTAAATGTACATTAGTGTGGAATTTGCTCTGGAAAAAAATGCATTCGTATAGAAAGCACAAAGTTGAAAAATTATTCCACAACACGAAGAACAGGGATAAATAACTGGAAACAGTGCAGGCATACTAAATATGGAGGATGGAGAACAGAACTCCAAACTAAGAACTATAGATAGACCCTAAGAAGAAATCACAACAATTAGTACAAATGCAATAAATCAAGGAAAAAAACCTATTTAGCTGAAATGTATACATATCTAAAGAACTCATCATACTCCAAGCAAAGTTAGTAAGTAGACATATTCTGGCAAATTTTTTAAATTATAATTTAAAAAATCCAACAATCATTTAGGCAAAGAAGTTAACTACAAATAAATATAGAAATATACAATAATATATACAAATAAATAAATATACATTGTTAGGCAATGGAGAAATGGCTACAGTGTTTTAAGAGAAACTGTTTTATACTCAACTGAGCTGTTATTTGTGTATGAAGAAAGTAGAAAGACATTCTCAGTGTTACATTCTCATAAAATATAACTCTCAGGCATCGAAAGTTCCTTGAAGACACAGCCCAGACAAAAACCAGATGAATAAAAATTTTAAATTCAAGAATGTGGATAGAGAGGTAAATTAGCACTTGGTCAGTTATATAAGGAGATATTAGCTCTTCCAACGTAGCTCCTGGTAAGTCCAAACTTTCCAGTAGATGTAATCTTGGTCTCTGAACACAGACTGCATATCAGACCCCTACCCCTCACATGGACAGAATGCTCTCCCAGTAGGAATGGCCCATAGTGCCTTATCCACAATGTCAAAATCTATGAAGCTCTGACAGAAAGATGTTCTTATAAATCATTTGGTGGCAAAGTGAACTAATGTGAAATGATCTGTAGGGGTTTTTTAATCCCGCAAGTGTTAATATTCAGCATTTTGTTGCATAAATATTAGTAAATTGGATTACAGCCTATTGTCACATACTCTGCTGGAATATTATATAATATGCAATATTCATCCTTTCTAAAATCCAAAATATTTTGGAATTCCAGAACACATTGAAGGGTTTCAAGTAAGAGATCAGGGAACTCGAGTAGATCAACTCACCCAAAAGGCTCACTTTCTTATAGCAACCCTAACCAGTTTATTCATCAATAACATGCTCTACCTCTCTGGACACACTGACTCTCAAGACAACTGATTTCTTTCTACAGTCTCCACTGGGCTCTCAATTTTAGAAGACATTCATGGAGGAGGAGGAGTCGCGCCTGACTCTCCTTCCTGAATACCTAAACTACCTGCCCATGCTGAAAGCTGGAGAAGCAGTACTTAGGCTTCTTTAAAGTGATGAAACTTTCCACCCACAAGACTCATTTCCAACTGCTTTTCTCCAGGCACATTTATTCTCTGTTCAAACAATTACTATTCTATCCAACCCACTGAGAGGGTGGCAAGGCCCTTGCCATCTGACCTTAGGGAAATGTCAGGTTTAACACAGGAGGCTGTGTATTCCTGACACAGCTGTGGTACACTCCAAGTACCTGAACAATCTAGAATAGCATTCAGTGGAAATGCCACTACAATTTTGAACAACCTATGTTACACTGAAGTTTTTCTAAGACTTGCTTCAATGATGGAAAGGATCAGACTATGCTTCCCCTTACTTCTCAGGCTCATTCACAGCTGAGTCATAAAACATACCCTCCTCTCTATTTCGACTCTCAGAGCCCTTACTAGTCTCTCCCTCCAGATCTGTTGACTCTGACTTGCTTATTCTCTATCATATAATATCACATAGAGATATTATTATATCTTTATCTCATCACTTCAGATTCATCTTTTGTCGTTTACCCATAGCCTTTCACTATATACTTTGGATGGTTTAAAACCTCTCCTCACGCAGAATACAAGATTTAGCTTGCCTGTGTTCAGTGCCCCATAGCCATAGGCAAGCCCTACTGTATCTGTTGAGATCAGCACACGTAATAGGAAAAAAATAAAATTAGGATTGAATAAGGTAACAGTTTATTGACGTCAGTTAAGAGAAGTCCAAGGATATCTAGTCCAAGGCTATTAGCGGCTTTTCCATGGTCAAACATCTATCATTATGTTCCACTATCTAAACATATGGCTTCTATTCTCAAGGTCATCTCATAGACGAAGATGGCTGCTAGAACCATAGCTCACATACACCTTACAGGCAGCAGGAAAGAAGAGGAGCAGAAAGTCATAGAGGACACACTTCTCAGCCAAGGCAGCTCCTAAAGATGTTCTGAAAGTCCCGTTCAAAGCGTAATGCTTATTTCTCATTGTCCCAACTCACCTACATAGATTCACCCAGCAGTAAGGAAGCCTAGCTTTAATTTGGCCAGCTGTAAAATCCACACATATATGCACACAAACGCTCACAATTTTGTTCCTTGGAAGAAGGAGAAAATGAATTTAGGTTGGGCAGCTAGCAATCTACCAGCAGTTTCTGCCATAGCTGCCTCAGCCCCAGCATGAGATCAGACATTTATCAGTAATGATAAAACACTTATCTCTCAATTTATACCTCATTTAGATTCATATGAAGTAGTAAGAAAATCAAAATAACTGCAATTTTCTTATAATAAATAAGAGGCAAAGGGATATGTTTCAGTAGGTTGGAAAAAGCAGACATGTCTTTCTGATATTTTAATAAGAGCCATAAATAAGGAGTTTGTAGGTAGAAGATCTATTGAAAATGTCCAGGAAAGCTGTAAATAGCACTGGTCATATCACTGGCTGCTTTATTCTTTATATTTCCCATTATAGGAATTCTGGCCATATCAGTGATGTCCCAGACTTACTCCTCCCCTTCCAACTTGGTAGCACTGACCACTATTACTCATGTGTTTGCCTTTTTCAGGGCAGCCAATATCCTCTGTATTTTCCACAATGGGGCTTCTCTGCAACATCAGCTGTGTTGCCCAGTCATGATATCTCTTTAAAGTGCTAAGACACTTTTAAATACATAATAAACACACTCAGGAAACATCTAACCACACAGAACAAATCTCAGAATCCCCAAACCATGCAGTGTCATATGGCAATTGGAAAGGAGGAGGGGGAGTCTGGGAAATCTCTTCACCCAATTCACGTTGATTTTGCAGGTTTCCTAATTATCTAGCCCACAGAAGACCCAACACATATTGGCAGGCAACTTTAAAACATGTTATGCAGAAACTGTATCTATATGTATTTAAAAGTTATCTATTCCATCATGCTTTATTCCAAAAACACAAATTAATTATACACAATATAAGAAGCAGGTATAAAATCCTCTATTAAAAAGATTCTACTTAAAGATGTGGTACATATATACAATGAAATATTACTCAGCCATAAAAAAGAATGAAATTCTGTGATTTGCAACAACGTGGATGGACCTAGAGGGTATTTTGCTTAGTAAAATAAGTCAGACAGAGAAACACAAATACTCTATATTATTACTTATATGTGGAATCTAAAAAATAAAATGAATGTATATAACAAAACAAGCAGACTCAAAGATACAGAGAACTGGTGGTGGGGAGAGGGAAGTGTGGAGGGGCAAGATATGGATAGGAGATTAAGAAATACAAACTACTATGTATAAAATAAATAAGCAACAAGGATATATTGTATAGCACAGGGAAATATAACCATTATTTCATAGTAACTTTAAATGAAATATAATCTATAAAAATACTGAATCACTATATTGTATACCTGAAACTAATAATGTAATTCAATTTTTTTAATTTTTATAAAAGACTCTATTTATGTTATAAAATTAATCTAATCTACTTTTTATCTCTACAGATTTGCCTATTCTGGGTCTTTCATATAAATGGAATCATACAATATGTGGTCTTCTGTGACTGGTTTTTTTCACTTAGCATGTTTTCAAGAATTGTATGGTATGTCAATTACATACCAAAACACCATTTTTAAAATCAAAATTAAAAAACAAAATAATAATATAATCATAAGCTGAAAAGAAACTCACCTACAACAAATTTAAGATGATTTTAAAAATTTTTAATTGAGTACAAACTTCAGGGGAAAACTAGCAAAAAATACAACAGAAATAATCATTAATTTCAGATACTATAAATTCAAGACAAAAAGTATTAAATGTAATAAAGAAGTTTTTACTGAAAGTATAAGCACAATAAAGATATAAAAGACACGAACTGTTACAAGCACTGGAACTCAAAATAAACACAATTGTGAGAGATAATTACACAACTCTCTCAGCCCTTAACAGATCAAGTGGAGAAGAAGATGTGCTCAAATATAATGAATAAGACTGAAGTTGTAGGCAAATATCAAACTTTAGTCCTTCTCAGAGAATATATTTGCTTTGGAAAGTGAAACAATTACAAAAACAATCATATCCTAAGCCATGAAGATAAATTCAGTAAATCCCCAAAAGCAGAAACTGGACTGGCCACATTCTCTGAACACAAAGCAATAATGCTAGAAATTAACCATGAGAGTTTAAACAAAAATAAAAACCATATGGAAAAAAATGTAACTTCTCCATATAAATACTAGAGTGAAAAAGAAATCCAAACGCCAACATCAGATTATTTATGAAGACAGTGAGTACACTATTTCATCAAAACTAACGCATGTGAGAAAACTTAAATGTAGAAGCAAATGTAACCTTAAATGTTTTGATTTGTTCATAAAAAAGTAGAGAGTAAAAATAAATTAAGTATACAAATAAAACATCCAAATAAATGAGGAAAACAGATGAAAATAATAAAATAAATATAGAAATTACTTAATAGAGAAATAAATTAAAAAACATAAAATAGTATTGATATACAAATTCAAAATCTGATCCTTTAATAAACCAGTAAAATATATATCCTTGGAAATTCCATTCAAGAAAGAAAACAAATAAAAATACAGTATAAGAATAGAGACCCAACCAATACAAAAAAGACTAAAAAGCCTAAGAGAATAGCACATAATAAGATGTTTGGAATAAGTGATGAGTTAATAAAAAAGGAGACTTTCTCAACATAATAATATCTATCCAAACCAATACCATGCTTAATGGTAAAATACTAGAATCATTCCCATTAAAATCTTGAATAAAATAAGAAAGTATGCTTTCTCCCTTACTACTTAACACTGTTCTAGAAATACTGGCCAATAAAATGAGGCATGAAATAAAAATGCGATAAAAGTATTGAAAAGAAACTAAATTATCAACTGTAAATTTTATAAAATTAATGGGAGAATTCAATAAGTAGCCAGAGAAAATTACACATACAAACATAAATATCATTGCTATATACCAGCAATAAATAGGTACAACTGACAATGAGAAAAAAGTTTCCTCTCATAATAGCAGCAAATATATTTTTTAAATACCAGGAATGACAATAATAATAACACCACAGATAACATTTATTGAACTCCAATGGAGACAGAGAAGGAATGGCCAGAGAAACAGGATTTGGGTAGGTTTGTTTTAGGAATGTTTTTTCTTTCAAATTAGATGAGTCATAAGCAGGTATATAAGCCAACGGGGAGGACGCCCTTGAAAACAAAATGTTAAGTGTAATTGGGAGAAAAAGGCAAGTTGATATATTCACCTAAGTAAACAAGTTAATTTATGAATGCACTGGCCTAGTTCCCTGACCACAGTAGACATTTTACTAACAACTGTTCTTTCTCCTCCCTGACCTGACCTTGTGCTGTAGTGAATTACAGTCATGGAAATACCATTTCCCTGTTTGTCTGATTGTGGGAAAATCAGAACAAAAGAAAGAAATTCTTTTGACCTGATCTCCATCAATAGAGTAATCAGTGTAATTGAAACACATATCCTGATAATCATAATAATCTGTCTTTTAAAGATAAAAGTAATATATTACTTTGATCATGCAGATAAATGCTTCAATTCTTCATTGCATACTGCTAGCGTGAACTTGGCCAAAATAAAATCTATAGTCCATGATTATAATATTATTTGCATAATTACACAGAAAAGAGAGCGGGTGGGAATTTTGCTTTGAAACTTTTCTCTTTTCCACTTTCCTGGCATTGTTTCCACATGATATTTTATCTTGAATATCAAAAATAACCATGGTAGATACTGATGTATGAAGTCAGTCCTACCACACAGTGTGGGCTATGTAAATATGAGTTTGGATCATACTGAATCACTTCTGTCTTGGCTCTACAGATATGGGAAGAATCAAGATTTTGTTGAGATTTTTAAAAAATCATTTTTTATTAAGTATTCAGGTTCCCAGCCACTAAGCTATTAGCACTGGGATTTATACAGATATAAAGCTATAGAGATTAAAATATTTTTTATTTTTAGTATAAAAATAAAATGAATTCTTATATGTAAAACAGGTTGTTGAGCTCTTTTTCTCTTCTTTGCTCTTCTGTTTCTTTTAATTAGTCCCCTTTTTACAATTTTCCTCTTTTCAGCACTAATTATGAAAGTGATGAGTGGGTCATACTTTAAGGCACGAAGCTAAAAAAAAAATCTCTAAAGGCGCTGTCTTTCTATAATGGATTAAATTAACAAGTGGGAACACTTCATACTATTTTGGCTGATAATACTAATTTAGGCTCCACTCAAGATCCACTTGGGAAAAGCATACATTGATTCTTTCCATATGCAGCATGAAGCAATTCAAATTTAAAAGATAACCACAGGTCAGGTCAGAGGACATATGTGTGGGGGAAGTTTACTGAGGTGTGCTCTCAGGACCAATATAGTACTTGTAAAGGAGTGAAGAAAGAAGGATTGGGCAGATGAAGAAGATAAACTTTGTAGCAATCTCAACAAAGGCCTCAGCTAATCCCATAAAAAGCTTTGGAGCTGGAATGACCCTTTGAGGTTGTCCTGTGTTGGGAAGATATAGAGCTTTTATAGTCCCACATGGACATATCTTTGGATGTGGGCTGCCTTCCCCACCAGGGAGTGAGGGCGACCTTGGCCAACGCAGCTCTTTTCAGCCAAGGGCAAGTCCCATAGACTCAGATGAGGGCTGTCAGCTGCCAACCTTCCCAGAAATTGGTCAAATGAGTGCTTTAGTCCTGAGGAGAGGGGATTTGGACAGCATAATACAGCATCTACCACACAGGAACAGCAGGAAACAACATTTCTTAAATCTAAACCTTCTAACCAAGAGACATGTCACAGAGGTTACTGGGCTGAGAATCAAAGGAACTATATGTTACCTTGTCATTTCCACTAAAAAAAAATTTGTGGCTTTGGGAAAGTCACTTTTCCTCTCTGTCTTCAGCTGTAAAATCAGAGTTTTGACAAGAGAATCACCTATGGTCTCTTCTACTTTGACAACCTTAATTTGGGTGCCTTAATTTGCAGCAAAATCAAGAGGAAAGGATTTCAAATGTAGTCCATGCCTCATAAAAAGTTTAGTTTCACTTAGATTTTAAAGTCTTGGATTCTATTATTTCCCAGTCAGATTAGATCCCAAAACTCCAAAGTAATTTTCAAGTCCCTCTGATAGTATTAATACAGGTACCTTTTAACTAAATCTAAGAGCAAAATTTAAGTCCCTGAAAAGGAAGAATGAAGATGATTGATCATAGAATTCTAGCGCTGAGACTAGAATCCCAGGCTGTGGCTTCAAACTGGGAATTCAAAGGAACTTCTTTAACCCTAACTCCATCATTATTCATTTTTTCAAAGAAATAAAACTGCAGTGAACCCATAATGAATGTGATTATCCTTGTAAAACCTAGTTGTGCTATGTTTCTTCTACTGAGAACTGGAATAGCCCACACTACCTCCTTTATTATCTTCTGTCCCTCTTTGAAAAGGTCATTAGCTACATCTGGGGTCCCCATTACTCAGAACAGTCAATTGATAAAGAAAAGTCATCTGCCCTTCCAAATGTATGAAAGTCAGCCATCTTTATTTGGACACTTTAATATAATTGCCCAGGAGAGGTACAAAAAACACTAAAATGACTACATTGGATTTACTGTCTCACTCTATTAGGACTTGTGTAGCATCTTTTTCCCTTAGAGGAACAAAGCAGAGAGAACTAAAAATAGAGGACATTGATCTTTTCCTGGCACTAAGCTTCATGAAGAACAGCTTTTTGCAAAAGAGCAGCTTTATTTCATCTATTTAAGAATTCCACATTATATGTGCAACATAGCATTTTCTTTAATGTATTCCATTCCTAGTTCTGCCTTTTATTTTGTCAACAGCAACTTTAATGTTAAGGATTCATACCAAAAAGAGGAGGCTGAAAATACATAGTTCAGAATGAAATGACTCCTCTTTTTGTCATAGACAGGAAGCTAACTTAAACTGATGTTAAACTGTCACTGAACATGAAAACAAAGAATGCAAGCTGTTGATTTTAACAGAACTTGTATACTGTTTACACTGTGAAAGCCCATTTTTAGTTATTTCAAACAATTTTCTATTAAAAGCACTGACATGTTTCCTGCTGTTTTCATCAGGCATATGTTTTCATTTTCTACTGGAATGTTTCCATGTACTTGTACATGATTATGCCCCAATTTCTGTGTAACTCTTCAAATATGTAAAGATAAGACTGTGCATTTTTGTACTAAGAAGGGAATTCTATGTCTTATTCAACAAAAGCCATACTAGTTAGTGCATCCTATCAAGTTTTCAAAACTAAGAAAGGATGTCAAAATAGTCCTTAAAGATTGATAACTAACAAAGAATACCAACAATAAATTATTTCTGACATCTAAGTCTCACCTAAGTGCACACCTAGTTTGTTTTTCTTTCAAGACATTAACCTGATTCATGCCCCAAGTAAAGATACTGAAAGAGCCAGTTTCCTGGACTGTGGAGTCCATTTGTGATATGCCACACCCACACCTGGGTCCCCTACTGTGAATATCCTCAAGGGCTGCCTTGAGGTCTGCATACTTCCATCACGGCCAGAGAATGTGTCTGGAACAATATGGGCAATGACCATAGAACACAGAAATGCGGTATTTTGGTATAAAAATATTTTTGCTAAGAGGAAATGGAGATAAATTGTTGACAGGGCAGAAATGAGGCTTTTTGCAATTCAGCCTTGAGAGAGTGAGAGAGAGAAAGAGATCAAGTTCTACTAAAAATACCCACAGACCTGGAGACTCCCTGGTGAGGAACATAGGTGGAGTCTAGACAGGGTGCCAGCTGGCTCTGCTACGCAATGACTTGGAGTGGGTCAAATTCTCTGAGCCTGGGTATCAGAACGGGTCTAGAAAACACTCTGGACCCAAGGAGTTGTACTTTGAGCTATGCAGAACCAACTCTGGTTTCCTGTCCAAAGCATGAAGTTGCACTGCATCTCCAAAATCAAGACTAAACCAGGAATGAGAATAAACAAACTCCTACTGTTGTGGGTTAAATCGTGCCCCCGAAAAGATACACTGAAATCTTAACTCCTGGTACCTGTGAATGTAACCTTATTTCAATATAGGGTCTTTGTAGATGTAATCAAGTTAAGATCCACACTGGATTAGAGTGGACCCTAATCTGATATGACTCGTGTCCTTATAGGAAGAGAAGAGACACAGACACATGCACTGAGGGAAGATGTTATGAAGACATACAGAGAAATGCATGTGATTGGAGTGATGTGTCTACACCAAAACTGCCAGCAACCACCAGAAGCTAGGAAGAGGCAAGGAAGGACCCCCTCTTAAGAGAGTATGGCCCTGCCAACACCTTGATTTCAGAATAGGCTTCAAAGCTGTGATAAATTTCTACTGTTTTAAACCACCAAGTTTGTGGTAATTTGTTATGGCAGCACTAAAAAACTACGAGACCTGCCTTGAGAATGGAACAAGGAGCAGAGATGAGCCTGCATTGAGGGAACTGGAGAAAGTATCATGAAGCAAGCAACATTTGAACTGTATCTTAACAATCAGATATTATTTCAATAAGTTGAGATGACAGAAGACAACCCAGTTGACAAATACCGCATGAGTGAAGGGGAGCAGTAGGAAAAGGCTGGTCATGTTTGGGAAACACCAGGAAGTCCAATTTGAACATGCCACAAAGTGTGTATGGAATAGAGGGAGGTAAGACTACAATGTGAGCTGACGCCATATGGAGCAGAGCAGCCTAAGGACTTCTGACTTAACCCATAACTGATAAACAGCTATTGAACTCCTTTTGGCAACATGTGATTTGATCAGAGCCAAGCTTAGGAAGATTAATGTGTCAGTGTATGTAGCGTGGCTTGGGGAAAGGAGAGAAACAGAAAAGGAGGTGAAAACCAGTTAGGAAGTTACTGTAGTAGTCCAAGCAAATAATAATAATAATAATACAAAATTGAATAGAGGCAAGAAACAAAAGAAACAGAAGTATAAGCTTTGTCAAGATAGAACTGTAAGTTCTAAACACCTGACTTCACATACAGATGAAAAGAATAAATGAAAAATAACTGAGCCTGGGTGACTAAGATGAGAGAGACATCATTAACAGAGATAGTTAAGTTGGAAGGGAGGTGGATTTAGGGAAAATAAGAGTTTGAGAAGTTGATTTATGCCAGGTTAATCTGAATTCTTGTCTGCTACACAAAGATGCTTCATTCTTGCTTGAGAAGTCTCAGAGCCAGTTCATATCTCAGCCTAAGGTATACAGCATTGAGCTGAGAGTCGGGGGGGGGGAAGACAAAGGAGAAAATGGGGGGGGGAAGACTCTAAACATACTTGATAACATCTCAACAGGTCACATGTATGGATCCCCTGAGGAATCAGAAAGCACCATGATTTGAGGTTGAATAAGCCAGAAGCCACAGTCTTGACTGGGACACAGGACAACTTTTTCCCCAGCTCATCTGTCCTGGGGAATCTTGGAGAGGGGTGGAGATATCTGCCTTGGAAAATAGACCAAGGACCTACAGGGGGCCCACAGGTTAGTGCTCTGTCTGATTCAAAAGGGAAAGTAAAGCTTGTGTAAATCCCCAAGTGCACATATTTTACTAAGCAGAACCTATAACAAGAAGTATTGTAAATATAATGACTTTTAAAAAGGAATGTGCAAATTTCTAGGTCAAAGTCAATTAATATTTTTAAGGGCACTAGGATATCTAGTTATACATGTTAAATTATGTACTCTGGAAAACTATAAGAACCCCATTTGAAAGTTCTTCTTATTCTGAACAAAAAAAATGGAACTCTCAATTATTAAATTAATACAGATACAGAAATTACTAACCAGAAGAAGAATGTGTTATAGACAATGCTAAAGGAAAAGGGTAGCCTCCTTCATTCAGTAGCACCTACTATAGACCAGACACTGGCATTGGAGAAGCAAAAAAATAAATAACCCATACTCACATGGAGATTATAGACAAAATATAAGGAAACCAACAAATAAGTAGGTAAAACAAACAAAAGATGCTGTGATAGAAAATAATGAGTAGAGGACATCTACTTTAGATAGGGTGGGCATGGAAGCCCTCTCTGAGACGCTGACCTTTAAGCTGAGATCTTAGGATGAGAAACAACCAACCTTTATAAGAACTGGAAGAGAGAATGTTTCTGCCAAAATGAATGGTTAAAATACCCTAAGACAAGAAAGCCCTCAGCATGTTCAAGGAACTGAAGGAAAACACCACTCTGCATGGTACAAAGGGAGGGAAGACAAGAAAGGCACAAGATTAGGCTGCAAAGAATAGCAGGAGCAAGACTGAGCAAGCCTGAGAGGGCACCACAGAGTTGGAACTATGTCTGAGCACAATGGGAAGCTGAAGAAGAACTTTAGACTGGGAAACCTGATCTAATTTTCTTGCTTAGAATTTTATCTTTTTTGCTGTATAGAGAATAAATAGGACAGAGCTTGGCAAACTCCAGATACTCAGTAAGTGGCAAGAATAGAAGACAGAAGACACGGAAGGAGGCTCTTTGAACAATCCAGCTGAGAAATTAGGAGATGGATATATTCAAGAGCTTTTTGAGATAAAACTGACAGGAATTAAGGACAGATTGGAATAGAGAGGTGATGGACAGAGAGGAATCAAGAATAATTCCCAGGGACTTCCCTGGTGGCGCAGTGGTTAAGAATTCGCCTGCCAATGCAGAGGAATCATGTTCGATCCCTGGTCCGGGAAGATCCCACATGCCACGGAGCAACTAAGTCCGTGCGCCACAACTACTGAGCCTGAGCTCTAGAGCCCACGAGCCACAACTACTGAGCCCACGTGCCACAACTACTGAAGCCCACACACCTAGAGCCCATGCTCTGCAACAAGAGAAGCCACTGCAATGAGAAGCCCACACACCGCAAAGAAGAGTATCCCCCTCTCGCCACAACTACAGAAAGCCCACGCGCAGCAACAAAGACCCAACACAGCCAAAACTAAATAAATAAATAAATAAATTTTAAAAAAAAGAATAACTCCCAGTGTGATGCCTCGGACCACTGGCTGGATGATGGTGCCATTGACTAAGGTGGAGGAGAAGGAGCAGGTTTGGGAGACGGAACCAAGAATTCAGTTTTGAACATGTCAAGTTTGGAATGCCTGTGAGACTGTCATCTAGGTGCTCACATACGTGAATCTAGAGGTCAGAGAAGACATCTGAGCTGGGCATATACATTTAGAAATAGAGAAGACCACTGTGAGAATGATAGAGAACCTCCCACAGTTGGAAGTGAGGGGAAAGAAGAAAAATCTGCCGAAAGCCATCATTACTGTCAAGCACACATGCCACAATGTGCCCTTTCTAATCAAAGTCCACTCTTACATGCCTAGAGCTAAGTATTATCCTGAGTGTTAATGATAATCACTTCTTTACTTCTCTTTATAGTTTTACCATCGAAATATTCAGACCTAATGATATGTTTAGTTTTCCTGTTTCTAGCATCAAGGTTAGGCTATCTGCACAGAGTTGGAGAGGAAATGCTCCTTGTCTATTCACTGGAATAGTTGGTATAGGATTGGGATGATTTTCTTCTTAAAATGTTTGATAGAAATCATGGGTAAAGTGTTAGGGACCTAGACTATTCTTAGTTGGAAGGTTTGTAATTACTGATTCAGTTTCTGCAATAGTTACAGAAATAGGTTGATTCTCAATTATTGAAACTAATGCAAAAAAAATAGTCAAATACTGACTAATTGAACACAACTTTCATAACCTGATATATATTTTTTTCTTTTAGGAGGGAGTTGAGGGAACAGGGGGTTGGGCTAATTCGTTATTAAATTATTATTCAATTTGCATTTTCAGAATATATATGTCTCAAATAATTTAATATTTAAGTAATTTACAAATATAGCCTAGCCTCAGAATAAATTACTCAAAAAAGGTATTGAATAGCTGACAAAACAAAATTAAATTTTTACAACAGATAATGTACTGGACTCGTTCCATGTGCCTCCCCAGATTTGCTCAGCCAAGGTTCTCTGCTCAGTGCTACCAGTGACACAATTAAGATCATCTTGCACTAACTGCATTGTTGAAAACCACTAACAGGAAGTGTTGCTCTTCAACAGAAGATTTGTTGCTGCATTTGTTAGGGGGGTCGTGTCCTTGTGTCACTCCCCCGGCTCAGCATCCTGGGCTGCGGGGTGGCTGCCCCAGTTCCTACCTATTGCTTACAGGCATGACCTGAGAGTATCTCACCTTTTGACTTCCATCAGTTTCCCTGTTGCCCCTGAAGCATGAGAGGCAGGAGGATCCCCTCAGCATGTGTGCCAAAAGTCTGACAAAAAGTGTGCCAGAAGTTTGACAAAACAATCCATGTCCTTATTCTAGCAAACGGCAAAAATCTTCAACCACGACAAGAAAAAGAATGTCAAATGTGCTTTTCATGACTCGGGGTTCCTTCAGTGATCTCATTTCACCTGTAGGAACATACACTGTGATTAAGAGAAGAATTTGAAAACAAGGGGTAACTCAGGCAACTGATGATGGAGAGTTTCGATCCTGGATCTGCAATTAGCTCACCACTACTCTTAGGAAGTGCTTACTTTTTCTCCTTATCAGCAAAATAACATATCTACAACAGCATCAACAAAACCAACCACCAAGGCAGACAGACCGGTATTGATTTGCCTTCCCAAGGACCAAGGGTTTCATTGAATCGGACTTCTAGAAAATTAACCATCCCTTAAACACTTCAAAGTTTTACAACTAAACTGTGAAACTCAGATAAGTTCTTTCTCTTTAGGCCTTGGTGGTTTGCAGGTAGGGTGTGCAGAAATTTTCACCCGTCAAGGGGCAAGTTTCTTTTTCTTTGTTCTCTTTTGCGAAAATAATGGAGGGGAAAAAGATTCACTATTTTTGAAATTATTTTTCTAACTAAGCATCCTCCAAACCCTCTCTATTCCCTCCCCATGAGAGCCCTGTATACATCCTCCCATATCTTTTTCATACAAACATACTGAAACACAGGTATACATGCATAGAGTTTCCTGGCTATTTATTTGTACACAGATGGAATTTTCTTATACATATTATTTTGAAAATTACTTTTACTGGTTTTATTTATATATATATATATATATATATATATATATAGTGGATATAAAGATCAGAAACATAGGACAGATTCATTCTTGTTACCAGCTGAATAATATATCATAGTATGCATGTAATACAATTTATTTAATCATTTCCCCATTAAAGTCCATTCAGGCTACTTTCAGACTTTTGCTTCTACACGTAATACATCGATAAACTTCTTACATAATGGAGTTTTTATTTCAATAGGACAGATTTTCAAAAACGGGGCTCCTCAGTAAAAGAGTTCATGTATTATTTATTTTTAGATATACAGCTTAGTTTTCTTAAATGGTATAGAAATTTATAGTTCTACTAGGAAGAAATGAGTGCATATTCTCTCAATGGCTATTGTTACTCTTTAATTTTTGCTGATCTGATAGACAGAAAGTAGTATCTCATGGCTGCTTTAATTTGTACTTCCCTAACTACTCCTGAGGTTGAATATTTCCTCTAGAGTATTTACTCTTTTTTGTTTTTTATTAGTTTGTTTAGCCTTTTTAGTTTCCTAACTTGAGTTTTATTTTAATCAGTTTGTGGGAGATCTTTGAGGGACATTAACCCTTCATCTGGTAAGTGGTTAATATCCCTCAAAACTCTTCTACAAATCTCTATATGTGTTATAAACTTACTTCTCAGTCTATGGTTCTCTTTTGCTTTTGTTTATGATATCTTTTGCCATATAGTTTTTTAAATTTTTATATAATTATGGTGGAGACTACCAGTCACCCACTAAAATCCATTCTGCTTTCTTCTTTGACACATGGTTGGACTATACTTTCCTGCTCCCCTGCAGTTAGGTGTGGCCTGGGACTACTCTCACCAGTCTAATGTCAGCAGAAGTAGTGTACATCTCTTCTCAGACTGAGGCCTTAAAAAGTAGCCGCGCTTCTTCCAAGCTCTGTTTCTCCTTCCACCAGCTGGAACCTGAACATTACAGCCCAGTTTGACCATGGAGGGGACAAAATCTTAAGAGATGACAAAGGCACATATATCGGCCAGGGTCCAATCAGGAAACAGAAACCACGGATAAATTTAATATAAAGGATTATTAAACTCTGATAAACGAATAACTATAACGAAACACTATATGGGACCCTAGAGCTGAGGGAGGGCATCCAAGGCAACTTAGAAAGGAGCCCCTTCCCTAAGGCTGGGGTCAGACCTCATTTAGAAGTAAAGTTCAGCCCACTAGACAGGAGAGAATTTTGCTTGTTTGCTCAAGCCAGAGCTGGTGTATGTCACTGGAAGAGCAGGAAGCAGTCCTCCCGAGTGCAGGCAGACACAGGTGATTGGCAACTGGTAGCCTGGTGGCAGAGGCATGCAGAGGGGGTGGGGCCTGGGGCACAGGTCTGCAAAGGGAATTGTGGCACCTTCACAGGCGGGAGGCCTTCAAGAGCCGGTTTCTGTGTGAAGTAGGCCCCAGGAAAGTTATCGCCAGGCCAAGCTGAGGCTGTAAGGTTGCCAAGGATCTCTCATCCTGGGTGCACATTTGGGACGGAACTCTACTGGATGTCCTCATACCCACACTGATGACCCACCATGCAACCACCAGAAACCACAAATGCTCCTTCTTCCAGCAATGTCTGTCCAGCACCCCCTGTTGAGAAAGCTTAATATTTTGCATGCTATAAAGGAAAGATGCTAAAGGAATTCTATTCACCATCACAGAACATGCATTCACGTAATGTGAATGTGGAGCTTAAAGGCAATAAAGTGATAACTGGCACACTGCGACTTAACTTGGAAAGGGCTTGAGCTCCTGAACGACCACATGGTCCACCCACAGCCCACCGCCGCCTGAAACATAACATGAGAGAGGAATAAGCTTTTGTGCTTTTTGAGTCACTTGGAGGAGGAGGCTCTTTGCAATAGCAGTTTGGTTTTATCCTATTTCAGTAGTCTTTCCTTTCTTGGCTTCTGGGGTTCCTGCCTTGCTTAGGAAGATCCCCTAAATTTCATTTAGAACTCTACAGCAGGTGATTATCCAATTAGGGAAAGACTAGTCAAAAGAAAACAAATATTGCCACCTTGGTTATGACTGGCTGCCAGCTACTTCCTGATATAGACAAACAAAAAAAGGAAAAGAAAGACAAAGGAAATTTATATAAGAGCCGTGAACACAAACCACTCTAGCTCCTTTGAGTAATTTCTGTGAATACTTTCCAAAATACAGACTTAAAGCAGCTTCAGAGAGGGATTTAATATAAAATAATCATAAATAATTAGTTCTTCTAGCAGATTGAATGTCTTCACCATTCTATACAAACATTTGTTAATTAAGCAAGAGGCTTGAGCAGCTGGAAACATGGAAGGTATAGTTCAGTGGAAAGTTCTACATTGTCTTCCCCCCAGAAATTATTCCTCCGGGTTACAACTCAGATCTAACATTAGGATTGTCCTGTCATGTGTCATGTGTCCTGTCAAGTTAATTGTAGCCTCCCTACGTATTCTCCATCATCCTCTCTTCCTCTAGCATCATTTTCTTTTTTTGTGAGAAGAGAGCATGGCCTTATAGATAAAGTCGGTTGACATTTATGGCTGTGCTGTGTATGTATGTTGTTTTGGCTAGCCACTGTGGGAAAATACAAAGGAAAAACAGACCCCCGTCCAGATCCAAAGGTATTACAGGCTCTCAGGGAATGTGAAACAATACGTGAAATAAGCAGGTCATAGGAACATATCACTGCTGAAAGCACCAATTGTATCAAGAGCCCACCAGCTGTAAGAACAATGAAGAGATACAAGATGAACACATATTTCACTTCCCCTTTCCTGTGCATGTCAGAAGAAACCACAGTACATGTATATGTAAATACTGGCTGACTAATTGAGGCCACCAGAAGACAAGGCACTAGTCAGAAGTTGGTGATTACCTGAAGGCAGGTGGTAATAAACATCACTGTTGATGCTGGTACTTTTTGCATTTAATGAATTTATTACATTTCAGCCACTTGTTCTAAACAGCAGCATGAAATCCAGTAGCAAATAGCATCTTTCTCACTACTGTTTTGTTGTGATCTGGAACCTTCTTCTGGAAATTTAGGCTTAAATTTTGGGATACTAAAAAACAAAATCACCTACCATCGCCCCAACATTTTAACCACACCTTTTCACCTGTGTACCTCCCTTCCTGCATCCCTGATCCCACCTACCTAGAGAATTCCTACTATCCTTTAAGACTCAGTTCAAATGTAACTCTTCTGCTGAGTCTTGTCTGACTTCCTGTAGAATAGAATTAACTCATCCATCATGAGTATTGTCATGGCAGCTTTGGACCCTTTTAATACATCTTTATTTCCTGATCTGCAGCAGGGATTCGGTCTTATGTATATATATTTGGTGTTATATTTATATAAATATATATATATATTTCTACTGCACAGTATTTTTATGTGGCTAATAAAAGTCTATTAAATGAATAAATATTTCACTTTTGCTATATTGCCTGCATCGTATAATGTTAGGACTTTAAATTCTTAAAATATTTCACTAAGAGACGAATAATGTTCCAATAAAATAGTGTGTCGGTTTGTATTTATAGAGCAGCCCTTGACTGTAGTGGATTATGTCTTGGAGGCATGGTGCCCTCTGCTGGTGTCTTTTTAAACAAGCGCAAATTTGGTACCTACAGTGCAAGGCTGGCCTTTGTTTAAGTGGTGGTTCTAAACCCCCTGGTGTGCTGGACCCCAGATAACCACATGGTCATAAACTATTTACAGAAGGCCAGTAGTGCAGAATGCTCACTTTCATTTTAGTCTGTAAAGGATAGGCAGGATATTAAATAGGAAACAAAGACTGGTAAATCTCTTTTTAGCTGTTTTATAGGGGCCCTGACTTGCTTTAATATTTGTATCATTTTTATTATGGCCATAATTTTAAGTGGCTTTATGCCAGTCTTGCTGGGACCATATAACCATACCAAAGAAATATAAAATATTAATGTCACCGAAGTTGCATGATCTCAGGGAAAGTGAAGAGCTTCAAGTAACTGATGGTCCCAATCTTTGATTCTACAAAACTACAAAATAAATTTATATGTATTGACTTGAAAATACATTAATAATAGATTAAAACAGTATTACACATACAGTGCATGTACGTATATATAAATAGATATAGATACATATATGTGGTGTGCTTCTAATACATACATGTGGTGTGCTTCTAATATGTAAATACATATTTTATATACACCTATCTGTAGGAAGAAAGGTCAAGAATAATATATCAAAATGCAAATGATTGTAATCAGTAGATGGCAAAATTTTCAGCTGCTGTATTTTTCTAATTTTTTTCTGAAATAACCATGAATTACTAGAGTAATGAAAAAATGAAGAGAGAAAAATTCACAGATAATGTTACCAGGGGAAACACTGATAGGTAAGACCTAACATCAAAACTTTCCCACACTACTATATATAAAATAAATAACTAATAAGGACCTACAGTATAGCACAGGGAAATCTACTCAATACTCTGTAATGGCCTATATGGGAAAAGAATCAAAAAAGAGTGGATAGGGACTTCCCTGGTGGTGTAGTGGTTAAGACTCTGCCTGCCAATGCAGGGGACATGGGTTCGATCCCTGGTCCGGGAAGATCCCACATGCCGTGGAGCAACTAAGCCCATGTGCCACAACTACTGAGCCTGTGCTCTAGAGCCCATGAACCACAACTACTGAGCCCACGCGTCACAACTACTGAAGCCCACGTGTTCTAGGGCCCACGTGCCACAACTACTGAGCCTGTGTGCTGCAACTACTGAAGCCCGTGTGCCTAGAGTCCATGCTCCGCAGCAAGAGAAGCCACCGCAATGAGAAGCCTGCGCACTGCAATTAAAGAGTAGCCCCCACTCGCCTCAACTAGCGGAAGCCCGCTCACAGCAACGAAGACCCAATGCACCCAAAAAATAAAATAAAAATTTTAAAAAAGGATCATTATCATAGGCTGGCTTCTCCAGGAAGCAGGTTCTGTGACTGCATTTAAAAAAGAGTGGATATATGCATATCCACTGATTCACTTCGCTGTATACCTGAAACTAACACAAAATTGTAAATCAACTATACTCCAATAAAAATTTTTTAAATAATAATAATAAAGCTCTCCTGCCTAGTACAAGTAAAGGAGGCATCTTCCAATGCAAACATCACTAAGAGAAACAGATCTATAGCTGTCAATTACAGGAAGAAATGTGCTGAGCTGCAGAAAGCTGTCCTCTCAGGGAGCAGGCCCTTTGAGGAATGGTTCAGTCCCATTTACGCAGCAATTAATCATTAAGCCAGTCTGTTCTTCATTAAGAAGCCAATGAAGTCAGGGCTCTGGAAATATGACTTGCTGAGAGACTGCTTGAGTTATTCCAAAAAGAAACCTAACCAAAGGCACTTGAATACCCTAAGAATGCTCAAGAAAGGGGTAAATGGGATGAACACTTGGCAAAGAAAGCTCAGCAATTTTCTTTTTAATTATTGAGATAAGAAAGGGAGTTTGGTTTCATTTAGCTGTTCAAATAGAAATCTATTTAAATATTTAAACAGAAAAGCCTCCTGATCTACCATCCTGCCCTCCTGTAACAGCTCTGGCCTTTCTACAGAGATAAATTTTATAGTGGGTTTGGTTTGGGAAACTTCTATTTTATGGGTTAGAAATTGATTTCAAGAGCCTTCAGCAGAGTAAAACACACACAACTGTGTATTTGCTTTGGGGGTAAGTCCACACTCTCTTGCAGTACAAACTAAATCTCCTGCTGGTAAACACTAGGATGTTTGGCATTTGAATTGCTTCTCTTTTAGAGCTGTGGTCCTGATAATCTCTTTCACAAACCTTTAAGGACACAAACCCTCCCCCAATGCCTCACCCTTACTTCCCAGACATCGTTCTACACTGTTTTCCTCCATTCTACTTGGGCAAATAAAATTCACCAACATCAAAGCAACAAATATTTGTTATGTGCCTACTTGCTGTCCCCAGTGAAAATTTACCCTCCCACATGGGTCCCCATGACCAGACAACTCCTGCTGCTCTCTTCCATAACCAAGCCCATTTCAGAATTTAAAGGTGTTTTTAAAACTATATATCCCTCAAGAAGCAATTCCCTAACAAGAGGAAAAGGAACCCTGTCGCAGCATTTAACCCATTAGCCTTTTTATGCTTCCAGGGTTTTACTCTGCCTAGAATGCCTAGCCCATATTTTCATCCAACAAAATCCTTTGACCTTGAAGGTCTAGCTTGACTGGCAATACCTCAGTCTCCCCTAAAAATGTAATTCTGAATCATTCCCTGATAATCCTTCCCAATTGCCTTGTACATACTTCAGGAAGAACTCCAACATTATATTTCAATTTATTTACACGTCTGTCTTCCCCCTTTGGACTGTGGGTTCCCAAGGAAACAGACTATCTCTCATCATGATATTCCCGGTACCTACTGTTCAATAAATAAATGCTGAATGAATGAATGAATAAATGAATGAATATAACAACTCCTAGAGAATCCAATTTGCTTGTATACTTTTACATGTCCGAGAGAGATTAACAGATCCAAAAAGATAGTGCGAGAGCTTTATCTCCACTCTTCTTACAATATGTAATAAAATAAAATTGAAGAAGTACTATTTTAATTAATACTTAACAGAATGGCATTTATTAATATTTCTGTAATATGAAATGTAGTGTGAACGTAGTAATTTTCACTTCAGGGTTTCTCATAGGGAAAATCAGCCTTTCAAGAAGAAAAGTAGATTTTCCTTGCAGCTCAAACTTCCTTTCACCAAATTCTGTTAAACCAAAACAGCCAGCCAAGAACTCTTTCACATTTTGTCACCCCAAAGAACATGATTTTTTCCTGCTATGTTGGTGTGAACTTTCCCACATTGCTTTCTTCAGCTGTGTGTGCCATAGGTGGCTGAGAAAAGAAAATCTCAGATATCATGGCTTGATTCAACAGTAAGAGACTCTGTAAAATTTTATGTTCCCAATTAATTTAGCCTTTTATTTTCTTTAAGCACACCTCTTCCTTGGGAAACTGTTCCTCCATAACCATGAATTGTACTTTCCCTCTAAACTCTTCCCTGTTATTATACCTAAACATACCACATATAAATTTCTTCCCATAACCTTTGAAATTAATCCCTTTGTTGGTTAAGTTCAATTTTGTCTACTTCCTCCTAGCCAACAAGCAAGTTGAGAAAGACATACTCAATATTTCAAGTCTACAGTAGCACAAAATGCATTCCACAAGCTAGCACAAAACTGTCTACAAACCAAAAGAAACTCCCAGGCTGGTAATTCAGCAAAGATCCAGGCTGTCACTAATCCATCCCTTGATATGCTCATCTGTAAAGCCATAGGTTCGGTGTATGGAAACACAAGGCAAAAATCACTGTCTTCATAATTCAGTTAAGAAAAAGAAGCGTAGCCTCTATTATCTGAGTATTTCAGATGAACATGGGTCAGCCTTAACAGTACAAGTAGAAATGTCAGGTGTAATGTCTTTGCAACAGCTGATGTCCATCTTTAATAGGCAAATCAGTGTACTTCGCTTATACTGACACTTCTGGTATCAACTTAAAGGTCTGTTTAACTGATTCATCTCTAAAACTCTATGGCTAATTTCATCCCTCAGATAGTCTGTACACCCACAATTTTGTTAAACTTAGCAAAATGATCATTTATGTTTGTGCATACTCTAATTCCCAAGGCTAAGAGTTAATATTAATATCCTCTTGAAGCACTAAGATCTCCTAATGAAATGGTACCCAAAATCAATCTTTTGATGTGCTGATTATAAAGCAACATTAATTGACTTATGACTTTATCTATGATAGACACAAAACAAATCCTTTGATGGTGTCAAAAAAGAAAAGATTGTTGAATATGAAATGTCTTTTATTTCCTATGTTAGATACATAGCAGATTAGCTTTTACTCTGCAGACATGGGTGAATGCACTCCACCTTTGCATCTGTGGCAACCAACTAGACACTCAGTTCCAATTTTGGATTATTATATAAAGTTGGGGGTTTTTCCAAAGCTGTTTGAGGTTGTAAGTGGAACAAAAATAGCCTATGCTCTGAATTTAGAAACAGAAAAAATAAAAAAACCAAACAGGTGTGCTAAAATATTAAGCATGATGGACAGAATAGCATTAATCTTGTTTCTGGACTTATTTCCCCCTTGGAAAATGTCTTCATAAAGAAAGATTCACTGGGGAGAGTCCAGTCCTCGATGTGTTATTAAAAATTCAGGAGGATCATATTAAAGATTTGAAATGCTTTGATTTATCATAAATTTAATATATGGTTTATCAAATTAGCAAAATAGTTACTTTTAATAATTCTTGAAGTTAATACTGCAACTACTGGGCTTCCCTGGTGGCGCAGTGGTTGAGAGTCTGCCTGCCAATGCAGGGGACACGGGTTCGAGCCCTGGTCTGGGAAGATCCCACATGCCGCGGAGCAGCTGAGCCCGTGAGCCACAATTGCTGAGCCTGCGCGTCTGGAGCCTGTGCTCCGCAACGAGGCCCGCATACCGCGATGAAGAGTGGCCCCCACTTGCCACAACTAGAGAAAGCCCTCGCACGGAAAAGAGGACCCAATACAGCCATAAATTAAAAAAAAAAAAGACTTACTGCCTGTTATAAATAAATAAATAAATAAATAAATAAATAAATAAATAAATAAATAAATACTGCAACTACTATAGTTTGAATAATTTAAATTTGAATTTACATGTTTAATCATTTCTGTCTAAAAAAAAACTTCGTGGAATGCAATGTTAGGTTCACTATTTCTCTGATTTCCATGTAAATTACCAGTGTTAGTAAATTTGCTCGTCACTTAACCCAGTCAAGAATTTATTTAATTACTGAATACTTCCATGTTTTTGTACTAATCATAGAGGAAAAGCTTTTCTAGAAGAAAAAACTTAGTAGAGAATCTAATACCTAGTTCCTTTGACATACTGGAGTAGAGGCTTGGATTATTATTTTAATAATAATAATAAATAAATAAATAATAAATGATGGAACTTAGAAAGTGGGACAGCTAAAAAGAGAAAGGCAGTGGTCCAAAAGCAGATGAGTTCCTAATGGTGACTGTATCCAAGGTGTGACCATGAGAGTGAGTTCCAGAAGCAGAGTGAAAGTACAGACAATGAACTGAGATAAAGAAATTCCAAGCCAGGATAGTGACTGTACGTTTCCCAGAGGTTTATTTATTATGTGCCAGGCATAACAACCTCGTAACAACCCTACAAGGTAGGAACTATTATTATCATCAGCCTCATTTTACAGTTGAGGAAACTGAGACACAGAAAGGTTAAGCAACTTGCCAAAGTCACACAGCTATTCTAGCAGGAGCTGGGATTCAAACCGAGGCTGGCTCCAGAGGTCTTGCTCCCAACATTACATTATACTGCTTTCCCTAGAAAGACAGCAGTTGCCTCTGGGAACCATGGGTGTCATGGCTCAAATCAGGAGATATTTTTTGTGGGAAGGGTGAAAGATAAACAGTCATCTAAAATGCTAAGGGCTCTCCATAACATCGGCAGCATCAACCACTGCATTTATTGAGCTTCCACTATGTGCCGGTTTGTGCTATTTTAAAACAACTGATCCGAGCATAGCAGCTGTAGAGCCAGGATTTCATTTTTTCCGTAATTCCTTCCCTGAAATTTACACAAAAGGTTTTTTTGTTATTAAAAAAAAAACTGAACTAAAATGATACCCTTGTTATTCAGCCTGCTGGGTAGTAGAATCTTAAGTTAATTGATTCTATAAAAATCCAGTGCTTAAGCAGCCAAATATAATCATCTGCAAAATAACTGAACAACTGGTAGAAGCAAATGGTGCTGCACACACAGGAATAACCAGCTGGTAATAGTTTACTTCACAGCCTACCTATGACAAAACTGAGAAGTTTCACCTGACACTTGTCAACCTGGCCAACCTAGAACTATTTATACTGCAAATTATTAGAACATCCTAAGGAAAACATCTAAAGAGGTCAGACTCATTTTTTAAACCAAATTTTAAACACTTTCTAGAACCGTGTGGCTACACGAAAGACCTCTTCTTTGCTCAAGTATTCATCTACATCATGTTGCTTTCTTCCATCAGTTTTTCAACATTTATTGGGAATTATACCAAGAATTACAGCTTGACTGGCAGCATTGCAAAATTTTGTAGTACTTGAGTTATTGAGGGATATAGGATGTCAATATAATGTTATAACATGCTTTATTCAATATTTGTGGCAATAAACTTCAGAATGAACTATGACATACCATAATTTTTTTGTGTTAATAGAGGATGAAGTCACCTACAGTTACATTTTATAGCCTCCTTTTAATAAGTTACAATTTCATCAGTCTTCCTTCAAAAATCTTTATAGGAAATATCTTGTCTCTTCCCACCCTCCATCAAGGAATAACAAGGTCAAAATGCAGCAATAGTAGACTAAGAAATTAGAGTTAAGAATTATAATCCTTGGGACTTCCCTGGTGGCGCAGTAGTTAAGAATTTGCCTGCTGGTGAGGGGGACACGGGTTCAGTCCCTGGTCGGGGAAGATCCCACATGCTGCGGAGCAACTAAGCCTGTGCGCCACAACTACTGAGCCTGCTCGAGCCGGCGAGCCACAACTGCTGAGCCCACGTGCCACAACTACTGAAGCTCGCCCACCTAGAGCCCATGTTCCACAACATGAGAAGCCACCTCGATGAGAAGCCCATGCACCTCAACGAAGAGTAGCCCCCATTCGCCACATCTAGAGAAAGCCTGTGCACAGCAACAAAGACCCAACGCAGCCAAAAATAAATAAATAAATACATAAATAAATTTATTTATTTAAAAAAGAAGAATTATAATCCTCTACAATGTGAATTGTCAAGACTTGATGATCAGCCATAGGAAAATGCAAACACTGATATTGTAATAGAGAGCTTTGGAAGGAAGGGTAGCTCAGAGAATAAAGACTTCTGTTTGAATTCCTGCTACCAGCAATTAGATGTTTGTCTTTGGGTATGTTACATAATTTCTCTGAGCCTATTCTCTCATCTATAAAGTAGTAACTTCTTCCCATGATTTTTATAAGAATTATACGTATTAAAGCATTAAGCATAGTGCCTCATTCAGCACAGAGCGAAATAATATTTCTCTTTCCCACATTTTAATTTGACCTCTCAGCAGCTCTTGACCCAGCTGGCCTCTCCTTCATTCTTGATGATACACCCCTGACCTGTGTCTTCTCCAAACCTCCTCATTCCAGGAAATGCCCCACCATCTGCACGGGAGCTCGAGCCAGCAGCCTGAGCATCACCTGATTCTGTTCTTCCCCCGTTCTCCAAACCTAGGCGATTACCAAGCCCTGTCAATGCTCTATCAAGATGATCCTCATGTTCCCTTTGAATTCAGTCTGAATTTCTTAGAGGTGAGGTTCAAAAATATCAGTAACTTGCAGAAACCTATAATAAAGTCTATTTTAAAGATTACTTTTAAATGAAGGGTTTGATCACAACTAGAGAAATGGTTTAAAGGCAAAAACTGTTCCTTAGAACAATGGTTCTACAGAATATGTCAGTGGGTGTTAGAAAAGAGACACATGGCCAAATAAATTAGGAAAATTCTAGATTAAACACAATTAAACAGATTTTCACTATTGTTACTATTTCTACTCTTCAGACTTCTCATAATTTTTAAACAGGCATTGAGAATCCATAAGAAGAGATTGTTTCTTTTTCCCCTTCCAATCCATGCCAATCCACTCCCAACTACTTTAAACAAAGCACTTTCCTCTAACAGAAGAACTCAAGATTTGGCTATTAGCCACAAAGCTAAAATAATTCAGTATCTTATACCCAGGAATTGAGTTCTTCTTTTAGAGGGAAATGTCTTTGTTTTAAAAACTTTGATTATAGAAATCCTTTGCTGTATTGCAGAACATACTGCAGGATGTGTTTCACAGAACTCTTCTGAATCACAAATTTTAAAAAGAAAAGAAAAAGTAGCAAACTGGCATTTCAGGGTAGGTAAATGTTGGGAAGCACATGTAAGGAAAAATAAATCAGCTACTTATACAATCTTCATGTGCCCCAGGACCACATACAGTGCCCTTACCCATCACTTGTGGGTACAGGAAGTGTCCCATCAATGGTTAGATCAGCAGTTTGATAGCTCAAAATTCCCTACAGAATCTCATCTCCCACCCCCCACCCCTGACACACACACAAACCTTCCCGGGTTTGTTCCCCGCCAGGGCTGTCAGCTCAGTGGTACCCTAAACTGTGTTAGAGCAGGTTGTTGCCCATGGTCCCAGAATCACTCAGCTCTGTGCTGCCCATAGTGCACCACACTCAATGCCTCTGGAACACATCTCTGAGATCTCACTCAAGCTACCACCCACATGATCGCCCCACACCAGCACACTGGCACTGTCACTGGCTGTGCTGTTTACTCTCCAAACCACCCACCCTGACTCTGAATCAACACGAGCCAGCACTATACCTTGTTTCCTACATTCCCTGCTCCTTCCCAGTGCTCAGTTTCCCCTAAAGGCTCTGGCATACCTCCCTCTCCTTGATGTTGCCGACTCTTAGAGGAGACCCTAAACACAGCTGCTTTTCCCATGGGAATATGACCCTTGTAGGATTTCATGCTTAAAACTATCTCCTCCGGAGGTCGTGTGTGACACCAGGATGACTAATCCCATTGTCATTTCCTCAGGGATGCTATAGATCAAGGATACATCCCATGGGCCAAATCCAGCCTGCCTCCTGATTCTGCACATAAATTTTTTCTTAAAATACAGTCAGAGCAATTTATTTTAATACTGTCTATGGTTGTTTTCCACTACAATGCTAGAGTTGAACAGTTTGATACACAGAGACCTTAGAGCCCACAAAAGACTAAAATATTTACTTTTTAAACCTTTACAGTAAAAGTTTGCTGACCCCTCGACAGATGAAAGAACAGAATGGTGTTAATCTTCAGTTAAGCCAGCAGAATTTGAGAATCAAAGAGGAGGGCACTGGCGACAGCAAGAACCTCTGAGCCGGCATCGTGGCAGGCAACAGCTCCGAGTGTGGGCAGCAGCCGGTCACGGAGAAGTGCAAAACAATGCACGTTGCTACTGTCTATGCCAGATACAACATCAGCCGGGATACTGTCACCTTGGTGAAGTCTGTCCTGTTTCACAGGCAGAACCCCCTGCATTTCCACCTCATCGCCGACTCCATCGCGGAGCAGATCCTGGCAACGTTCTTCCAGACCTGGATGGTGCCTGCTGTGCGAGTAGACTTCTACAATGCAGATGAGCTTAAGTCTGAAGTTTCCTGAATCCCTAACAAACATTACTCTGGGATTTACGGTCTGATGAAGCTTTTCCTCACCAAGACTCTTCCTGCCAACCTGGAGAGGGTCATCGTTCTTGAGACAGACGTCACCTCTGCGACCAATATCACAGAGCTCTGCGCTGTGTTCCACAAGTTCAAAGCTGTGTGGCTGACAGGGTCTTGGTGCTCTGGTTGGGTGTCAGGCCTGTGCCTCTGAGGTGGGAGAAGTGAGTTCAGGACATTGGTCCACCAGCGACCTCACGGCTCCATGTAATATCAAATGGCGAAAGCTCTCCCAGAGATCTCCATCTCAATGCTAAGACCCAGCTCCACTCAAGGACCAACAAACCACAGTGCTGGACACCCTATGCCAAACAACCAGCAAGACAGGAACAAAAACCCATCCATTAGCAGAGACGTTGCCTAAAATCATAATAAGTTCACAGACACCCCAAAACAAACCAACGGATGTGGTCCTGCCCACCAGAAAGACAAGATCAAGTCTCATCCACCAGAACACAGGAACCAGTCCCCTCCATCAGAAAGCCTACACAACCCACTGAACCAACCTTAGCCCCTGGGGGCAGACAGCACAAACAACAGGAACTACAAACCTGCAGTCTGCGAAAAGGAGACCCCAAACACAGTAAGTTAAGCAAAATGAGAAGACAGAGAAACACAGAGCAGATGAAGGAGAAAGGTAAAAACCCACCAGACCTAACAAATGAAGAGGAAATAGGCAGTCTACCTGAAAAAGAATTCAGAGTAATAAGAGTAAAGAGGATCCAAAATCTTGGAAATAGAATGGAAAATAAAAGTAACGTTTAACAAGGACCTAGAAGAACTAAAGAGCAAACAAACAACGATGAACAACACAATAAATGAAATTAAAAATTCTCTAGAAGGAATCAATAGCAGAATAACTGAGGCAGAAGAACGCATAACTGACCTGGAAGATAAAATAGTGGAAATAACTACCACAGAGCAGAATAAAGAAAAAAAGAATGAAAAGAATTGAGGACAGTCTCAGACACCTCTGGGATGACATTAAATGCACCAAAATTTGAATCATAGGGGTCCCAGAAGAAGAATAGAAAGAGAAAGGAACTGAGAAAATATTTGAAGAGATTATAGTTGAAAACTTCCCTAATATGGGAAAGGAAATAGTCAATCAAGCCCAGGAAGTGCAGAGAGTCCCATACAAGATAAATCTAAGGAGAAACACGCCAAGACACATATTAATCAAACTATCAAAAATTAAATACAAAGAAAAAATTTTAAAAGCAGCAAGGGAAAAACAACACATAACACACAAGGGAATCCCCATAAGGTTAACAGTTAATCTTTCAGCAGAAACTCTGCAAGCCAGAAGAGAGTGGCAGGACATATTTAAAGTGATGAAGGGGAAAAACCTACAACCAAGATTACTCTACCCAGCAAGGATCTCATTCAGATTCAACGGAGAAATTAAAACCTTTACAGACAAGCAAAAGCTAACAGAATTCAGCACCACCAAACCAGCTTTACAGTAACTGCTGAAGGAACATCTCTAGGCAGGAAACACAAGAGGAGGAAAAGACCTACAATAACAAACCCAAAACAATGAAGAAAATGGTAATAGGAACATACATATCGATAACTACCTTAAATGTAAATGGATTAAATGCTCTAACCAAAAGACCCAGACTGGCTGAATGGATACAAAAACAAGACCCATATATATGCTGTCTACAAGAGACCCACTTCAGACCTAGGGACACATACAGACTGAAAGTGAGGGGATGGAAAAAGATATTCCATGCAAATGGAAATCAAAAGAAAGCTGGAGTAGCAATTCTCATATCAGACAAAATAGACTTTAAAATAAAGACTATTACAAGAGACAAAGAAGGACACTACATAATGATCAAGGGATCAATCCAAGAAGAAGATATAACAATTGTAAATATTTATGCACCCAACACAGGAGCACCTCAATACATAAGGCAAATGCTAACAGCCATAAAAGGGGAAATTGACAGTAACACAATCATAGCAGGAGACTTTAACACCCCACTTTCACCAATGGACAGATCATCCAAAATGAAAACAAACAAGGAAACACAAGTTTTAAATGATACATTAAACAAGATGGACTTAATTGATATTTATAGGACATTCCATCCAAAAACAACAGAATACATTTTCTTCTCAAGTGCTCATGGAACATTCTCCATGATATATCATATCCTGGGTCACATAACAAGCCTTGGTAAATTTAAGAAAATTGAAATCATATCAAGTATCTTTTCTAACCACAATGCTATGAGAATAGATATCAATTACAGGAAAAAAATCTGTAAAAAAATACAAACACATGTAGGCTAAACAATACACTACTAAATAACCAAGATATCACTGAAGAAATCAAACAGTAAATCAAATACCTAGATACAAATGACGATGAAAACACGAGGACCCAAATCCTATGGGATGCAGCAAAAGCAGTTCTAAGAGGGAAGTTTATAGCAATACAATCCTACCTTAAGAAACAAGAAACATCTCAAATAAACAACATAACCTTACACCTAAAGCAATTAGAGAAAGAAGAACAAAAAACCTGCAAAGTTAGCAGAAGGAAAGAAATCATAAAGATCAGACCAGAAATAAATGAAAAAGAAATGACGGAAACAATAGAAAAGATCAATAAAAGTAAAAGCTGGTTCTTTGAGAAGATAAACAAAATTGATAAACCATTAGCCAGACTCAACAAGAAAAAAAGGGAGAAGACTCGAATCAATAGCATTAGAAATGAAAAAGGAGAAGTAACAACTGACACTGCAGAGATACAAAGGATCATGAGAGATTACTACAAGCAACTCTATGCCAATAAAATGGACAACCTGGAAGAAATGGACAAATTATTAGAAATGCACAACCTTCCGAGACTGAACCAGGAAGAAATAAAAAATATGAACAGACCAATCACAAGCACTGAAATTGAAACTGTGATTAAAAATCTTCCAACAAACAAAAGCCCAGGACCTGATGGCTTCACAGGCGAATTCTATCAAACATTTAGAGAAGAGCTAACATCTATCCTTCTCAAACTCTTCCACAATATAGCAGAGGAAGGAACACTCCCAAACTCATTCTATGAGGCCACCATCACCCTGATAACAAAACCTGACAAAGATGTTCACAAAGAAAGAAAACTACAAGCCAATATCACTGATGAACATAGATGCAAAAATCCTCAACAGAATACTAGCAAACAGAATCCAACAGCACATTAAAAGGATAATACACCATGATCCAGTGAGGTTTATCCCAGGAATGCAAGGATTCTTCAACATGCACGTATCAATCAATATGATAAAACATATTAACAAATTGAAGGATAAAAACCATATGATCATCTCAATAGATGCAGGAAAAGCTTTTGACAAAATTCAACACCATTTATGATAAAAACCCTCCAGAAAGTAGGCATAGAGGGAACTTACCTCAACATAATAAAGGCCATATATGACAAACCCACAGCCAACATCATCCTCAATGGTGAAAAACTGAAACCATTTCCTCTAAGATCAGGAACAAGACAAGGTTGTCCACTCTCACCACTAATATTCAACATAGTTTTGGAAGTTTTAGCCACAGAAATCAGAGAAGAAAAAGAAGTAAAAGGAATCCAAATGGGGAAAGTAGAAGTAAAGCTGTCACTGTTTGCAGATGAGATGATACTATACATAGAGAATCCTAAAGATGCTACCAGAAAACTACTAGAGCTAATCAATGAATTTGGTAAAGTAGCAGGATACAAAATTAAGGCACAGAAATCTCTTACATTCCTATACACAAGTGATGAAAAATCTGAAAGAGAAATTAAGGAATCACTCCCATTTACCACTGCAACCAAAAGAATAAAATACCTAGGAATAAACCTACCTAAGGAGACAAAAACCTGTATGCAGAAAACTATAAGACACTGATGAAAGAAATTAAAGATGATACCAACAGATGGAGAGATATACCATGTTCTTGGTCGGAAGAATCAACATTCTGAAAATGACTATACTACCCAAAGCAATCGACAGATTCAATGCAGTCCCTATCAAACTAACAATGGCATTTTTCACAGAACTAGAACAAAAAATTTCACAATTTGTATGGAACAAAAAAGACACCGAATAGCCAAAGCAATCTTGAGAAAGAAAAATGGAGCTGGAAGAATCAGGCTCCCTGACTTCAGACTACACTACAAAGCTACAGTAATCAAGACAGTATGGTACTCTCACAAAAACAGAAATATAGGGTCAATGGAACAGGATAGAAACCCAGAGATAAACCCACAGACGTACGGTCACCTTATTTTTTTTTTTTTTTAAAGCTTAATGGCATTTTTATGGAGGAATTTTTTTTTAATTTATTTATTTATATATTTTTGGCTGTGTTGGGTCTTCGCTTTCTGTGCAAGGGCTTACTCTAGTTGCGGCAAGTGGGGACCACTCTTCATCGCGGTGCGCAGGCCTCACTGTCGCGGCCTCTCTTGTTTCGGAGCACAGGCTCCAGACACGCAGGCTCAGTAGTTGTGGCTCACGGGCCTGGTTGCTCTGCAGCATGTGGGACCTTCCCAGACCAGGGCTCAAACCCGTGTCCCCTGCATGGGTAGGCAGATTCTCAACCACTGCGCCACCAGAGAAGCCCTGGTCACCTTATTTTTGATAAAGGAGGCAAGAATATACAATGGAGAAAACACAGCATCTTCAATGAGTGGTGCTGGGAAAACTGGACAGCCACATGTAAAAAAGAATGAAATCAGAAATAAATAAATAAATAAATAAAAGAATGAAATCAGAATACTCCCTAACACCATACACAAAAAATAAATTCAAAATGGATTAAAGACCTAAATGTAAGGCCAGACACTATAAAACTCTTAGAGGAAAACATAGGCAGAACACTCTGTGACATAAATCACAGCAAGATCCTTTTTGACCCACCTCCTTGAGAAATGGAAATAAAAACAAAAATAAACAAATGGGACCTAATGAAACTTAAAGCTTTTGCACAGCAAAGGAAACCATAAACAAGACAAAAAGCCAACCCTCAGAATGGGAGAAAATAGTTGCAAATGAAGCAACTGACAAAGGATTAATCTCCAAAATTTACAAGTAGCTCATGCAGCTCAATATCAAAAACACAAACAACCCAATCCAAAAATGGGCAGAAGACCTAAATAGACATTTCTCCAAAGATGATATACAGATTGCCAACAAACACATGAAAGGATGCTCAACATCACTAATCATTAGAGAAATGCAAATCAAAACTACAATGAGGTATCACCTCACACTAGTCAGAATGGCCATCATCAAAAAATCTACAAACAATAAATGCTGGAGAGGGTGTGGAGAAAAGGGAACCCTCTTGCACTGTTGATGGGAATGTAAATTGATACAGCCACTACGGAGAACAGTATGTAGGTTCCTTAAAAAACTAAAAATAGAACTCCCATACGACCCAGCAATCCCACTACTGGGCATATACCCTTAGAAAGCCATAATTCAAGAAGAGTCATGTACCACAATGTTAACTGCAGCTCTATTTACAATAGCCAGGACATGGAAGCAACCTAAGTGTCCATCAACAGATGAATGGATAAAGAGGATGTGGCACATATATACAATGGAATATTACTCAGCCATAAAAAGAAACGAAATTGAGTTATTTATAGTGAGGTGGATGGACACAGAGTCTGTCATACAGAGTGAAGTAAGTCAGAAAGAGAAAAACAAATACCGTATGCTAACACATATATACGGAATCTAAAAAAAAAAAATAGTTCTGAAGAACCTAGGGGCAGGACAGGAATAAAGACGCAGACAGAGAGAATGGACTTGGACATGGGGAGTGGGAAGGTAAGCTGGGACAAAGTGAGAGAGTGGCATGGACATATATACACTACCAAATGTAAAACAGATAGCTAGTGGGAAGCAGCCACATAGCACAGGGAGATCAGCTCAGTGCTTTGTGACCACCTAGAGGGGTGGGACACGGAGAGTGGGAGGGAGATGCAAGAGGGAGGTGATATGCAGATATATGTATATGTATAGCTTATTCACTTTGTTATAAAGCAGAAACTAACACACCATTGTAAAGCAATTATACTCCAATAAGGATGTTCAAAAACAAAAACAAGAAAGAAAGAATTAAAGGATAAAACACTATTCTAGCACATGCCTGGGACACTGTAGGCCACTCTGATCATGAAATCTAAATAAACAGTCAGAATGAAAGCCTACATGGGAATGATAAACCCCAAAATGAGGATCACAACTATCTCTGGGTAAAGGGATAAGAATGTGCTCGTGGAAGGGTAGAGATAATTTCAATTATATTTACAACAATGGTTTCTTCGATTGAATAAGAAGTACAATGGTTTCTTAGGTTGAACGATAAGTACAAAAAGGTTCGTTTCTCTGCATGTGCTACATGTCTTCCAGATCCACTTGCCCCTTCACCCCTTCATCTCCAAGTCATGGTAGGTGACCTAGGTGGACTGCATCAAAAGGCTCCGTTGCCTCCTGCCTTATGACTGCGTCTGGCAAACAGGCAGCTCCAGCGTGACTCAGAGAAAGGAACTGAAGTCAGGGTATTTGTTCTCCCAGCTTCCTGCAAATTGAGCATGACCCTTGCTTGAAAGCCATAGCGCGTAGCTGGAGATCTCCCCACAGCCCTCTCTGTCTCCAGTAAGTGCTCCGTATTAGTTATTTACCACACATAACAAACTCAGAAACGTAAAACAATGAACATGTACTATCTCACAGATTCTGAGTGCCTCTGCCTCAAGGTCTCTCACGAGGCTATAACCCAGGGTTCAACTGGAGCTGCGGTTTCATCTAAAGATTCAGTTGAGGGAAGATCCACTTCCAACTCACTCATCATGGTATCACAGGTTGCTGGGGTGAGGAATCTCAGCTTCTCGTCATAACAGCTTCCCCATCAGCAGCTCAAGCCATGGCAGCTTGCTTCCCCCAGAGCAAGTGAGACAACAACCTAATCTCAGAAGTGACATCCCATTATGTTCTATTCATTAGAAGCAGTGAGTAGGTTCAGCCCACACTCAAGAGGAAGGGACTACACAAGGGCGTGAACACAGACTTACTGGGAGGAGGGGATGGGTGGGGGCCATCTTAGAGACTGCTCACCACACTTCTCCAGGCCTGGGGCGATAACCAGCTGTTACTAGCTCTATGGTTACTAAAACAATCATCCAGGTTTCCTCAAACCCTGGTTAATAACTCCTTATTAAGCTCTCCTCAAATTATTTCAATTTTCCAGGACCCTGATTTAGACATTATGCTTAAAATTGTTTTGTATGTCTAAAATATTTCTTACTAAAAATATTTTTAAATGTTATAAATATAAAGGATGTGCTGGAATGTGATCTTGATCATAAGATGTGAGAAAAATAGACATGTACTTGTTTACCAAAGCCTTGTCTACAAATCTTTCTTAATGATTGAAATAATGAGTTTGAAGACAAAAACTAATGAATAAAGTGAAGTAGCCTTCTTGAATATCTAATATCTACTTACCTAAAAATATAATGAATTCAAGAAGGGTTTAGATAAATCATGATTAGTCAGTTTTCATTTCTGAAATCTCCAAATATTCTGGATATATTCTCTAGTCTTTTAAAATAATATTATTCTGCCCTCCCACAAAAGTTCCTTAGCTCCACTATCAGGACACAGGATTAGCCATATGATGGCTGATGATTTACCGCTGAGTATGCTCTCCTAGCTCCTTCATCTTGTAATAAACCAGTTTTGTAAAGCATGTGCCTTACAAAAATCACTTTAAATAGTCTCATAAATTAGGAAGGTCAGGATAGTCTAAATTCAACGTAATATTCTATTCATAATCCTAATTTCATGCAAAAAATCACTTCAAAATTTCCATTAACATCCATAATAAAGTACAAGAGGAAAGCAGTTGCAAATTAAGCTTGGAAATGAGGGAATCAAATACTAATGCTCAGAACGTTTGAGGGCCACAAGAATAATATTTGAAAGACTCAGGGCTGAGACTTCATTTTTCCAAACTGCTCAATGTAAAAGACAATAGTAAAAGTAACCTGAGCAAGGGTTTGAATGAGTAGAAAATGGAGACACACAGCCAAAAAGAGGAAGAGGGAACAAGGTTCAAGTCAAACCTTTCAATTATAAGTAATTTTAATCCCTCCTTGTTCCTTACATGAGAAATGGAATTTGTTCTGATAGAACAGGGTGAGGTAAGAAAAAAGAAAATGGAGAACTAGAAAGAAAGATAAGCTAAAAGCAATAATGAAAATTAATCATAACATCTGGGAAAATTTAGACGACCTTTATGGGAGCAGAGACAAAAATTCCACTGAAACTAATTACCACATTTTCAACTTTGACTTTACGTGAAGTATGAATCTAGAGAGTAAAATAAATGTTTACCTTTAATGAAATGACTTTCAGGTAATAATGCATTGCTATTTCACAGACAGGTTGAAAACATTTTTCCATTACTAACATTTTTGCCAGTACTTGACATTTTCCTCAGTCACTGCCATACTTATTAATCAGAAGTTTAGTACTAATGCTAAAATAATTTCCATGTTATTCCTTCCTAGAAAATTATTTTTATCCCAGTAGTATCTATCACATTCTGAAAAAAAAAAAAAAGGGAAGCAAGACTTTACATGTTAGCTCAATACTTACAGATCCCAGGGTTCCCTCCCATCCCTCCTCTTCTCCTCTACCTAAGTATAATTCTCCAAACCAGAATGGAGGCAACTCATTTCTGGAATGTCTAGCCATACAGACATAATAACCAAAGAATAAATCTAAAATAGATGGCAATTTTTATCTTTAGTCATTGGATGAGTTATGAATTTCCTAATCTTCTATTGAAGCTTGAGAAAAACACAGCCAATCACTTTGGAAAAATATTGCTGGTTTATGAAATATATCCTTTGATTATCTGTTCTGAAAAGTATATTTCTAAATCAAGGAAAATTTTCAAAACGGGTATAATTTTACAACTTGGGAATAACTTTTAAATTGCTTGCACAAAAGTCTATAATTGCTTGCACATAAAAATTAACCTATGACATTAAATACTAAGTGTATACTTCAATTAACTATATTTGCCCATTGCAATCATCTGAAAAAGTTTATTATTTTACATTTTATAGCCAACAAATTCTTCCAAGTCTTATAAGCAACCATCTCAAAATACAGTAAATGCCACTGGCCATTAAATAAAATTCCCTAAGGAAGCTCATACAGTGACAGTGATGACTCACCACTCTATGTTTATTAGCAGGTTATAGGTGAGTAAATACCATTGACACTAATAAATCACCTCAGATCATTACGTTGAGAAGGATTATGGTGATAATATCAATGTCACAGCTGTATCACTTATTCCATCTGCATTACCTCGTTCCATGTATGCCTCATTACCTCCTTTTCCCCTATTACTCATTGAAAGGAGGCAGCATCTACTTAAACGTTATGAAAAAAATAGGTTAACAGACAAATGAAAGCCAAAGACTTGTAATGGGAACAGAAACTCTCCTGTGAATGTTAATATTAACTTTCACTTGATTAAAAAAAATGAAGTATTCTTATCTGAGGAGAAACTTTGCCTTGAGTATAATACATTTGAATTATGAAGAGTTTTTGTCTTTTAGAGTTCAGAGCTCCTCATTACCTAGAGAGAGATGACTAAATTACAGAATAATAAGCTGATATATTTGAAAGGAAATGCTGGTGCATTTGATTTAATCAAACGATTATAAAATGACATTATCAGATCTTTCAGACAGGAAAATGGATTCTTTGAAATCGGACATCGAACAAAAATCAAACAATGGAATTCCATTCTAACTCGGAAATTTTTTAAAATATCCACTCAACAAATATTGACGCACCGAATATTTATTGAACCCTACCATGTGCTAGACACTGTACCCAGCACTGGAAACATGTAGATAAGAAGATCTCTGCCCTCATGATGCTTAGAGTCCATAGAGGAAAAAGGTAAGCAGAGAGATTCTGCAACACTGAGAGATAAGAACAGTACTAAACGTGTACATTCAAAGACAGTCTCTAGTTACTGTTATAATAGAGATGTTGTCTTAGTCCCTTCAGGCTGCTATAACTAAATACCACAGGCTGGGGAGTTTATAAACAACAGAAATTTATTACTCACAGTCCTAGAGGCTGTAAGCCTGAGATCAAGGTGCCAGCATGGTCAGGTGAGAACTCTCTTCTGGGTTGCAGCCTTCTCATTGTATCCACACTGGTGGAAAGGTCAAGGAAGCTCTCTGAGTGTCTTTTCTAACAGCACTAATCTCACTCATGAGGGCTCCACCCTCATGATCTAATTACCTCCCAAAGGCATCACCTACTAATACCTTTGGGGGTTAGGATTTCAACATATGAATTTGGGGGGAACACAAACATTCAGACCGTAGCAGATGTGTTGCAGTCTCTTTTAACAAGATATAGGACATTTCTTAAAAGTTCTATTGAATAATGAGCTCATCTTGGAGGTGAGGAAAGTAAAATAAAGTGTCAGTCTATGTTTTAGAAATTATCTCACCATATACTATTAATATCACTTGTTTTGAAAGAAAAATAAGAGACATGTTAATGTTCTGTGAGTCTGATGGGATAACATCGAACTGATGACCAAGACCTGACAAAAAATAAAGTTTTGATAACCACACTCTATTTCCTTGAGCAATGAGCGTCTGTCTCTTCTGTGCCTTACAGAGACATGAGTGGATAGAAGATGAGCCCACACCATTCTACCTCACAGCTGAGGTGTAATAGCCTTGCTGTTAGAAGGACCAGTCAGGAGTTAGCATGAGTGTGTGCATGGAGGAGGGGGAAGGGAGCTCTATGAAGAAGTCTGAGACCTAATCACAGAGACATTAAACCTCTTGCATTCAGATCATTTCCAATCCTTTCTCCTCTAACATCCCCTATACTGGAGTTTGGAAAGAGGGAAGACAGAGATTACACAGCTGAGTCTCCCTCCTCCCAGATGCTTTTATCCTGTGGGGGGAAATGCACTGGTTGACCCACAAAGTTTATGGTTCTGATCAGGAGGGGCAGATATGAGGTGGATCGCTCCATACCACCAAGTCCACTATTTGTTCTGCAACTTTGTCAAGCGCCTGGTGGAAAGAGTGCTCAATTTGGTCAAAACACATAAATGAGTTTGGCAACCTCTTAGAAAAAAACTTGGTCAGAAGCCATCCTGCAATAAGCCCTTACCACAGTGCAAATAGGTTCCTCCTTGTTGTTAGAATTCATGCTTTCAGAGGGTAGAGACCAAGTCTTTCATCATGTCCCCAGGGTTTAGTACCAGTGTGTTTTTCCCTGCATGAGATGCTTCAGAACTTGGTTAGTGCTAAATAACTGAATGAATGAAAGGTTGCCTGAGGGATTCATACTAAAGTCAAATATTGGATTCTAGTTTCCTTATTTTATTTTAAAGCATAACGCATAAGTACATCTGTTTACAGCAGAAACAGGCAGGACAGAATCACTTCCAACCCAACTAGTCACGCCATCACAGAGCAACCTCAGGAGTTGCTGTGCACTTCACCAGGTGGCGGGACCTGCTCAGCATCTTCCAGATTGCAAATCCCATGGAGGCATCAACTGTTTCCATAAGGTTTAGTCAAAATGGAGAGAGGTATTGGTGATCTTCTCTTTGCTACTGATGTGTAATAACATATGGGTAAGTTCATATGCACTGTTCTAAGTTATGGCATGGCTTTTGGTCATACTCTGATGGACTGACACAAAATCAATAGGACTACAGCCAGAAAGTGGCCAGCATGGAAAATAATGAACTCCTACACCAGTTGTTTCATTTATTTTTTTCACTTTTCCCCTGAGAACCACGGTGAGCTATGAAACTCCAGGGTTCCCATGCTTCATTGCAAATACAATCTGATCGGGCTGTCGTACTTATCTTTATTATCTCCTCCCCTACCTTCTAACCCCATCCCAGGACCTAGGACAGTTTCCAAAACACAGTACATCTCATAAATGTTTGTCAGATTACTGGCATTTCTTTGTAGCTAAATATAATACAGGGGAAAATATACATATTCTTAGAAATCCTTATACATTTGAAAATCTCAAGAGGCCAAGGAATGATAATTCAAATGGACTTTATACTGAAAAACCTCAGTAAAGGAAACCAAACAACATCTCATTATCTGAAAGTAACTGCTTGAATCTGTTACAATGTATTTTTATTACTTTTATCAGGTTTCTTTATAACTTTACCCATAACATTTTTAATTGAAAAGAAAACTGTTTAAATCATTGAAATTCAACTGCCTATTTGCTCAAAGAAGATATTTATTTAATTGTTTATTTGTTTCTCCATTAAAAATAACTGGTTCACTGCATGCAGAACTGAATTCTTTTTATGGTATTTCAATTCCTAAGCATATTTAAAAGGAAGAACGATCTGGCATTTCATTGGAGTTTTACTGAATTCTTTGATAATATATAGGCACATTATAGGCATCAAGTTTTTCTTGCTATACTATAGATATCATTCATATCCACCCAGATAAACATTTGGATTAACCACAGTTCACTTATTTTCCTTCAAAAATGATGACTTTTAAACACTGAGACAAGAAATCTATATTTTAGTTTATTATTCAGCATGGCTTCTAGTTGTTTCCATTCTGAATCTACATTACCAGTAAATCAATTCTAATTTTCTCCAAACTAAAATTACTCAAAAAAAATTTCCGCAATAGCAAACATTGATCCAGCATGAAAACTGAAATAATTTAAAATTCATTACTTGTTCTGTTCCCTCACCCATTCACTATTAGAAATAAAATAACTCTTCATCCCCCCCCATTCTATGCCAGTGAAATTGAGCTGCTGCATCATTCTTTTATAACAAAGACTCCCTTTTTCAAACACAGTTATGCAAGACAGGAACAGCTTCTCAAAAAAACACAATTATGTTAGACAATTATTTAATAACTATGTAATTCAAACTCTCCCAACTTTTAGTCAATAATATTTATTTGGTGAAACACAATGAATTTTTTAGGTTAAGTGAAATAGTCTAAAAATTTAAGTATAGTTTAAGCTCCTTTTATAGGTGGTACTATGGACCCATCTGTTTTAATTAGACTTGGGGGGAAAATTCTTTAAAATGTTAAAACTTTGAATAATTTCAAATTTTTTTAAATTATAATAACTTGCAGATACATTATTTAATGTGTATGTTCATGTATATATTAAATGTATCTTTGACATATATAGGAGCAATTATTATAATCCCATTTTATTGATGGAGAAAGTGAAAGACTAATGAGTTGTAAAATGTGTGAAACAAAAGGAATAGGCTCTGGGTTTCCCAGTTCCTAATCAAGTGTATCTCTTCTGATTATTAACTTTTAAAGATTCAAATTCTAAAATGAATTGTGTTAACATCTTCAAAACCAAAATTTCTCTCAGCTACTACAGCAACTTGAAGTTCCAAGATGTTAGTAATTTTCATTTGTTCACATTGGTTCAACTGCTGTAGAGATCAGGTTCAGAGCACTGTGAGTTCAATTCATTTAAAAGCACACATTGGGTTTCCCTGGTGGCAAAGCGGTTAAGAAATCCACCTGTCAGTGAAGGGGACACAGGCTCGAGCCATGGTCCGGGAAGATCCCACATGCCGCAGAGCAACTAAGCCCATGTGCCACAACTACTGAGCCTGAGCTCTAGAGCCCACAAGCCACAACTACTGAGCCCATGTGCCACAACTACAGAAGCCCACGTGCCTAGAGTCCATGCTCTGCAACAAGAAAAGCCACCGCAATGAGAAGACCATGCACCACAACAGAGTAGCCCCCGCTCACCACAACTAGAGAAAACCCACACGCAGCAACGAAGACCCAACACAGCCAAAAATAAAATGAATAAATTTATTAAAAATAAATTAATAAAAAAATAAAAGCACACATTGAGGGAACTCCCTGGCGAGCCAGTGGTTAGGACTCCATGCTTTCGCTGCTGACAGCATGGGTTCAATCCCTGGTCAGGGAACTAAGATCCTGCAAGCCACGTGGTGTAGCCAATTAATTAATTAATTAAAAGCACACATTGATGCCGCAGACCAATATAAAGAAGGAAATGCAGGTGTAGCAATGAGCAAAGATGATGAATACAGGTTGGGAAATACTGAGTGTGGGATCCAAAGAGAGATACTCAGAGTTATTCAGTAGGCAGCTGTGTATATGGACTTACCATGCACCAGTTAATTATGAAGGCACTTGGGACCCAAAACAAATCCCAGTAGGGAAACAAAGGAGGGAATAGGTGTCAGTATCTTTCAGAGTCCGGTTAGGGCATAGAAGTCACACTTACTTTTAATAGACAGAATTTAATATAGATAATTGTTAACTATATATTGAATAGCTGAAAAGGCAGACAGAACTCTAAGGTATCACAGAGGTAAAAACCACAGGAAGCCATTACCGCACCTAGAGTTGGAGAAACAAAGGGAAGAATTATTAAAATTTAGAAGCTTGTTGAAGGGGCCTTGTGTGGGGACCCAGACTATCGAGGAGGGGGCACTGCTTGCCTGATGCTGGTATGTCTCTGAGGGAGTTGGACAAGACTGATCCTGCTAGCATTAGTGAAATGAAAACTGGATTCAACTGCTTCTTTGGACTCAACTGCCATGGCCAGGGTGAAGTAAGGTAAGGGTGACCCTGACAAAATCAAAAAGCCTGCATGAACCAACAGAAAAGAGCAAGTCCAAGTCCCTTCTCCCTCCACCAGCTGTGCATGCTCCCTGGCACCCCCTGTTGGCAAAGCCCAACACGGACACTCCTGACTAAGCAGAAATGTGGTATACAGAGTCCCAGCCTCAGCATGACAGAGTAGGGAATAGAAGTATGATAGGTTTGGAGCTGAGAGAGACAACAGCTTAGTAACTGACACATAATGGTTTATTCCAGTTGGAAGGAAGAGGTTCAGAAATGATTTGATAAAGTTAAACTAAGTTATAGATACTTGATTGCACTGAGTCACTGTAATATATCAAGCATGGTATTAAGCACCTAATAAGTCCATTAGCTCATTTAATTTAATCCTCACAACAACCATACGAAGTAAATGTTATTATTCCAAGATTACAGATAAGAAAACTGAGGTTTAGGAAGCTTAAGTGAATTGACCAAGCTATATAGTTAGTATTTTTTCTGGTCTAAATGTTTGTTTTCCTTTATAACTTGAGGTAGTAGCTTTTAAACTGTGGTCTGTGGAACCCTCAAGCTCCAAGAGATTACCTGAGGGGCCCCAGGGAGGATGACAGTCAGATGAGCCCTGGCTTCCCCATCCCTGGTTCAAACTGCAGCAACTCTACTTCTACCTATTTTATAAATGAAGCAGGTACAGAGGGAATGTGGGAAGCCATGTAAGATTCCACTTGAAAGAAATGGCTAATGCTGCTAAAAAAAAAAGCTTGAAAACCTCCTCCTTAAAAACAGATTAGTATATTCTTTACCCTATAGAGTTACTTCTGAACAATTCCTGATTGCTTAGTTTACCATCACTTCTCTCCTATTTTAGTTTAAAGGCAAGAACTGCTTTTTTAATATCCTACTGGTATCATCTAATTGCTCCTTTCCTAAATTGATGGCTCCTACTATGAAAAGATGCTTTTAATTTATCCCAGAGTTTGACAGACTCAATAGTGCTCTTGGCCTTCTGCATTCTATCCCTCCGCTCAAGACTGAAGCCCATCTCCCAGCCAGCTCCAAAGTCACCTGCTCATTACCTCTCCCAGTTGATATCTGAGCTCTCCATCTTAAAACCCAGCATCATGCTAAGGCTCTGGGGCTTCCGAAAGGGGAGAAACTATTTTTTTACTTGACAGACTAAAATCATAATACCTACGTAAAAATTTTAAAATGAAGCCCCACAGAGCATCTACTGAAACCCTATTCAGTCTGCTCATCCCCCAGCAAGCCAGGAAAGTCAGGTAGTGTGTGTTCATTTCATAGCAGAAATTTGTGTTAAGTCAAATCCAGGCATTAAATAAAGAGTTACTAAAGGGTAGTTGGCCTTGACCTAGAATTTGTAAATCTTTTCATTTATAAAAATTAATTGTATTTCAGCTGACTCTAGTATTTTAGTCATTATGTGAAAGCTATACATGATTATCCTTTGAGAATGAGGTGGGGGATAAAGACTATAAAATTTGGGTCATATTTATAGTTAGTTATCCATATGCACATAAAGGAAATCTTTGTGCATCTTAAGCTTTGCCAAAAAATTCTGCAATTGGGCTTCCCTGGTGGCGCAGTGGTTGAGAGTCTGCCTACCAATGCAGGGGACACGGGTTCGAGCCCTGGTCTGGGAAGATCCCACATGCTGCGGAGCAACTAGGCCCGTGAGCCACAGCTACTGAGCCTGCGCATCTGGAGTTTGTGCTCCGCCACAAGAGAGGCCGCAACAGTGAGAGGTCCACGCACAGCGATGAAGAGTGGCCCCCGCTTGCCGCAACTAGAGGAAGCCCTCGCATAGAAAACGAAGACCCAACGCAGCTAAAAATTAATTAATTAATTAATTTAAAAAAAATCTGCAATTATATCAAAGTATATCAAAGAGCCATGATATGACATTAGGTAAGGATGTAAATTAATTTTAAGCCATGTGGAGTCATTAAGAATGAAAATGAACATGTCATGGAGAATTAAGGAAAATAAAAACACTTATGGACCAGAGGGCAGACAGCAGAAGCAAGAAGAACTACAATCCTGCAACCTGTGGAACAAAAACCACATTCACAGAAAGACAGACAAGATGAAAAGGCAGAGGGCTATGTATCAGATGAAGGAACAAGATAAAATGCCAGAAAAACAACTAAATGAAGTGGAGATAGGCAAACTTCCAGAAAAAGAATTCAGAATAATGATAGTGAAAATGATCCAGGACCTCGGGAAAACAATGGAGGCAAAGATCGAGAACATGGAAGAAATGTTTAACAAAGACTTAGAAGAATTAAACAACAAACAAACAGATGAACAATACAATAACTGAAATGAAAACTACACTAGAAGGAATCAATAGCAGAATAACTCAGTGACCTGGAAGACAGAATTGTGGAATTCACTGCTGCGGAACAGAATAAAGAAAAAAGAATGAAAAGAAATGAAGACAGCCTAAGAGACCTCTGGGACAACATTAAACGCAACAACATTCACATCATTGGGGTCCCAAAAGGAGAAGAGAGAGAGAAAGGACCCGAGAAAATATTTGAAGAAATTATAGCCGAAAACTTCCCTAACATGGGAAAGGAAATAGCCACCCAAGTCCAGGAAGCGCAGAGAGTCCCATACAAGATAAACCCAAGGAGAAACACGCTGAGACACATAGTAATCAAACTGGCAAAAATTAAAGACAAAGAAAAATTATTGAAAGCAGCAAGGGAAAAATGAAAAATAACATACGAGGAAACTCCCATAAGGTTAACAGCTGATTTCTCAGCAGAAACCCTACAAGCCAGAAGGGAGTGGCATGATATACTTAAAGTGATGAAAGGGAAGAACCTACAACCAAGATTACTCTACCCGGCAAGGATCTCATTGAGATTTGATGGAGAAATCAAAAGCTTTACAGACAAGCAAAAGCTAAGAGAATTCAGCACCACAAAACCAGCTCTACAACAAATGCTAAAGTACTTCTCTAAGTGGGAAACACAAGAGAAGAAAAGAAACTACAAAAACAAACCCAAAACAATTAAGAAAATGGTCACAGGAAGATACATATCGATAATTACCTTAAAAATGAATGGATTAAATGCTCTAACCAAAAGACACAGGCTTGCTGAATGGATACAAAAACAAGACCCATATATATGCTGTCTACAAGAAACCCACTTCAGACCTAGGGACACATACAGACTGAAAGGGAGGGAATGGAAAAAGATATTCCATGCAAATGGAAATCAAAAGAAAGCTGGAGTAGCTATACTCATATCAGAAAAAATAGACTTTAAAATAAAGAATGTTACAAGAGACAAGGAAGGACACTACATAATGATCAAGGGATCTATCCAAGAAAAAGATATAACAATTATAAATATATATGCACCCAACACAGGAGCACTTCAATACATAAGGCAACTGCTAACAGCTATAAAAGAGGAAATCGACAGTAACACAATAATAGTGGGGGGACTTTAACACCTCACTTACACCAATGGACAGATCATCCAAAATGAAAATAAATAAGGAAACAGAAGCTTTAAATGACACAACAGACCAGATAGATTTAACTGATATTATAGGACATTGCATCCAAAACCAGCAGATTAACCTTTCTTCTCAAGTGCACACGGAACATTCTCCAGGATAGATCACATCTTGGGTCACAAATCAAGCCGCAGTAAATTTAAGAAAATTGAAATCATATCAAGCATCTTTTCTGACCACAACGCTATGAGATTAGAAATGAATTACAGGGGAAAAAATGTAAAAACACAAACACATGGAGGCCAAACAATACGTTACTAAATAACCAAGAGATAACTGAAGAAATCAAAGAGGAAATCAAAAAATACCTAGAGACAAATGACAATGAAAACACGAAAAAGAAAAAAAAAAAAACACAACGATCCAAAACCTATGGGATGCAGCAAAAGCAGTTCTAAGAGGGAAGTTTATAGCTATACAAGCCTACCTCAAGAAACAAGAAATATCTCAAATAAACAATCTACGCTTACACCTAAAAGAACTAGAGAAAGAAAAAAAACAAAACCCAAAGTTAGCAGAAGGAAAGAAATCATAAAGATCAGAGCAGAAATAAATGAAATAGAAACAAAGAAAACAATGGCAAAGATCAATAAAATTAAAAGCTGGTTCTTTGAGAAGATAAAACAAAATTGATAAACCATTAGCCAGACTCATCAAGAAAAAGAGGGAGAGGACTCAAATCAATAAAATTAGAAATGAAAAAGGAGAAGTTACAACAGACACTGCAGAAATACAAAGCATCCTAAGAGACTACTACAAGCAACTGTATGCCAATAAAATGGACAACCTGGAAAAAATGGACAAGTTCTTAGAAAGGTATACCCTTCCAAGACTGAACCAGGAAGAAATAGAAAATATGAACAGACCAATCTCAAGTAATGAAATAAAAACTGTGATTAAAAATCTTCCAACAAACACAAGTCCAGGACCAGATGGCTTCACAGGTGAATTCTATCAAACATTTAGAGAAGAGCTAACACCTATCCTTCTCAAACTCTTCCAAAATATTGCAGAGGAAGGAACACTCCCAAACTCATTCTATGAGGCCACCATCACCCTGATACTGAAACCAGACAAAGATACTACAAAAAAAGAAAATTACAGACCAATATCACTGATGAATATACATGCAAAAATCCTCAACAAAATACTAGCAAACAGAATCCAACAGCACATTAAAAGGATCATACACCATGATCAAGTGGGATTTATCCCAGGGATGCAAGGATTCTTCAGTATACGCAAATCAATCAATGTGATACACCATATTAACAAATTGAAGAATAAAAACCATATGATCATCTCAATAGACGCAGAAAAAGCTTTTGACAAAATTCAACACCCATTTATGGTAAAAACTCTCCAGAAAATGGGCATAGAGGGAACCTACCTCAACATAATAAAGGCCATATATGACAAACTCACAGCAAACATCATTCTCAATGGTGAAAAACTGGAAGCATTTCCTCTAAGATCAGGAACAGGAAAAGGATGTCCACTCTCACCACTATTATTCAACATAGTTTTGCAAGTCCTAGCCATGGCAATCAGAGAAGAAAAAGAAATATAAGGAATACAAATTGGAAAAGAAGAAGTAAAACTGTCACTGTTTGCAGATGACATGATACTATACATAGACAATCCTAAAAATGCCACCAGAAAACTACTAGAGCTAATCAATGAATTTAGTAAAGTTGCAGGATACAAAATTCATGCACAGAAATCTCTTGCATTCCTATACACTAATGATGAAAAATCTGCAAGAGAAATTATGGGAACACTCCCATTTACCATTGCAACAAAAAGAATAAAATACCTAGGAATAAACCAACCTAGGGAGAAAAAAGACCCTTATGCAGAAAACTATAAGACACTGATGAAAGAAATTAAAGATGATACCAACATATGGAGAGATATACCATGTTTTTGGATTGGAAGCATCAATATTGTGAAAATGACTATACTACCCAAAGCAATCTACAGATTCAATGCAATCCCTATCAAATTACCAATGGCATTTTTTACAGAACTAGAACAAATCATCTTAAAATTTGTATGGAGACACAAAAGATCGTGAATACCCAAAGCAGTCTTGAAGGAAAAAACGGAGCTGGAGCAATCAGACTCCCTGACTTCAGACTATACTACAAAGCTACAGTAATCAAGACAATATGGTACTGGCACAGAAACAGAAACATAGATCAATGGAACAAGATAGAAAGCCCAAAGATAAACCCACACACCTATGGTCAACTAATCTATGACAAAGGAGGCAAAGATATACAATGGAGAAAAGACAGTCTCTTCAATAAGTGGTGCTGGGAAAACTGGACAGCTACATGTAAAAGAATGAAATTAGAACACTCCCTAACACCATACACAAAAATAAACTCAAAATGGATTTGAGACCTAAATGTAAGACCGGACACTATAAAACTCTTAGAGGAAAACATAGGAAGAACACTCTGTGACATAAACCACAGCAAGATCTTTTTTGATCCACCTCCTAGAGTAATGGAAATAAAAATGAAAATAAACACATGGGACCTAATGAAACTTCAAAGCTTTTGCACAGCAAAGGAAACCATAAACAAGACAAAAAGCCAACCCTCAGAATGGGAGAAAATATTTGCAAACGAGTCAACAGACAAAGGATTAATCTCCAAAATATATAAACAGCTCATGAAGTTCAATATTAAAGAAACAAACAACCCAATCCAAAAATGGGCAGAAGACCTAAATAGACATTTCTCCAAAGAAGACATACAGATGGCCAAGAAGCACATGAAAAGCTGCTCAACATCACTAATTATTAGAGAAATGCAAATCAAAACTACAATGAGGTATCACCTCACACCAGTTAGAATGGGCATCATCAGAAAATCTACAAACAACAAATGCTGGAGAGGGTGTGGAGAAAAGGGAACCCTCTTGCACTGTTGGTGGGAATGTAAATTGATACAACCACTATGGAGAACAGTATGGAGGTTCCTTAAAAAACTAAAAATAGAATTACCATATGATCCAGCAATCCTACTGCTGGGCATATACCCAGAGAAAACCATAATTCAAAAAGACACATGCACCCCAATGTTCATTGCAGCACTATTTACAATAGCCAGGTCATGGAAGCAACCTAAATGCCCATCGACAGATGAATGGATAAAGAAGATGTTGTACATATATACAATGGAATATTACTCAGCCATAAAAAGGAACGAAATTGCGTCATTTGCTGAGACGTGGATGGATCTAAAGACTGTCATACAGAGTGAAGTAAGTCAGAAAGAGAAAAACAAATATTGTATATTAATGCATGTATGTGGAACCTAGAAAAATGGTACAGATGAACCAGTTTGCAGGGCAGAAGTTGAGACACAGATGTAGAGAACAAACGTATGGACACCAAGGGGGGAAAACCGCGGTGGGGTGGGGATGGTGGTATCCTGAATTGGGCGATTGGGATTGACATGTATACACTGATGTGTATAAAATTGATGACTAATAAGAACCTGCAGTATAAACAAACAAACAAACAAACAAACAAAAAAACTAATACTAAACTTTCTTTGGGTTATTTGTATGGAAATATGTTAATATAAATGTTTCAGACATTGCATGAAATTTCTAAAAATCTTATATGTTCTGGTATAATGTTATAAGTCATAATTCTAGTTATTACTTTAAAATGTATACCTCAGAAATAAAAAAAATAAAAATAAAAATAAAAACACTTACAGCTTTTTGATCTGTACAAAGAAAACTATAACATTTTATCATCATAAAGCAACCACTCTTCATAATATTTAAATGCTTACGTAAGAATTGGAGAGAATACCTTAAATCAAAGAAAATAATTCCTTAGAGTTATTGTGTGTGGGTTTATCATTTCCAAAATACCTTTCCTGATTACTCATTTGAGCTAGAGAACAATCCTTTACCCAGGAGAGGTATCTGTAGCCTCAATTTACAACACCCAAAGATATTTGATGATAAGCCCAATGTCACACAGAAAGGTAAAGAAGAATGACATCTAGTCCTCTGCCTTCCACTACATCACACACAGCATCCAACAAGACAAGCGGACATAGCAAAGTGCCTGCACCTGCACACTAGTGTAAACACGAGCTCATGTGTGCACACACAGGCTCTCCTTAATCTAAAATAACCAGGAAAATTTTAAATAATTCCAAAAATGGCATTCCGAACAGCTTTATTATAGGAAACTATAAACTCACATAGCTAAACTTAATTTTGTTATACATGCATTTATCACAGTCTGATAGGTGTTACTGTATTTTCATACATCTCACTATTAGACCATGAACTCTTTGAGAAAAAGGATCATACCTTATACTTAATGTATGTATTAAATGTATTTTTGTCCTCAGAGAATTTTTAAAAATGCCTTACACATAGTATGTATTCAATACGTGGGGTGAATTATAATTCAAGCATAACTATACCACAAATCTTCTATGAATAAAACAAATTTAACTGTTTTTACAAAGTAGTCAACTGAGGCAAAGCCTTGATGTAGACTAACCAAGACAAGTTAGTGTCACAGTCAGATATAAACTCTAAAATCTAGACAATATAACAAAGAATTTTTGAGATTTAGAAGCCTTTTCATAAGCTTCTGTTTCACCTGTTACCTCTGTTTTAGGCAGTTTTGGGTGCTATTAAAGTTACAGTCAGAATCCTAAATCAGTGCACATCTAGCTTACTTGACATACATGTATTGAGCCACTGCTACATTCTTAATACAGAGGTGTTGTGTGACTAAATGAAGGATGCTATCAGCAAGTAGCCCAGTGACACCAGAAAGATGCTAAGCTGTGTCACTCAGGCTCCAGGCATTAATTTCCACATGAAGCCAGATTAATTAACTGCTCCTCCAACTCCTTCGAGTCTCCCCACTGATCTGAAAAGCAGGCAAGTCACCTGCCACACCACTTACATCCACATCAGCCTACAGAAAAAGAGCCACTGACGCTGTAGTAAATTGAGGTCTTACTTTTATAGCAAAGTCCCAGCTCAGGACCCATCAGCTTCACTGACCTGAGCCATTGTGGAGAAGAAACTCTTTCTTACTCTAGAAATCTCATTGTAATTCCACTTCTTTCATTTTCCTAGTATGAGATCATAAGCATCTGGATCTCCATGGCTAGGCCAAAAATGAATGAGTGAGTGAGTATTCTACCCAGAAACAAATACGTTGTATGCAACATACATCCCTGGATTTTAATAATATAAAGTGTTTTTCATATTACATTCTCCAATTACATTCAAACCATGTAATTAACAGCTTTTCACTAATTTGAAATTTCATTTAAAGATGAGAAAAGAATAGCTTGACTTTATTTCTGAATATATAGACATAAAAGCCCTTTCTATTTCTTTAAGTTCCCTATGGGAAGTTTCTAAAAAGTTCTTTGATTTTAATTTATCTTGGGTCTTTCCATTTTTTAACGTAATACTAAAGAATCACTATGCCTATGTGTCCTACATGAAACCATATTCAGTACTCCTCACAAGCTCTCCTGATAAAAAGTTTGGCTGTATGTATTTAAGTAATAAACTAGCGAAAAGGTTAAGGAACTAATATCAGTAAATGAATCCTTCTCAAAAGCAAACTTGAACAAATGCCACTGTACACATTATCTCCTTACCAAAATTATGTCAAGGACAGTTTTTAAAACCATCCAAGATCTTCTCAGAGTTCAGTTCAAGCCACCTGAACTGCAGTGAATCATTCCATCCTCTGTGCTGTACTGCCATTGTGTCCACTTTGTCTTATGTCACATTAGAAGACGTTTTGAAAGAACCACAGTTTTCAGATATTTTCCTACCAAGCACAGCACATTAACAGAAACTGAAGATAAGGGGAAATGCAAATAATTTAAAAATTGGAGAGAGAACCATACATAAGTAATAAAATTTCAGTGCTCTCCTGAGCATTTACAGACCTGTCCTCAATGCTGAGACTGTCTCTACTATACTTAATAAAAGTTAATCTGGTAACAAAGATATAATCCTACACTACCCCGCAAAGACTTTTTTCTCCAAAAGGAAACTTTGAAATACAGGAAAGAAAAGCATGACTATTAGCTAATATGACAGATGGCAGAGTGACATTCCCACCAAGCATAGCTGTGATTAATGTATGTGCAAATAACCATTCAATAGAAAAATCTCTACAGCACCAATAGAAATTCTGACCAAATCATGGGTTGTCATGACAAGTCCTCATTATATTTTCCTAACCCTGGAAACTGTTATCCATTTGGAATCTAATGGTTCAGCCACACCTACTGGTCGTAAAAATAAGGGTAGATACCCCTAAACAAAATATTTAACAATACATTATAATGGGTATCTTCTCTGAAAATGGTCTCGGAACTCTGATAGCTCTACTTCTATTACACAATTGTGCAAATCATGGATGCTCAACCCAATTAACATAATCAGATTTCTTCAACTGAAAATTTGGATTTGGAATCAAGCAGCCCGTCAGCAGCATGCCGACATGGGCACTCTGGAGCACCTCAGAAAATGAGCCAGTTGTGGGGGTGGCTAGAAAACAGAAAGGAGATGACGGCTTTCCAGTCTTTCCAGATCCTTTTCAGGGTCCCTGATGCATTCCTGTTCTTGTGATGTATTCCTGTCTCCTTATTATAAATTCCACTTTGTTGTTTAATTCTCCTTGAGTTGACTTGCTACCTAAAATCCAAAGCCTTAAGTAATCATACACCTATACATTAAATTAGTTACTGTTATATTTTATTTACACTTCCATAAAACTACAGCTTATTTCCTCACCCAAAGTATAAGCTCCGTGAGAGCAAAGACTATTCTTTATATTCCTTACACACACACACACACACCCCCCACACAATAGCAATATACTGAATATACAATTATACATGCAATATATTATTTGAATATAGTAATACACTGAATATAGTAAGCCAGCTTTAAATACTTGCTCATTAATTATGGTTCTATATTGACATCTTTTTGCCTTTTTATTAAAAAATGTTCTTGTTTATAATTATGATCCATCGCATGACCTACATACAAGCACATATGTTGTTTGGGAGTGTTTCCTCAGTATTTGAAAACACCAGGAATTAACCTCCTGGGTCTGTTTTCCAACTTTTGGATGACAGATTGTGTTATGTGCTGTTCCTTATATTACTACTGAAACTAGTCCGTGTTAAAATGCAAACTAAGAAAAACAAAGAGCAGCTCTTGGGAGAATAAATACACTACCGAGAGAGGTGGTGAGATCCCCTCCCCTTGTGAAAAAGTTTCTGTAACCAGGTCAGAAAGAGTTCAACTACGTGGCTCCATTGCTGAAGAGCAGGTGGCAGGAAAGAAAAGGGTTGCCTTTAGTGATCTTCCACGTTTTTTTCCTCAAAGTGTCCTTCCAGACTGTAACCATCACCTCTTCCCTTGAAATTTCCTCTCCCAGTTATTTGGGATGGAACCCTGAGAGTTCTATGTGTATTATTTAACCCCAGAGTGACCAAGAGCAGGTCTCTGTTTATTCGTTTGAGGGTCCTCATATTCATACCTTTCTATTCCCAATAACAAAAATCAATGTTCTCATTACTTCACTCTGAGATCAAGCAACAATCTCCAAGCAGGACTCTCTGGTTTATCTCATTTCTTTCCAATTTGTCCTCCATAATACTACCAGTTCTAAAGCTATGTGTTTCTGCATCACTCCTTTACTCAAAAATTGACATGGCTCTCAGAGGCCAAAACTGATCCCATTTACCCATTTAATCTAATTTCCTACTATGCTTATTCAACCATGCAACAATGTATAACAATCCTTCAAGGACAGGCATTTTCTAAACATTAAGAAGATTACAGACAAGTAAACAGGATGCAGTACCATGGTGATAAGTGGTATGATAGAGATATGTATATGGTACTAAGAAAGCATATAGAAGGCAGTCTAAATGGGTTTATCAGAAAAGGCTTCCTGGAATAAGTTACCAAGAAATGAAATCTAAAGGGCAAGCAATTATTAGGAAGGTGATGATGAGTAAGAAAGTAGCCTTGGGAAAGCTAGGGGTAGGGATATGGAGAAAGGGAAGTATTCCAGGCAGGAAGAAATACGCACATGGGCCAGTAAGCAGGTGGTGGTGGCAGAGATGAAGGAAAGTGATGAAGATAGATACAATCAATAGGACTTGATAACAGATTGGATGTGGGACATAAAGGACAGGGAGGCACCCCTGACTACCAGATGTTTATCATGAGCAACCACGTACACGGGAGTGTCCTATAATGAGGTGAATATGAAGGTATTTGATAAGAAGGTCATAAAGTCTGAAGAAAACCATTTTTCAATATGGCATCTTGGGTACAGGTAAGAATATTTTAAAGGTGAGCTCTTGAGAAGGATGCATGAATATATTTATAGAAGAATATGCATCAAATAATTAATATTTTCTAAATCAGTATGATGGTCTCTTACGTATATCTTCTAAATGTTTTGGTATGAACACCTATTACTTTACAGCATTAAAAATATAGGGATATTTCAAACAAAATAGTATTTACAAATCTTAAAATATATATTAAATATGTATTTTGTAATAAGGCTTATATAAGATAGAAGGATGAGGCAAGATTGCAGCAAAATACAACCATTTTTACATTTTTCTGGGATCAGTATGATGTCTGTTTCTTCTTTAAAAAAAAGAAAGAATTGCGTATTTGCGAAAATACAAATGAGGTACCACCATCTGGTATTCAGATCAAACTCATCTATCTGGTGAAGTGTGGCAGAGTAATATTCCAAGGCTCACAACATCTATTCACACGTTCCCTAGGGTGTTAACTTCCTCCACACTGAAGAAAGTAGTAAGCAAGGCTGATGATCATGGCCCAACAGAGCTCATCAGTAGTGCTGAGAAATTAAGGCAAAATCATTTCTCAGAAAGAGCATGAACTTAATTATTTAAATTTTTTCACTTCTACCCCAGGCTTTCTGGCTCATATCAGTCAAGTTATTTTACCATTAGAGGCATGAATGTACTTTTTTAATTTACTCATTATTTTTTGCCTTCATCTCAAAGGGCTTGAGGTCACTACAAACCTTTAAATGAGGCTTGTCCTTAAAATGAGGAAAACACCAAGACTCATCTCACAATATTTAACACTTTGAAAAACTAAGTAATGTTATTTAAAATCCAATATCAAATCAAGGCTACGAGGAAGAGATAATGACCGTCAGCTGATTACTCAGTTTGGCATCTGTCGCAAAAACAGACTACCTACTCACCAAACAGGCTGCATTGTATTCCTGGATGCACAGCTACACTGAGTGTAGCTTTGTGGCAATTTAGAAGAGGATGGTGGCAGTGGAGATAGAGAAGAGTGATAGATTTGAGGTTCGGTAGAATCATTAGGACTCAGTAACAGATTAGATGTGGGAGATGAGGAGAGAGGGAGGTATCAAATATGACTACCAATGGCTAGCATTAGCAGCTGCGTGGACCAGAGTATATAATGACATAAAGAAAAGTGTTAGACTGATAAAGGGATCATAAATTATAAAGGAGAATTTCAGTCAGTATGACATCTTGACATGGGTGAAAACAGCGGAATGTGAATAGAAATTGTGTTTGCCACTTACTACCCTGGTGCATAAAAACCTCCCACTACCATCCTTCATTCTGTTTCTCTACTTACTGGCTAAATGCAGCAGACTCCAAGGACCTGGTATCTGGTGGAGCCATGAAAGAAAGGAGACTGGGTCCCTGGTTGACCACATGGAAAATATATTAGTTTCCCATGGCTGCTGTAACAAATTACCACAAATTTATTGGCTTAAAACAATGCAAATTTATTCTCCAACATTTCATGAGTCAGAAGTCCTAAAATGGTTCAACGGGGCTGTATTCCCCTGGAGGCTCAAGGGGAGAATGTTTCTTTCCCTTTTATAGCCTCTAGAGACCACCTGCATAGCTCATGGACCCATCTTCCATCTTTAAAACCAGCAGCATATCTTTCAATCTCTCTCTGGGACCCTCTACTTCTGTCATCACATGCCTTCTGTGTCTATCCTGCCTCCCTCCCTCCCTTTTAATAACCCCTGTGATTACACTGGGCCTACCCAAATCATCCAGGATAACCTTCCCATCTCGAGATCCTTAATTTAATAACATTTTCAAAGTCCTTCTTGCCATGTAAGGCTCAGATGATTAGGACATGGACATCTTTGGGGGGGGGGCATTATCCTGTATATCACAAAAGATTTTGGACTTCCCATGAGTGAGAGAAAAACTACTATTATGTTAATCCACTAACTTCAGGGGGGTTTGCCTCTTATTAGCTGATATTACTTTAATAATGGTATCTATAGATCCACCAGTAAACATCTGTCCCTAGCTGGATTGTAGGATAGCAACCATACCTTATGGTTACTAAAAAACTGCCCTACACATAACATGTTATAATACTCTGGTAAAGGTACTGCCAAGACATGAAATGGTACAAAAAGAAATAAGTACACACAGAGACACAGGTGAGACTGATAACTCATGGACAAGGTCTAAGTAATCATATACTTAAAGTTTTTTCCTACCTTTCATGAAATGTAGGACTGTGGAATTATTACTTCAAGGTCAAGTCAACCTCAATGTCCATGGATTTTACTTTCTATAAGCTTTCTATTGCAATCATGATTGGGTTATCACCAAATGTAGTTTTTAATGAGAAGAAAACTAAAAGATGAGGTAGGGTCATGTTCTCTCTAGACATTCATCACCAGCAAATTCCTAATTACTCTAATGACTGTTTACTGGAAAAAAAATTTAATGTGCTTTCACGTCTTCCAATTTAGAAAAAGAATCAGACTTTAATGTGAATGCATTTTTAACATTTTTCCGTGCTTTAGGGAAGCTGCTTTTAGGAGGGAAGTGTAATGAATGTTTTTAATCATACTAAAATGATTTGCCCAGAGTCTGTGGTTTAATTCAACTTTTCAATAACAACAAAATAGAAGACTAAGCATATTTATCAGTAGGGCTCCTCCTTTCTCAACATGGCTACCTACTATTTAAATATATTTGGAAGGTAAAACTCAGGGCAATAGGAACAAATAAGCCTTCCTGGTTGATTTTCACAATTTTTTTCTAAATACATCTAAAGGGATCACTGCCACTCTTCTGAGAACTCCTGACCCCATCCCTCCAAGCAGTTCCCATCCTCAAAATCCACCTCACCCTATCCCACAGATACATTCCTTCCCCTCCTCCCTAGTGTGTTCTTATGCGCCCTTCAGGTTTTCAATAAATTCTTAATGTCATCGATGAGAATGTCACTGCTGAGAAGATTTAAGTCCCTTTGTTCTACTCAGGCCTTTAACTGCAAAGCAAACAACCTGCTTTCAATAAGCTTGTCCTCAGATTTAAACTGAGCAGAAATCAAAGAATAATTTCTGTCCCGTTTTTTTTCTCTTTGGTTTGAATAATACTCTCAGAGATTCCATCTAAATATCTCCCTGAGGATGCTCCAATCGCCTCACCATCTTCACATTTCACTGCTTCTAACGTGTTGCAACCAAACCTTGGTGATATTCTAATGATGCCTTTCTCTTCTCAGCCTAGAAAATAGCAGGTATCAAGGGGAGACAGATTTGAACACTATAATAAGGAATGTGATAAAGGTTTTTACACACAATAAAGAATTGATCTGTAAATGTTTAATGGTTCTTGAAAAGGGGTGAGCAGACACAGAAAATAAATCATCTGAGAGAAGGCCTTTTTCCCCGTAATGCATCTAAGGTACAACTTTGCAACTGATATTCATAACCTTAACAAAGTTTCCAGAAAATGAAATATATAATCATTATATGTTCTACCATTAATCATGCTTCAAAATATATGTGAGCAGTTATATCACACTTCCAAGTTTTCAATTTTTAAAAACTCACAAACTAGATTCTGGAAAATGAAATGGAAGGCTGATGCAATCAACTGGGTAATTTGTGCAAAATCCACGCCTCAATTCTAGTAATTCTGAGTAGTCCAAACACCTCTTCACCACTTCTTTTGGCTCTCCACACATCCATTTTCTGGCCCATTTCATGAAAAGGAAAGGTATCAAGGAAACGTCCTAGAGAGAAGTTGGAGGCACTAGTGAATGCAGGCCAATGAATCCCTGTAGATGAACCATCCAGGTCTGCCTGGCTCTGGGCAGTGTTCCCTCTGTTGTCTCTGCACCCTGGGATAATGTGACAAGATAGCTCCAGTACACGGCAAAAATTTAAATGAGCAGTTATAAAGTAGCTCCAGACCTCTCCAACAATTAAAGAAATACTCCTTAGATCACCTCTTTTGTCTCTGCATTTGTTAACTTCCCTCTCTCAAGAACTACCCCCAAGGATGTAGGACAATAGACTTTATTGTAAAGACTTTGGAATTCTTCACTAAAAGGTGTGATTAAGGACTAAAAATGTTACTATCCAAACTAATTAGAGGGAGTTATGGTCTAATTTAGTTCTATGATGCAAAGCTGTTCTGAATTGGTTTTACTGGAAACACAAATTCTATTATATTCTAAATTCAACTGCACAATTCCATAGCAAAGAACTGGGTAATCCATATAGCTCTTCAACTTTCTTGCTAAGATTCAAAGTTTTGCTTATTTTGGGTTATGAAATATGAATTATTTCAGTGAATCAACCTCTAATTTCAAGGAGATTTGAGGAACAGCTCTTTAATTAGTCTTTATCATGCTTGCTTAAACCTTGCCAGCCATCTCTCTCCCGAAAGTAAATTAAAGTGAGAAGAGAAAGAATCTGAAAGACCTGCCATAACACAGCTGGCTACTTGACAGATAAATCTTCATAAGACCCATCATTCTGAAGAACGACATAATTTTAGTTCTAAGCACTAAGCATGCTCAGAAAAAGTTATAAGGCAGTGCAATGAGAAAGAGTAATAATTTGTGTGTGTGTGAATAGACTATCTAGGTAAATATTTACATCTGATAAGTAATGCATACTCATTATTTATCATTCATTTTTAATAGTTTTCCTGCCTTGAAAATATCTTTTTACCCAAGCAGATATTCAGCTTCTCCACAGTTTTTAATTATTACCAACACAAAACACATATTAACTTTTACCACCTTTATGTATTTTTTAATTATAATTCTAAGTTTTCTGCCACAATTCACAAAATAAGCACCTAAAAGCCAGGCTTTACCAGTTCCAGAGTGTCAGTTTAAAAAGTAATTTTTACCTCCTCTTAGACATCAGAAAACATTAGGAACAGAAAGAGATACAAAGTAAACAGACTGACAAATACTTCTATGACCCAAAGAAGAAGAAACTACCATTACGTGCTCCCAGACACTGTGCAAAGTACTTTATATGGATTATCTGATTTAATCCTCATAAAAACTCTCTAAGGATGTTCTATATGATCTCCATTTGATCAATGAGGAAACACCCTCAGTGAGGTAAAGCAACTTGCCCAAACCACACAGCTAGTTAGAAAATGGCCTATGGTTTAAGTCCAGATTTGTCAGGACAAAGTGCTCATTTTCTGTGACATGTTGCCTCTATGTGCGGACACAGGCCCACCTGGAAACTGGTATGTGATGCCTGCTCACGTGCCGAGGCAGAGATGGTTAGCTGTCTACGACTTGTGCCAGTCTTCCATGCATACTGTTGTTGGTAAATGTCCACTCCATGACTCCATTTGCAACCACCACCCCTTACATCTAGGAGAGACTATACCACAGACAGGTTGTTACAAGGGAACAGGGGCAGAACTGATGTATGCCACTTTTAGAGATGGCCCATAAAAACCTCCCAAGAGATCCTCCATGCTCACCCACCATTCCATCTTCCACTTGATGTCAATTAGTGCTGCCAGATAAAATGCAAGACACTCCGTTAAACTTGAATTTCAGGAAAACAACAAATAATGCTTCAGTGTATGCAAATCCCATGCAATACTTGGGACATACTTATACTTATCAGGGGCATTGACATTTGGGTTGCCAGATTTAGCAAATAAAATGCATCAAAAATGTAAATGTCCCAAATATTGCATGGGACATACTTATACTAAGAAGTTATTTGTTGAACTTTTATGAAACAGAAACAGACTCACAGACATAGAGAACAGATTTGTGGTTGCTAAGAGGGAGAGGGAGTGGGAGAGGGATGGAGTGGGAGTTTGGGGCTAGCAAATGCAAACTGTTATATATAGAATGGATAAACAACAAGATCCTACTGTATAGTACAGAGAACTATAGTCAATATTCTGTGATAAACCATAATGGAAAAAAAATTTTTTTAAAGAATGTATGTATATATGACTGAATCACTTTGCTGTACAGCAGAAATTAACACAACATTGTAAATCAACTATATTTCAATTTATAAAAAGTTATTTGTACTTTATCTGAAATACAAATTTAACTGGTATCTGTTGGTCCACAAACTGGCTCAGTACATGCAGGGCAAGGAGAGACCAAAGAAAGAGGCAGAACACTCCAGATTGGTAGGTGGCAGGTTTAATAAACAAAGGAACTTAAATATGAGGCTTGTCTTGGGTGGCCAAAAAACAAGCAGCTCTCTGTACCCACCTGCCAGAATCTTAAAAGTTTATACACAGGCCTTAATTGGGTTCAGTCACATATACAATCCAGACGGTCTCAACAACACATTACTGTCTCAAGGCTATGTCCTTGAAACTGGTTCCCACTGTGGGAATGGTGGGCAGAACACACATTCCAAGGACAGGGGAGGGGGTGGAAGCCTCCAATAACTCGGGCCCAGCTCATGGGTCACGTCCTCTCAATCACCTCCTCCAACATTCCACCCCTCCTGACTCCCTCTTCACAAAGCACCCTGAGAGGTCAGCAAGGGGTTCCACTAGCATGGAGGTGGCTCATTTGGTGGCTATGTAGCTACCCTGGAGGCAGATGCCATAGGATCACTATAGGCACGTGTATAGGAACCACAGGAACGGTATAGGTACGTGTATAGGTACCACAGGAACAGTATAGGTACATGAACAGTGTAGGTTCAAAAAATAGATTAAGATAATGATTCCCAAAATAGGTAACAATTTTTCCCACCAAAAACCCCATGATCTGAATCACTGATTTATGAAGTCCCCCTAGGCTACAGGGTCAGACCACTGATGGCATTTACTTGTACCCTCGTGTGACTTAATAAAGACGATACATTACCTTACTCACCAGGTATCAAAACACAATATTCTGTTTGGATAATGGCATAGGTACCTCCTTGCAAGGCAGTAATAATGTCCAAGGCCATCCTATCTTGGAGGACAGCTTTTCTCATTAGAGACATTCCAGTGTTCAGTAAGGACAGGCTTGCTGGCTATCATTAAAGCTTGCTGGGTGAACTCAGTAAGGGCTTCTATGTGCACTATAAGGAACAGCAAAAGTCTAAGGTGGAAAAGACAGATACTGAGTAGGAACTTAGAGGGGAGGTCTTCCCCGTCTGTAAGAATTACACTTGAAATATACAATGGAGAAAAGACAGCCTCTTCAATAAGTGGTGCTGGGAAAACTGGACAGCTACATGTAAAGAATGAAATTAGAACACTCCCTAACACCATACACAAAAATAAACTCAAAATGGATTAAAGACCTAAATGTAAGGCCAGACACTATAAAACTCTTAGAGGAAAACATAGGCAGAACACTCTATGACATAAATCACAGCAAGATCCTTTTTGACCCACCTCCTAGAGAAATGGAAATAAAAACAAAAATAAACAAATGGGACCCAATGAAACTTAAAAGCTTTTGCACAGCAAAGGAAACCATAAACAAGACGAAAAGACAACCCTCAGAATGGGAGAAAATAGTTGCAAATGAAGCAACTGACAAAGGATTAATCTCCAAAATTTACAAGCAGCTCATGCAGCTCAATATCAAAAAACACAAACAACCCAATCCAAAAATGGGCAGAAGACCTAAACAGACATTTCTCCAAAGAAGATATACAGATTGCCAACAAACACATGGAAGGATGCTCAACATCACTAATCATTAGAGAAATGCAAATCAAAACTACAAATGAGGTATCACCTCACACCAGTCAGAATGGCCATCATCAAAAAAATCTAGAAACAATAAATGCTGGAGAGGGTGTAGAGAAAAGGGAACCCTCTTGCACTGTTGGTGGGAATGTAAATTGATACAGCCACTATGGAGAACAGTATAGAAGTTCCTTAAAAAACTAAAAATAGAACTCCCATATGACCCAGCAATCCCACTACTGGGCATATACCCTGAGAAAACCATAATTCAAAAAGAGTCATGTACCACAATGTTCACTGCAGCAGCTCTATTTAAAATAGCCAGGACATGGAAGCAACCTAAGTGTCCATCAACAGATGAATGGATAAAGAAGATGTGGCACATATATACAATGGAATACTACTCAGCCATAAAAGGAAACGAAATTGAGTTATTTGTTGTGAGGTGGATGGACCTAGAGTCTGTCATACAGAGTGAAGTAAGTCAGAAAGCAAATAACAAATACCACATGCTAACACATATATATGGAATCAAAAAAAATGGTTCTGAAGAACCTAGGGGCAGGACAGGAATAAAGATGCAGACGTAGAGAATGGACTTGAGGACACGGGGAGGGGGAAGGGTAAGCTGGGACGAAGTGAGAGAGTGGCATTGACATATATACACTACCAAATGTAAAATAGCTAGCTAGTGGGAAGCAGCCGCATAGCACAGGGAGATGAGCTCAGTGCTTTGTGACCGCCTAGAGGGGTGGGATAGGGAGGGTGGGAGGGAGGGAGACGCAAGAGGGAAGAGATATGGGAACATATGTATATGCATAGCTGATTCACTTTATAAAGCACAAACTAACACACCACTGTAAAGCAATTATACTCCAATAAAGATGTTAAAAAAAAAAAAGCCAGGATGCTTGCCATCACAAATCCCAAGACTGAGGCACACTGCCCAGACATTGAGAACCTGCCTGCCCTGAAAGCACAAAATGTTGGCCCTCTTTCTGACTCAGCTTGCTGCATAACAGGAAAACCGAAGCCTAATTTGAAATCACTTTTTTTAAATGGTATTTGTCGATAAAACATTTTAATCAAATTTTTTATATCTTGAAGGTGATCAAAATTAAGTTATGTTTTCAGAAGTAGATCTGTTCTCATAAGTCTCTTCTCAAAGACAAAAACTAGAAACTAAAGTGAATCCCTGATCTCTTACTGCTTTGGAATTAATCATTTTGTGCCACTTTCTAAATTTAGTTACAAACCATAAAAACCAACGGTTTAATATAGCACAGGGAATGTAGCCAAGACTTTATAATAACTTTGGAGTATAATCTATAAAATTTCTGAATCACTATGTTGTACACCTGAAGCTAATATAAAATTATAAATCAACTATATGTCAATTTAAAAAAAAAGTTTAAGAAAGAGGCTTAACTTGGAATGCATGAACCTCCCAAAGTTGTATGCAAAGCTCAGCGTGTTTGTGCGTAAGTATGCTTTTCTCAGATTCCAAAGTCTTCAGAGGCTTACAGAGACTATCCCATACGGCTTATGTCATTGGAAGCAATAAAGGCATTAATGGCATGTTTCAATTTTACTTAAAAAAAAATCAATAAATCAAGTAATTAACATTTTCCCCTTTAAAACAGCACTTTGAGAGCCTCCAGGTATGATTCAAGTCTGTGTGGGTATCAGTAGTAGGGATCCAAAGAGCACACCCACAGCCCTATTTCCCACACAGCTGAGCACAGACAGCTGCCAGAATGCATGTCGCCACCAAGAAGTTGTCGAGTAGTTTTATTTTTAATGGTCAACTGCTTAATGTGTACCCATAATGGACTATTTAACTATGGTTAAACTCAGGAAGTTTAAGAAACATCAACATTAACACCCAATTTAAAGAGGAGCATAGAAGTGATAATAATTCTCACATTTCACCTCAAAATGATCTTTTCCATAATTCTAAATTGCATTCCTCTGATAAAGATTCTTATATAGCACCTCAAGATATCTCCAATACTTAAAAAACAAAGTTAAGAAGATGAAATAGGGGGCTTCCCTGGTGGCGCAGTGGTTGAGAGTCTGCCTGCCAATTCAGGGGACACGGGTTCGAGCCCTGGCCTGGGAAGATCCCATATGCCGCGGAGCGACTGGGCCCGTGAGCCACAAACTGCTGAGCCTGCACGTCTGGAGCCTGTGCTCCGCAACAAGAAAGCCCGCGATGGTGGGAGGCCTGCGCATCGCGATGAAGAGTGGCCCCCACTTGCCGCAACTAGAGAAAGCCCTCGCACAGAAACGAAGACCCAACACAGCCAAAAATAAATAAATAAATAAATAAAGGAGTTCCTGTAAAAACAAAAAACAAAAAAAAGAATATGAAATAGAGTGACAGTTACATTAAATGTGGCATTTTAACTCATTGCAGGAAATAAAGGTTATCCACACCTGCAAAGCAGTACAGAAAAGTGCTTACAAAATAGCAGGCAGAAAATTTTTTGTTTCTCATCACAGGGAAACAAAACACACAAAAAAAGATACAAAATAAAGCAATTGCTTTTTATTTAAAGCACAAAATGCAAGAACACCATACATTAGGATTTTTTAAAACACACACATATTTTCTTCTATTTTAGATACCTCCAAACAATGTGATGGGGCGTTACGTCTGCAGCCTGCTCTTGAAAGGGTCAGGGGGAAAAAATTTCCTTGTCCCATTCTTATAACTCTTCTGAAGGCTTTTAACTTATTCAAAATTTTAGAAATTAATCTACATTTAAATATCTATTTTATCCTAAAATCGAACACAAAATAATGTCATTTTTAATTTATTATTTATTGAAAAACCTCATTCTAACTTATCAATTTACAGTAACCAGTGCATATTTTTTGCTAAATACTTACAGATCATTACCTTTAGATGTATTACATTTAGAGTGCATTAAAGATACTGCAATCTTTAATATTCTTATCTAAAATAAGATCTTTTTAACTTCACATTACTACTTCATCATATAACTTTCAAAACTGATGGAATGAAATGATGAGATTATATTTTACCATGCAAAGTGTTGGAATATCAAAAAGGTTTGCTTATATTCAAGCTCCATCCTGTTCATTATGGATCAACTACAGGATGGGGAAAATGAAGCTTTCAGTGTCTCAGCTTCAGCAGAGATACTCACATCTCTCAGAGCAGAGTATACAGGGGTGGATCTGGAGCCAAAAGACCATAGCTTCACAACTGGTATAACTGGAAGCCATAATTTGGAGTTTTCCAAGGGACACAACTGTTCAATTTTCTCCAATGAGTGAGTTTAGAAGGTAGATGGTTATATTGGTCTAGAGTTGCAAATTTGATAAGCAGGTGCCATAAAAAACAGACGGTAAGGGAGTTGAAATTTCTGGTGAGAGAATAATTTAAGTTATTCACTGGATAAAGTAGGTCCTAGATAGACTTTTTTTTTTTAATGGAGGGAAGCCAGGTAGGGGATGATAGACCAAAGGAAAAACTGGAAGGATTAGAAAAGAAATATTGGGAATGTGGTATTTACAGAGGGAGAAATTTTGTGGCTGTGTTTGCAAAATGGAATTCTGGTTGTTAAATCATTTTTTTGAGAGCAGAGAAAGGTTAAGAGACCTTCTGAGTAACATACCAAGGTGGTGTGGAGGTAAAGGGCATGATATAAAAAATGGCAAGAAAGTTGTAAATTAGGAAGTTGAAGGGATTGTCCAGGTGGATATTTTAAATAGCCAGGTTCGTGGTAAAGAGAAATATTGTAATCCAGATGCCAGAGTTCTTAAGGAATTCTGGAAATTAACCAGAAAGCATTGTTATGAAGATGAATTTTGGAGTTTAAATAGCAAGTCTTCAGGTCAAAATCCTCCATTTACTAGCTCATCTTGGACACATTATTTACTTCCTAGGCCTCTTTTTCCTTATGTATAAAATGTCATTAATAAATTTCACAGGATTTTTGTGAGGACTAAAGAAACCTATTTAAAGAAACTTACAACTGTGTTTGAATAGAGAAACCTGTGTTCCTCTTTGCTCTTTCATTTCTGCTTGCAAGCTTGAGCTCATTTCTTTCTTGTAATACCTTGACAAATGCACACAGTGGTTATCAACACACACTACTAACATTCTCCTTTCCAACCTCTCCCTGTAGAGTAACAAGCTCATTAGACACACATCTGCCTTCCAAGTTATCACCGGCACCTTAAAGAGCCTGCACTGGATGAATCTTCGTTTTTCAGCCTCCAGTCTCAGTATTCTCATTGAACACTAGTCAATCTTAAGCCAATGTCACATATTTTAGATGTTTTTATGGCAGCATTGCATTTCTGGGCACAAAATTCTATTATGACTAGGATATTTAATGCTACCGCTAGCGTTAATGTTCTGAGTGTAGGTGAAAGTGTTGGAAGAAAGGGCAGCCCTGGCAAGTTGAGCTAGGAAGGAAGAAAGGGAGAGCAAACATGAAGGAAAAGCAGAGAGGTGACACAATGGGCTTACATTCTGGGCGGGGACCAAGAGGTCAGGAATGTAATTAACTAGGCTTGAGTTCCTGTTGGAGTCTGGGGACAAATTAACACCTTGGGTGTTGAAACTGGGTAGGGCTCTAGGTGTGGCTTGGCTTGATGACTAAGATGTTTCATTTACCAGAAGTCTGGTTTCATTCCCTCTCTGAGCCCCTCAATTTTGAATTTTTGAGGTCAGCCCTGCTACAGCGCTTCTAATCCCTATCCAAATTTTGATGCCCAAGCCCTTTTGACAAGTGTATGCTTTGCACAAAAAAAGAGGGTGAAACTGACTTCTAGCAGATAAAACCTGGGGTTGAATTTTAAAGCATACAGCATGATGGTTTGATTTACATATGTTATGAAATGATTACCATAATAGGTTCAGCTAACATCCATCTGCTCATATAGATATAATATTTTTAAAAGAAAAAAGAAAACAAGAAAGGAAAGGAATTCTCTCCTTGCGATAAGAACTCTAAGGGTTTACTCTCTTAATAACTTTCATATATTCATACAGCAGTGTTATTCCCAGAAGTGAAACTGCTGAATCATATGGTAGTTCTATTTTTTTTTATTGAAGTATATTTGATTTACAATGCTGTGCCAATCTCTGATGTACAGCAAAGTGACTCAGTTATACACATATACACATTCTTTTTTTTTTAAACATCTTTATTGCAGTATAATTGCTTTACAATGGTGTGTTAGTTTGTGCTTTATAACAAAGTGAATCAGCTATACATGTACATATATCCCCATATCTCCTCCCTCCTGCGTCTCCCTCCCACCCTCCCTATCCCACCCCTCTAGGTGGTCACAAAGCACTGAGCTGATCTCACTGTGCCATGCAGCTGCTTCCCACTAGCTATCTATTTTACATTTGGTAGTATGTATAAGTCCATGCCACTCTCTCACTTCGTCCCAGCTTACCCTTCCCCCTCCCCGTGTCCTCAAGTCCATTCTCTAGAGGAAGGGAGGGAGAGGGATGGACTGGGAGTTTGGGGTTGGTAGATGCAAACTATTACATTTAGAAAGGATAAACAACAAGTTCCTAATATATAGCACAGAGAACTATATTCAGTATCCTGTGATAAACCATAATGGAAAAGAATATAAAAAGAATGAGATGATATTCATTGTGGTTTTAATTTGCATTAGCCTAATGACCAGTCATGTTGAGCATCTTTTCATGTACCTGTTGGCTTTTCATGTATCTTCTTTACAGAAATGTCTATTCAGGTCCTTTGCCCATTTTTAATTGGGTTATTTGGGGTTTTGCTATTGAGTTGTATGAGTTCTTTATGTTTTGGATATTAACCCCTTATCAGATACATGGTTTGCAAATATTTTTTCCCATTCTGTAGGTTGTCTTTTTATTTGGTCATGGCTTCTTCTGAGTATTCTTGGCTCCCTTGTCAAATACTAGTTGACCATGTATGTCTGGGCTCTTGATTCTGTTCATTTGGTCTACTTCTGGTTTCATGCCTGTGTCATATTATTTTGATGACTATAGCTTTATAGTATAGCTTGAAATTTAAATGTGATATATCATGCTCTGTTCTTCTTTCTCAGGATTTCTTTGGCTATTTGGGGTCTTTTGTGGTCCCATATATAAATTTTAAGAGAATTTTTTCTTCTTCTATAAAAAAATGCCATTGGAATCTTCATAGGCATTGCACTGAATCTATAGATGTCTTTTGGTAGTATTGACATTTTAACATATTAATTCTTTGAATCCATATACATGGGATACTTTTCCATTTATTTGTGTCTTCTTTGATTTCTTTCATCAATGTCTTGTAGTTTTCAGCATAGAGGTTTTCATCTCCTTAGTTAAACTTATGAGTATTTTATTGTTCTTGATGCTATTGTAATTGGGATCACTTTTTTTGTCTTCCAGAAATTTCATTGTTAATGTAAGTAACACTACTGATTTTTATATGCTAATTTTGTGTCCTGCAACTTTACTGAATTCATTGATTAGAGCTAACACTTTTTTAGTTGAGTCTTTATGATTTTCTATATATATATATCATGTCATCTGCAAATAGAGACAATTTCACTTCTTCTTTTCAAATTCTGATACCTTTTATTTCTTTTTCTTGCCCAGTTGTTCTATCTAGGACTTCTAGTACTATGTTGATAAGAGTGGTGAGAGTGGACACCCTCGTCTTGTTCCTTAGAGGAAAAGCTTTCAACGTTTCAGCATTGAATATGATACACACTCATTTTTAAAAACTCAGGTAGATATAGACTAAAATGATATCAAAACATGTCTCTGAATGGTTATATTAACAGTTGTTTTTTCAATATAATCACCTATTTTTTTACTATTATCTATTAAACATGTATTTTTAATTGCAGAAATAATAAAAATTTTAATCCTATTTTTAATGATAGTTAAAAAATAATGACTGATAAGATATATACTTTCTCTTAAATAAGAAAGAAGAATCCAGAACAGTCGGGATAATGTGATCTCATCTTTGTAATACTCTATATAGTTTATATTAATATTATATTACATTCTAAGAATTTATAATAAATTCATCATCATCTCTGAGTGGTAGGATTAAAGATGAATTTTACATTTCCTCATTTTGCTTATCTGTATTTTAATTGTATGCTGCTTTTATAATTAAAATGTGTTATTTTAAGGGGATCTATTATTAATAAGTATCAATGAGTTGTATGAAAAACAGACTTAAAAAAAACACATAACCACAGCACAAAAAAAGTACTAGTGTACAAAATGGGTTAAACAAATATAAATTGTTAATTCTCTCCCACCACAAAGAGACTTGTCCACTGTGATGCCCTCGGAAGAAGATTAAAATTATAGCACTAGGGACTTCCCTGGTGGTCCAGTGGTTAAGAATCCACCTCCCAATGCAGAGGACACAGGTTCGATCCCTGGTCAGGGAACTAAGATGCTGCAGGGCAACTAAGCCCGTGTGCCACAACTACTGAGCATGTGGGCCACAACTAGAGAGTCCGCATGCTGCAACTACAGAGCCCACATGCTCTGGAGCCCGCGCACCACAACTAGAGAGCCCACAAGCCACAACTACTGAGCCCATGCGCCACAACTAGAGAGAAGCCCGCACACCACAACAAGGAGCCCACACGCCACAATGAAAGATTCCGCATACCATAACTAAGACCCAATGCAGCCAAAAATAAAATAAATAAATAATTTCTTTTTTTAATTATAGCACTAATACAACTTGAAGAGATGAGAATTTCAGCAAGCAACGTTAAATGTCCTTAAAACAGAACTCACAGAAAAGCCATCAATTTGTTTGTCTCTGGGACTTTTTTAAAATAACAAATGGAAAACATTATAGCTTTGTTATCTTGTGAAAGAGATTCATTCATTAAAAGCCTTAGTATTTACCAAATGCAACTACCTTGAAATTTCCCTACAATATAAAAATTAACTTTTCAATCAAAAATTGCATGTTGTACATTTGTGTAATAATAATTCCCTGTTGCGCATGCAAGAAACTTGTCAAAACAGGGAGGCATAACATGTTAAAATACAGACTCTAATTGAATCCCAGTATAGCTCATTATGTTCTTTACAATAGCTCTACACTAAATTGATGAACAGAAGGCAGAAATAAGAAAAAGAAGAACTAAGTGCAAGCTGAACAAACCTTGTAAAGGGGAAACAATTTGCTGTCAAAAAACAAAAAAGCATACATGTTATTTAAGGTTAAATAACAAACAAGGGACACCAATTTTTAAAAAATCAATAGTTTTGGCAAACTCAGGATAATTACTCTGTAAAAGAGAAAATCATATAAAGTAATAAAAAATATTTTGCAATAATAGTTATAAATTCAGAGTTACTTGAGTCTAATTTTATTCTTAAAAAATAGTAATCTGCCTACGTTGAGAATGAGACAGACTAGCAAACAATGAAAAACTGAAAAATGCAGAGTGGAAAGACAATTCTAAAAGAAATAGCAACCAAAAACCATGATGGGCTCCTAATTTTATCCAGTCTAGAAGGTGTAATCAATACTCTTTCCAGCCATTTGATTAAATGATTAAAGAGTTAAAGATGCCCAGATACTAAAAGCTTCAGTTGCTAAGATTAATGTGTATCCTTGCCAGAACACAGACTGTTTCCAAAAATAATGAGTAAGTGGAACCAACAGAGGCTGAATTGGGCAAAGTTTTGTTGCCTCATAAGCAAAGAAGAGAAATACTTTAGGAAAAGCCATTGTAATATGTGGTTTCAAGGCAGAAGCTATCATTTCCCCCCCAAAGAAGCAGTGCTGTGGCACAAATCCAAGGGCACAAGTCCCAGAGAACAGAATGGTGCCTCTGGAGCAAAACGGTAACCTGATACTGGGCAATGCAAAGAAAAAGCTGATGAAACAGATCCACTGACACAAAATAAATGCTGTAAAAGAGAACACTTAACTTTAACGTCATTAACTCCAAAGGAGTGGACTTTCTACTGACCAAGCTAAATATCTCAATAAAAAGCACTGCTTAAATACATAAGGAAAGATTCTTTTTGTGTGAAAAGGATTCTTTTTTCATATAATTTTTTAACCGACTCCCTGTTTCATTAGCTAGCTTCAGCATAGAAACACAACTACATTAAGAGGCAACCACAGGGTCGGTACCGACAGAGGGCTAGCTCTATCCTTGGTCAGTCAGCCACAGGATGAAAGCTGAAGGACACCAAGCTCTGCCAAAATTTCTCTTCGATATGCCCCCATGAGAGTCACTCCATGGAATTAAATCATTATACTTCTTAAATGTCCCTAATTAAACACAACTAGAAGTCATCTGAAGAATTCATTAGTTAAAATTGCATTCAGCTGCAAATACCAGATGCCTACCTCACTTGAGAGGGATTTACTTATTTCCAGCCACAACTTTTGAAGGAATTTCTACCAAGCTGCTATGTCATCAAGGACCCAGGTCTTCTATATTTTTGCCTTTCTTGGTGTATGACTTTCTTCCTTAAGGTCACAGGATGGCTGCTGTAAGTTCTATCTGCTGTTAAAAAGCTGAAAAATAACAAGATGTAGCCTGGTAACTCCAGAAACCAGACTGTCTTTTAAAGGCCCTCTTTCCCATTCTTCCCAGACAAGAGTAAGACTAACTTCTGATGCATATGATTACTGCCTATATCAGTTTCAGTTGCAGACTTAGAATAAATTTTCCCTCTGAGCTAGCAATGAAATTCAGGAGTTCAGTTATCAATGCCTCATCTTTCAAGATTCTCTAATATGGAAATGGGGAAAGACCTCTAGGTAAGTGCCAAAGTTCTCACAGGCAAGGATAAAATGCCCATATCTCTTACCAACTAGGGAAGGGCCAATTTTCTAGGTAGACTAATAATCACAATAGCAACTACAATAATGCAAGTGCTAATTGTATATTAGATACTGTGTTAAGCATTTTATACTTATCACAAGAAATCTGAGCAATACCCTTGTATTTGTTAGCCCCATTTTAAAGCTAAAGTAGTACCTGAGGATTAGGATTAAATAACTTGTCGAAAATCACATAGCCAGGAGGTGAAAGAGCTGGATTTAAACCTAGAGTAAATGAGTCAAATAGGAGGTTGAGACTCAAAGGTTCATAGTCTCTTTCTCAGATGGACTATGGTAATAGGCCAAAGGCTTTAGTTGAACACCTGTTGCTCTCCCAGAAGCTGAGAATACTTTCAGCTGAACTGGAATAAAGGTGCAGTAAATTGCAAATTCAACACAGACCCTTAGGTTACAAAAACCATTAGTCTGTACAGCACCATTTTGTGGGCCCAGGGACCCTGAGCCACAGGGCTTTGAAAGATTTTTTAATGCAATGTTAGTTTCTAAAAGCTTTTGTATGAGCTATCATATCTGCCCATCGGTTAAATATGAGCCAATATAAATCACCATCATCAGCTTAGCTTAGATACTGCATTCACTTCACAATTTGTTTATTGCTACAGGGAAAGTGCCTGTTTGATCACCACACCAAAAGGATGCATGCCATTGATGCTAAATTACATTTTTCAAATTAAATAAATACATACTCATAACATGATAGAGGGAGAAGCAATAGTAAACCAAAAAATATGTATACAGTGCAAGTTATAAAAGCCTATGTCACCATAAACCAAGTTTAAGGGAACACAGTAGTACAATCAAATCCATCCTTACAGAGATAAAAATATCCTTTATTAAGTTAAAACAACATACTGGTGAATGAAAACTATACAGATGACATAAGAGAACAAGATTGCTGACACTCCCCTTAAGTCAGCAAAAACTTGTAGTCACGAAGCCTCACAGGTGGCAAAATAAGCCATGTTCTTCTGGGAAAGTAATAAACATGCCTAACAACTTTAAAGGTTAAATAAAAACAAGGTTATCCTTCTGTTTTTTGTTCTGTTTTGTAGGCAAATGGCCTACTGTTTTGTGAGGCCATGGCTTCGGAAATTTGGGACTTGGAAGTTTTGTGTGTGTTTGTTTTGACTTGTTTTTTTGCTTTCTCTCTACTAAGGTGAAATTCACATATCATACAATTTACCATTTTATAGTGAACAATTCAGTGACATCTAGTACATTCACAGTGTATGCAACCACCACCTCTATCTAGTTTTAAAACATCTTCCTCACCTCAAAACAAAACTCTGTACCCATTTAGCAGTTACTCCCCACTGTGCCCTCCCTCTGGGCCCTGGCAACCACCAATCCACTTTCTGTTTCAATAAAGAATTTATGAAATGTATGCTTTGGCAAGTTTACCCTGAAGTTTTAAATATTTTTACAAGTGTTTATTATATAATCACTAAATAAAAGGGACAGACTTTCTAAATCAGGGAGATAGTACAATTTAGACTCAGATTTCCAATACAATGCCTCCACCATTTTTTTCTTATTTTTACCCACAATATAAACACAGAGAGTCATATACTCTGGATGTAAGTAACTGCTCATGCTACAACAGAGAAAGGTGGGAAGGCTACCCGGGGTCATGAAAGTACAAAGACGATTCTGTATCCTTCCATGTCTATTCCAATTGTCTAGAATTTTGTGTGGCAGATTCTGACAGACACCATGTGGTCTTTCAAATGACATTCCTGTACTACACTTTACAAATGTCAAACCACCTCCCAAAACAACTGTGAGCTCAACTGTTAACCAGAATATTCTCTTACAGAAAACTATAAAAATAAAATCTGCTATCTTCTAGGCTCAATTCTCCCCAAAGGGTATAGAAAATAGTGGTTATTATATAAAACTTTCCTTTGTTGCCATCTCCATGTACAGATCATACTGTCATACCAGATATAAGTTCATGTGAAGGGAATGAAAAAGAACATGGCTAAAAGACATTCAGTCACTCAACCTGGCAGAAGACACCTGGAACAATATCAGAAAATAATCGTAAATACTTACATAGTGCTTACTCTGCTCCTGGTACTGTTCTATGCTTTATTATTTATTTATTTACCATATTTTATTTATTTATTTATTTTATTTAATGAGCTTATGTATGTTTTCACTTAATTTTCATAACAATCATGCAAGAGAACTACTATCGTTATCATCCCCACTTTACAGAGACTAAAACTGAGACACAAAGAGATTAAATGACTTGTCTGAAGTCACACAGCTCCCAAAGCCAGGATTTGACCCAGGCCACTTGGCTCCAGTGCCCATCCTCTTAACCCCAAGGTCAGACTACCACTCTGCCCAAGTAAAGACCCTCAGAGAAGCCCACTATTTAGCTGCTGAAATACTCATGGAATAATTGATTACACCTTACAGAGTATAAAAAAGAGATTCCCATTTTATTTAGTGCCTTGAATTAGATGAGGAAGTTAGCTGAGCTATGGATGGGTCCTAATTTTATAATTAATTTAGAAAAGGTGTGTTTCTCACTGGCCAAAAAAAAAAAATGAGTAATAAATTTTCTCAGCACTCACCGAAAAAACAAACAACAACAAAAACAAAAAAGGATTTAAAGAACGATTCGGCTTTAAAGTAAATCTGAATTCTACACAAAGAAGACTGTGAGATAATAGAAAATATATATATATATATATACTGGTCTCTGCGCCACCCCCCACCCCCCGCCCCACCTCGGTTCCTGGCACAGAGCTCCTAAAACCCTTGTAAATTCCTAAGTGATAAGAGCGCTAGGAGCATCTTTTGTTCTAACGAGGCGATTCTGAGTGGGCTCCTGGATGGCTCCTGGATGAGGGATGGTCACCAGAAAGACCAAGCCATGATTAGAAGCTTGGACTTTTCGGCCCCTCCCCCATACACACTTCCCCAGAGAAGGGAGAGGAGCTGGAAATGATGTTAATAATAGATCATGCCTATGCGAGGAAGTCTCCATAAAATTGCAATGGCAGGGCTTCCCTGGTGGGGCAGTGGTTGAGAATCTGCCTGCCAATGCAGAGGACACAGGTTCGAGCCCTGGTCTGGGAAGATCCCACATGCCGCGGAGCAACTAGGCCCGTGAGCCACAATTACTGAGCCTGCGCGTCTGGAGCCTGTGCTCCGCAACAAGAGAGGCCGCAATAGTGAGAGGCCTGCGCACCGCGATGAAAAGTGGCCCCCACTTGCCGCAACTAGAGAAAGCCCTCACACAGAAATGAAGACCCAACACAGCCATAAATAAATAAATAAATAAATTTAAAAAAAAAAAATCGCAATGGCACAGGATTCAGGGAGCTTCCAGGTTGGTCAACACATCCACATACGAGGAGGGTGACACAACTCCACAGGGACAGAAGCTCCTGCACTTGGGAACCCAGACCTCACCCTATGTATCTCTTCATCTGGCTGTTCATCTGTATCCTTTATCATATCCTTTAGTAAACTGGTAAACATAAGTAAGTGTTTCCCTGAGTTCTGTGAGCCACTCTAGTAAATTAATCCAACCCCAGGAAGGAGTCATGGGAACCTCTGGGTTACAGCCAATCTGTCAGAAGCACAGGTGACAACCTGGACTTGCAGTTGGCATCTGAAGTGGGGACAGCCTTGTGAGACTGAGCCCTTAACCTGGGGATCTGACACTATCTCCAGGTAGTGTCAGAATTGAGTTAAACTGTAGAACACCCAGCTAGTGTCACAGAATTGTTTGGGTGGGGAAAAAATCCACACATCTGGTGTCAGAAGGGCTATGAGTGTGGACTGTGGTAGTAGTGTGAATGTAAAGGAGACAACAGGAAAGAAAGACACAGGAGGTGGAGAACAGTGTTTTTCCCCACTCAGAAGGGAAAGACTGGACTTCCCTGGTGGTGCAATGGTTAAGAATCCGCCTGCCAATGCAAGGAACATGGGTTCGAGCCCTGGTCCGGAAAGATCCCATGTGCCGCGGAGCAACTAAGCCCTTGTGCCACAGCTGCTGGGCCTGCGCTCTGGAGTCCACGTGCCACAACTACTGAAGCCCGCGCACCTAGAGCCCATGCTCCGAAACAAAAGAGGCCACCGCAATGAGAAGCCCGCACGCGGCAATGAGAAGCCCGCACGCGGCAACGAAGAGTAGCCCCCGGTCGCCGCAACTAGAGAAAAGCCCGCGCACAACAACGAAGACCCAACACAGCTAACAATAAATAAATAAATAAAAATAAATTTAAAAAAAAAAAAAGGGAAAGACTGTTTTTCCTAATACAAGTATATATTTGGTTCCCTGAATTTTCCATATCCTCTTATCTCCACTATATCCCTCTTTGCTCTAACTTGCCCATAAGATTCTAAATATTCTACCATACATGCAACCCTGCCTCAAGCAGTTTTGAAAGCTTTTGAGTAAGTCACAGAAGAAAGCAAAAGGTGACAACTGTAATTTACAAACTACAATACTGCCTGGCAACATAGTAGATACAGTAGTTTTTTGGGTTTTATTTAACTGCTAGATAGAAGAATCTAAGAATAGCCTAGAGAGATACATGCTGTAGAATTGCAGTACTCCAGCACCTGATAAATTCAGTTTTAAAAAAACTGGCACACTATTTTAAGGATATCACAGGCATGTATTTTCATGTTTTGATTGACTGTTTGAGCATCATGTTGTCTAATTTCCCAAGATCACCATCAATCTCCAAAACCCCTTTCCATCCTTTCCCAATACTCTCCTTCACGTTCCCTATGTTCTAGATCAGGCCTATCCAAAGAATTTTCTGTGATGAAGCAAATGTATTGTATCTGCACTATACAATACAGTAGCCATTAGCCATCTATGCCTACTGAGCACTTGAAATATCGCTGGTTCAACTGAGGATCTAAAATTTGAATTTTATTTCATTTTCATTAATTGAAATTTAAATTTCAATGTGGCTAGTGGCTACCATATCAAACTGTATCTCTAGACAAAGAGACCAACTTGTCCTTTCTTACCCTTCCTCATTTATTCCATTAGTATTTATTGCCCATCTGCTCTGGGCCATGCATCATGCTAGGCTCTGGGCATATAATGGTGAACAAGACACCTCTGACCTTATCAATGCTGAGGGAGACAGCTATCCTCAATTACAACAAACAAGTTCTTAATTTCAAATCATAGTACTGCATGTCATCAATTCTAAGATGTTAAGTTTTTCATATATTAACATTTCCAGAATCAGGGTGTATGCCTTATACCAATGGCATCTTACAACCACTGCCACACAGGCCAGTCGTGGCAAACTGTCATCGCCTGCACATACAGGAACTCAGTCATTATTCCTAGTGGCATGACCAGAAAAAAATGCAACCCCTCAACATTTCAGCCAACAAATTACAGAAGGGTCATTTAAAGAAAGTATATGAGTCCGGGTTATTATTGTTCAATTAACACCTTCTGGTAAGATCAAGAAAGCACTTCCTGTTGATACCTCCTGATAAAGTCAAGATGACACCTGGAACAAAACTCACAAATTTGGGATCTGTGGCTTGGAACAAAATTCAAAAGACAAGAGTAGAGCACTCTGTTAAGAATTGCTACATTACCGAAGCACTCGAAGGTACAAGGATAATACTTTGGAAGAACATGGACATCATCAACCCTACATAGTTTAGTGATACACAAGACTCAGATTCTAAATTTTAAAACCTATCTGAAATACCTTACTCAACTTATTTTGTTTATATTTTCCTTTTTACAAATGTACAAGAATAAAATATGATGAAATCCATGTCTATATAAATCTAAAAGAACTCTCAATAAGGATGAAATTTAAATTACGAAGAAAAGACATTGTATCATGGATTAATTGGGAGTGGGGCTTTTCCCTTTCCTAATAATACATAAAATAGTTGATTATTTTTCAATATATGGCATCGCAAAAGCAATGAAATTTGATAAATGCAATACTCAAGTGTTCATACTTCCAATCCTTTTTTTGACACTTTTCCCTCTACCTGGAATGCCCTTCTTATTCATCTTTTTATTCCAGGTAAGATGCCAACTCATCACTGATCTTCATGTATTTTCCATCACAATTAATTTTTCCCTCTCCTGAATTCTCAGAGTACCTTCTCAAGACCTACTATGGAGCACTTGGTACTTCCTTTGTTGTATTATAGTTACTTATGGGTGTTCTTAGCTCCCTCAGCAGAGTACTGGGAGTCCAGACTCCTTAAAGGCCAACTACATGTCTTATTCAAACCTTATGTACCCGCTGGGATACTTGTTTGCCCACTGGAGTATTTAGCGAATGTACCAAGGCCTCTACAGCATATAATGACACGAAGATACCCCACAGAGTGATGTAATGTCCTTCAGACTTGAAATATGGCAGATGTTATTTAATAGTAAATTTCTGATTGTGTCAATATGCAGCATGGATGAGATAAACTGAGAATCTTTCCGACCAACACATGCAATGGTCTGGGAGCAATGCCATGAAGATGGTGGGTCTCAGGGCTATGTTCAAAGATCCCACAGGGTTAAATATAGGTAATTGAACACATTTTTGTGTAAAAGGGATTATCTCTGCTTCTTCCCAAAAGCCCAAAAGTTAAAAGTAAAGGAATTAACACTAACAAACCCAAAATACTAAGAAGTCTGGTAAAGGAAATCACAGTAAATAAGGTTAACAAATTTTGGAAGCTGATAAGCAGATGGTCAAGAAAATTTTCAGGAATGAGAAAAAAAGGCTCCATAGATGAAGTGTAGCACAGGGCTAACAATAGAGGGCTTTGAAGGGGGGGTGGGGGAGGAGGGATAAATTGGGATTGACATATACACACTACTATATATAAATATTGTAGATAACTAATAAGGACCTACTGTATAGCACAGGCCTATATGGGAAAAGAATCTAAAAAAGTGGATATATGTATATGTATAACTGATTCACTTTGCTGTAAAGCAGAAAACAACACAACATTGTAAATCAACTATACTCCAATAAAAACTACTTAAAAAAAAAAAAAGACTAAATAGAGTCCCAGGTCCCCACCTTCTAGCAAACACAGGATAGGCAGAGATGAGTTTACTTCTGAACTGGAGGAGCTCTGGGTTCCACACAAAGCTGAGGTATAATTAAAACAAAGGAATACTGCACAAGGGGCCCCCAGCCTCCCTCTCTCACTCAGCTCTGACAATATCCCCTCCAAAAGTGGATCAGTGAATTCCTCTTCAGGGAAAATAATAAGCCTCTCAAAAATAATTACTGTACTAGCTATTTTAAAAGATAATATTTTTTGCTGTTCTATACATACATATATACAGGTGCTTATATATACACATATATTCAGAAACACTTGAGATCCAATTTGAAGTTTGAAATTTATATACATTTTATATATTTTATAATTATATATATATATGTATATACATACATATCCCACTAAACAGCTTGCAGAGTTTTACAGGTAATAAGTGCTCAGTAAATATTTGTGAAATTTAAACAGAAAACTTCAAAGAATACAATATTTACCACTATGTATCCAGACATGGAGTTTGATACTTAACAACCAAAAACTGTTCAGCCAAAACTTTCTGACTCCAACTAAAAACCAAAAACAAAACCAAAGTGGCCATGAGTATTTACTGTGTTCACAGTGAACATATAGCACAGTTCCTTCTCTCAGCTCCCTCCAGGGTGCTGATCTCATAGTCAAAGATGATGGTTTGATGATAGGTGCCTACATGATCCAAACAAATCTATCAGATCTTCTGCAGGCCTATTTAGCAACATTACAACCACTTTATAAAAACAGTTATAAGTAAAGATTTAAGTTTAAAAATTTGTTAAAGTTTTTGAAATTTTTCTATTATGTTTTCTTTTCCTCAGATAGAATTCAACCAATTGCATTAGAGGTTGTTATTGCAAAATAGGTAAGCATGGTAATTTAGTACTTAAGTATATAGAAATGTTTTTACAAGATAGAAGTTGGAAAATATGCTACTTTACTTCCATAATTTTTAAACATCCCCTAAAAAGAAAATGGCCCAGTCTAGATTAATTTTATGCTGTCAGTTCTGGGAAGACATCTGCGGTTTTCATTATTATCCATTAATATTAGCTGTTGATAAGCATCACTAAGTGATTTTAAGGTTTTATAAAGCAAATGAGGCCTTGGGAGTTCTCCGCGATGCTGTGCATCTACCAAGGGTTGGCAACAGTTCAGGAATGGGGTAGCCAAATAGCTGACCCCTTTTCTTTAAGCAAACAGAAGTACAGCAGAAGGAGAGCAGCAATACAGAGGAAAGCAGAAGCCAAGAATCCTTTTTTCCCCCATAGATGAGATCAGCTCCACTTAGGGAATAAACTTCTACGTTACGATGCAGGGTTGGAAAAAAATTCTGAAACAAAGGGTATGTCCAAGGAGGGCAATTATAGCTGATCCTTACAGCAGCCTTGCCAGCTAGGTATTTTCACCTCCACCTAACGCCCAAAGAGAATGAGTAAGAGCCCAGACTACCATTGACTGCCTTGAAAACCCTCTCCCTTCACCCTTGACAGCTGGTGTGCTGAGACCCAGCTGAGGCTCACTTCCCTTTGAGCAATCACGCAGAAACAGCCTCTCTGAACCCCGCCTGCTTCTCCTGGCTCCCCACTAAGGACTCCACTTCTCTAACAACCATCCAGGTAAAGGCTGCTCATCATACCTGATCCCTCAGAGCTGAGAATGGTGCAGGAGACGCCTCACTCCATAATGCCTCTTCTAAACCATTACTCCTGCACCCTTTCAGAAAGTCACTGTCCCTACCTGGGACGTGCCACCTGGTACACTACCTCTGGCTTTCTGTGACTCCGTCATTTACCTACCTCCAAGCCAAACCTATCAAAGAAGACTTTGGTATGAGGATCACCATACTCTACTCTGACTGCTGGAAGAATGATGCCAAAGAGAAAGTGGGTGGGAACCAAAGTTAACTTCTACTTTGCCATTTTGCCTGTGGTTCTAGTTCAATCATCACTTTAGATACCATGAGAACCACCTGTGACTTGGAGTTCTATCAGCTTTGGCACCTGTACCAGTTTGCTAATGACTAAGCTGTACAATAGTAAAGTATCTGGATTTAATTATATATCATAAAGTGTAGAAGTTTAAGTTTCTAATATCCAACAATATTTGGAAAAGTTAGTGTTTTTCAATATTATCAGTAACTTTGGTATAACAAAGATATGACTAGATTCAAACTATCACCCACCATCTGACATGGTACCATTTCAAGACCCAGGGAGGTGGCTGGGCAAGGATTATAAAAGAGTAAAGGTGGCCAGAAGTAGCAGGAGACAATGGGGAGACTTCAAAGGCTGCCTCACACAATAACAACCCCTCCCTTCCCCTCAAATACTCTTTATTTGGGGCTTTCTGCCCTGAGGTGTTATTGACTCCTAATAACCTAAAATATTACCCTTTCCTGGCCATGGCTCTAGTCAAGTTCTATGAAAATGTCTATTTCTGCTTCTCATAAACATCCTAACATCCATATTTCTTATGTCTGTAAATTCTAGTCTTCAGGTCTTAGCTCAAAACTTCCAAACATTCCCTACTTGAAAAAAATCAAATCGTATGTGTGGTCTTATGGTGGGGACAGAGAATGACATATATGTTATATACTTATAGACACACATTTAACATAGCAGCCTACTGGGCAAGGATAATCTTTTAATATTATCACTAAACATAGCACTATAAAAACATTAAAATTTTATTAAACCTGTATTATCAAGGAAGGTTATATAATTACTGCAAACTAAAAGGACTTCTTGGTCTTTATTCAGAAATTTATTATTAATTCCAATATAAACTTTCCATTCCTACAAGCTATTATTTTTTCAATTCTGAAATTATATTTAAGATATATGTAAGAATTATATTTTATATATATATATATATAAAGATTGCCTAACTCAACTTCATCAACATCACATTTTACTAATTGCATTGTTTACTTGAATTTCTTATTCAAAACAGCATTTGATAATTCACAATAATGTTGTTCAATTTTAACTGAATCCTCAAGCAAACCAGCATGCAGCTTCTCAGTTTGTATGGTAATTCATCAATACATTCATTATGCATTTCTTATAGACAGGACATGAATTCAAATGAGAGATATGGTTGAAGGTATGCCTACTTTTCTTTAGGCAAAAAAAAGGAAGGAGAAATAAAATACATATACAAAGAGACTTTTTTCTAAGTCCAAATGCTTTAAAATATCATTTTAATTACTTTTAATTTTAAAAGGCACCTGTACTCTAGGGAATTAAAAACATAAATCTGTCTGTACATGAGAGAGTGACATTTTTATCTACATTCAAGGGGTGGATGACCTGAATCCCACAACAGTTAATTAGTCGATCCAAGATCACAGATGCGTTAATGAGAATCTTCCAGAACCCTAAAGGCCAAACACCTTCCTTGTTCAGTGCAGTTTCTGTGACTTATACCATACATTTTTACATTTATAAAAGTAATTAGAAGAACTACCATTACATTGTCATAGAATTTGTATGCTATCAGCAGTTGCAAACTAACAGCTAGAGCAGAACTCTGCTCTACATTTAGAAGTGTTTTTGGTTTTGTTTTTGGCCAGCAAAGTATATGTGGTTTTTTGTTAACGGATTTGGATACCTTTAGGCCAGGATATACTGCCCAGTCCACCAGAATCCTTGCCACTGCCTAAGGTCTTACCTGACAAATTCACTCTTTCACATGGCCTACTGATGCCAAAGGCCTTTGAACTTACCTCCTTGATCTATACAGACTATATACTCTATTTCCAAGTTTAATCTTTATTGCCATTTCTTACTTTTAAAGCCATTTCTTACTTTTTAAAGTTTTCTTATTGTCATTCATTCAACCTTCCAACCCAGTCTCTCTATCATAAATGCATCTTGTCAAATGTATTCATTCAGCAAATATTTATTGTATGGTCTAGGTACAGCTGATAGCCAATAAAATAGGGAAACAAAGTATCCTGTTCTCCTGGGGTTCTAGTGTAAAAGACATATAAAAATAAATGCTGATTAATGCTCTGGGTGGGGGGAGAGATGCTATTCTGAAGAGGATATCAGGAAGGCCTCTCCGAGGAAGTGATATTTTGAGCAGAGATGTGAATATAAACTAGGCATGAGTCACATGAATGCCTGGGGAAGAACAAGTACAAAGGCAACAAGACAGGAACCTACTTAATACACTTGCAGAACAACAAGAAGGGGCATAAAACATGGACAAGAGATGTAGGAAACTAGGTCAGAGAGGTGGCCAGGGTCAAGTTTACCCATGGCCTTGTAGGCCACAATGAAGACTTGGAATTTGCTCCAAGTGTGATAAGAACTACTGGAGATTTTTATCAGGGGACTGAGAAAATGTGACTTGATACTTCTAAAAAATAAATTCTGGCTGCCATGTTTAGAATAGACAGAGAGAACCATCTAGCAGCCTACTGCATTGATCCAGATGAGAGATGAGTAGATTAGACTCCTTGTTAATGGTCCAGGGATGGGCTACACCTTGGTGCAGGATGTGACAAGTGTTCAAATTTGGGATATATGTTGAAGGTAGAGTTTACAGGATTGGATGATATGAGATTAGAGAACAATAGTTGAGTAAAGATGACTCCAAATGTATATAGCCTGTTGAACGATTGTGTCTGTTCCTGACATGAGGAAGGCTGGAAGAAGAGAAGGTTGGGGAGTGGAATCAGGAGTTAAGTTTTGGTCAAGTGAACTGTGAGATGCCTATTTGACACCTAGTGGAGATATATCATAGACAAGTAAACATACAATTCTGGAATTCAAATGAGAAGATGGGCTATAGGCATATATTTGAGCTTACACAGATGGTATATAATGCCATGGAAATGGAAAGAAACACCTAGGGAGTGAGTGTACATAGAGAAGAGGTCTGAGAACTGAGCACTCCCAAGATCATGTCACAATTTCAAATTAAAGAGGAAGAGGAGTGTCCAGCAGAGAACACTTAGGACTGGCCAGGGCAGCATGAAGTCCTAGAAGTCAAGTGAAGAATAAGCTAAAGTTTACAGCAGTGAACCAGCAGCAGCATCAACTGGGAACTTGTCAGAAATGCAAATCTCAAACCCCACCTCAGACCTACTGAGTCTGAGGGCTGTGCTTTACCCAGGCCCCCAGAATGTTTTGACATATACAGAAGTTTGAGAACCGAAGAAACTCAGTATAGAAACAAAGTAAAGGCAATACTTAAAAGGATATGGTCCCCAGAATTGTTTGCTAAGACTCAAACTGAATACATACACATTTAAACTCTATGAGCTGTGCTAGATTTTAAAGTACTTTTTTCTTTCGCAGTATCAAGTGATGCTTATCTAACTAGCAGTTTTGTGGAACAAATATCTTTAGGAGTCTCCCTTCATTTTAATTTTCACCAGATTTGTCTTATCACAGATAGTAGCTATTGTTTCAAGGAACTTACTTCCCACTATTTCTTTTGCAAACAGACTTCACTCCCTTTTACAAGCAGATCTTACCACTCTGCTCCCTTTCCCACTATCCTCAACCACATTAAGGTTCGCTTTACAGGTTGGAACACAAAACAAACTCACATGAAAGAAATTTTCACATAGGACAAACTTTAAATTCTTATGTATTTTAGATCACTGGTTCCCAAATCTACCTGCTCATCAAAATCACCTGGGGAGTTTTAGGGGTTTTGGGGTTTTTTTTTTTAGTAGATTCCTGGGCTCCACTCCAGACCTATCTCAAAACAGAATTTTGGAAGTAGGGCTCAAGAATCTATATTTAAAATAAATTTTTATATAATTTTTTGAAAAACCTTTCCAGTTGATTTTGAAGATTAGCTGAGCTTGGGAGCCACTGTTATAAACTGTAAACAATTTAGAAATTCAGGAACCATAAATCTGTCAGGACTGAGCAGTAAGGGAAAGCTCTGTGGCATAAGTGGGATTTGACTGAGCAGAACAGGCCATCAAATGTAGCAGACTATAAACTGACAGGCAGGGCAAGGGCATGAGTTTTCCAGAAATGAGCGATAATCTGACAAAAGTAAGAAGCGACACAAGCTGGTACATTTGTGGTCCTAGGAGATGATGAGACTCACCAGAAAGCAGAGAGGGTGTAGTGAGAAATGACAGGAAGTAAGTTAGACAGGGAAGCACCTTACAGTTAATTTCAACAAGTAATAGTAGTTCAAACTTCAAGATAGATGAGTGTGACACAAAGAATAGAATAAAGGGAGTCATGACCCGCCCTGAGTTTTAGTCCAGCTCTGAACTAGCTAAAGCCCCTACATAGGTGATGCTATCTATGACTCTGGGCAAAAGGAGATTTTATACAGATTTGTGATTCTCAGTAAAATAAAAAGACAGACCTAAATGGCATCTAAGATTTCTTGCAGATCTAACCTTTATGATTCTATTTTTTTTTTAATTCAAACACTTAGAAGTTTTGTTTAGCTTTTTTTTTAAATTTATTTATTTATATATATATATATATATATATTTTTTTTTTTTTTTTTTTTTTGGTTGTGTTGGGTCTTTGTTTCTGTATGAGGGCTTTCTCTAGTTGCGGCGAGCGGGGGCCACTCTTCACCGCGATGCGCAGGCCTCTCACTATCGCGGCCTCTCTTGTTGCGGAGCACAGGCTCCAGACGCGCAGGCTCGGTAATTGTGGCTCACGGGCCTAGTTGCTCCGCGGCATGTGGGATCCTCCCAGAACAGGGCTCGAACCTGTGTCCTCTGCATTAGCAGGCAGATTCTCAACCACTGCGCCACCAGGGAAGCCCCTATGATTCTGTTTTGAAGTCCTACTATTTCATCATTTCCAATGAGCCCCTTTAAGCATTCTTTGTTGTTCTTTGAATTTTACTTCTCTCCATTATGGAGAGAATAAAGTGCCAAGTAATGTGGGCAATGGCAGGTGATTTTCTTCATTAATCTCACAATAGGAAGTCTTGCATCTACATTCCAATAGCAATCAACTTGGAACAATACACACCTTTCTCCAAGGTTTGCTCTAGAGACTTTGGACCTTAATACAGATTTTTTTGACCGAGATAAAGCCTTACAAAAACACAAAAAGATGGATTCATATGCCACATCGACCTAGAAGAATAAAACTCTGCAACAAATGTGTTAGATAAATCTGATGTGACAAGCACTTCTGTGGTAGTAGCCATTTTACCCAAGGGACTTAGTGATAAATGAAGACTAATATACTCATGGAAAAGAGACTACAACCTTCTATTTCCAAGTACACTTGGCACAAACCAAAATCAATTTTCTCCTCTCCTTAAAGTTAGTTCCATCTGTCAAGATCCATCCCTCTTTGGCCTCATCTCCAGCCATGTCCCTTTTTCCATCATATTATTTAATGACTACCATTGCAAATCACAGAGATGAAGATTCAACAGAAGATAAAATGTTGTTGTTGAAATAGAGAATTTGATATTATTCACTTTAAAACTGTCTTGCTGAGAGGTCATGAGATTATTCCTATGATTCCAGGAACAACTCTTTTATGATTTTCCGTGAAGTATAGAATAATGTCCAAAGGAGATTTCAAGGAAAAGGAATTATGATGAAGGTGTACAAACGAAGCAAAAAGCAAGATGAAGTTAATAAAGCCTCTTTTCCTTAAGTCTGTTTAGTGCTATAACTCTGTACTATGTTAGGAATATCTGATGGCTTATCCAAGTTCCAAATAAAAGACTCACAGGATAAAACCTGTAGAGGAAACAGAATGATTTACTCGGGAAGCCCAGTTCTATTCCTCTTATATGATGTGTGCCCTGACAAATGATCTTTTTAAAAGTAGTGCCAGGATGTAGTGGAACCTGACTTCCTATTAAAAAATCCCCAGGTAAAGACCACCTGTACCAAACCCTTAATTGTTCACTGACATGTTTATTAGGTTTAAGGGTTTAAATACATATATATATTTTAAATTATAATAATATTATATCCACATTATATATATTATTAATTTATATAAAATAAAGTTTCAAAAGCTAACAAGCTGGTAGATAAAGGAAATATTGCAAAACAATAAAAGCCAGTATATATCTATTACAATGGACATAAAGCTGACCTCAGATGTGGTGAATAATGGTCTTTCTTAGCTGTAAGTCATCAGAGATAGTTTTGTAGAAAATCAGATTTGAAGTAGACTTTGAGGGATCAGCAAAGCTAAAGACCTTAATATTTTGAGGGTACCCTCTGAGTATCCTGTCAATTATACCATCTCAGTGGATCTCACATTTGTTCCCTTCTCTCCAGCTGCTCTGCCGCTGCCCTAGTTGCAGCCATCATCATCTCTCACCTCAATGCCTGCAACAGCCTCTTTTCTTCTTCCACTTTGGCCCAATCCAACCCACTGATTGTGTCTGCCCACTTTCTGTCCTGGAATATACCAAGTGCTTTCTACCTCATTGCCCTTGTCTGTAGTTTTTACTGCTGTAGAGTGTTTGGCGCATAGTAGCTACCCAATAAATATGTGTTAAATCAATGAATAATTGTTTCTTCTAGTTTGTGAGCTCCACAAGGTCAGAGACCATGTATGTTTTATTTCCCACTCTATTCCCAGAAGCCTGCATAGCATATAACAGATAGTAGGCCTTCCATAAATAGTTATTGAAGGAAAAAAGGAAAGAGAGGGAGGGAGGGAGGGAGGGAAAGACTAAGCAAACACCAAATCTGCTGCATGAGTTTTGCTTTAAGGACATGTTATTATCCTTGTCACAATTATAATAATTCTTAGTTCCCTTTGGAAGCATAAAATAATACTATGACTCATTGTGGAATAAAGATAGGAACGCCTATGTTGGTATTTGCCCTATTAAAATTGTTTTATAACTAGAATCTATTTGATTAAATGTGCTGTTTTGAAAAATAATGAACAGTAATAAAAATTCTGTAATTGCACCTAAATTAGCCCCAAAGCATTATCACTAATACCTACTGTCTGTACTTTCAAATGCTAACTAATAACTAAATATGCATGTCTTCAGTCATTTTAACAAGGCTTTTACTTGAATATTAAAAAGACAAGGTACGTGATAGAAACTATCTTATTAACATCCATGAACAGTAGTTTGATTCCTATAAAATAATTGCATATACTCAGAAACATCATGTTTCTAATGCTGGAGGTAATATTACTTCAGTGACACTATCGAAATGAATTGTTCTTTTTTTCATTACAGCTAGACATATGTCATTATCTGTTGGATTTAACAAACATGCACCATCGAAGCTGTTTCATATTTAGTACCCCAGGGTATACCATGTAGTAATAATATATTATGAAAAGAAAATTGTTTTACACTCTTTCTTGTAAATTATTCTCTCTTTCCCATTCTCCATGTGTTGAGATTTATTTAAAGTTACATTTTTTAAGCATAGAGATGTGCATGGCACTTGATCAAAGTTAATAACAAAATTATACTTTGTTAGCTTACTAGGAACTTATAATACAGTATAAAACAATGTAAACAGAGAAAACAGGTTGAGAAGTTCTTTTGGTTTTGGGGGGGTTTTTTGGTGTAATATCAAGAGAGCTGCAAAGACCTCTTTGGGGTAAAGAATTTAAAAGCATATTATATACTTTGTGGGGTATACATAAGATCTGCAAAGTATAAGTTTGGCTTCATTCAACACAATAGAAATTTCAATTTCATAAAGAATTCCATCAACTATTTTTCTCAAATCAGAAAAACAAAAACTGAATTTACTATAAGATAAAAATAAATGCAACTTGAATGAAGGAAATTGGAACTAAAGTTTCCTAAAATTAGATACTCTGTGATTTTAAGAGTACTGATCCAGAAGCAAGGCTTCTCCAAGGATAGTACACTGCCATCTTAGAAGGAGTTATTTCTCTGGGATGATAGTTGAACTAAATAATTCTCTTTGCTGTCAATTTTTATGATTATTTTGATTGATCTTCTGTTGATACGTTAATCATACAGTCCTATTATAGCAAACTATACAGTTTCATTCTTTGCTTTTCTTCCTGACCATTAAAAACAACAGTGTACATGATTTTCTAAAATTCAGTAAGTTTACAAATTAGTCTTTCTATACCAATTTTAATAACTTTCTTCTAACTAGTGAGAAAATTGAAAAATATAGAAGAGCTCTAAAATATCACCATTATTCTGCCTCCAAGAGTTAATCACTGGTAACACTTTCACATATACTTTTCTACTTAATGCATTTTAAATAGTCATTCATGCAATAAATCAACAAATATACATCAATGCCTGCTACGTGCTTGTCATTATTCTAGGTATTAGCAATACTACTATGACCAGGACAGTTAGGATGCCTGCTCCCATGAAATTAACATACTGGTAATAGAGATAGATTAAAAACACATATAAATATATAACATAGTAGTGTAAGTACTCTGAAGAAAAAAGATTTCAGCTAAAAAGTGTCATCTGCAGAAATGGGAACACTGGGAAAGGAATACATTGAAGGGAATCAAGAGTCTGGTTTTAGACATGTTCAGTTTACAAGGACTATCAGACCATCTGGGTATTTATAGTACCATATTGTTTTTAATGGTTTGTGATCTGCTTCTTCTCTTGGCCTTTTATGGGTATTTTCCCTTTTCTTTTTTTTTTTTTTTTTTAATTTATTTATTTATTTTTGGCTGTATTGGGTCTTCATTTCTGTGTGAGGGCTTTCTCCAGTTGCGGCAAGCGGGGGCCACTCTTCATCGCGGTGCGCGGGCCTCTCACTATCGTGGCCTCTCTTGTTGCGGAGCATAGGTTCCAGACGCGCAGGCTCAGCAGTTGTGGCTCACGGGCCCAGTTGCTCCGCAGCATGTGGGGTCTTCCCAGACCAGGGCTCGAACCCGTTTCCCCTGCATTGGCAGGCAGATTCTCAACCACTGTGCCACCAGGGAAGCCCTCCCTTTTCAAAATACATATTTCTATATGGTAATCTTAAAAACTTACCTAGAAATCCACCTATTGCTGAATACTTGTTTCTTTTTTTATAACTATAAATAACTGTCAGCAGAAATTCTTTGACATACATATTTATAAAAATGCCTGATTATTTTGTTATAGTAATTCCTAAACAGAGAAATATTTGGTTGAAGGATATGCACATTTTAATGTTTTTTGCTTATACTGTCACTTTTTTCTCTAGAAAGATTATGCCAATTTTCACACACACTAATGTGCCACTTAGTATTTTATCTTTTCTTCAAAAAACAATAAAGTATTTTTTTGCTATGTTTGATATATTATAAAAATTATAGCTAAAATTTATTGAGAAATTATTACTTGGCAATGCTGTGCTATACACTTACATGTATCATTTCACTTGAAAGTTAAGAAATCTGAAGTTTTAAACAGCTAAATAAATTGCCAAAGGTCACTCAGCTATTAGGTCAGAGCTTAGATTTAAATTCAAGCCATCTGATTTCATAACCTTTTTCTATTAAATCACGACACTATAAGCAATTTAATTAACTGATGATTGATGATTGGCAATTTGTGTTTGACAACTGTGATATTAATATATTTGTTTATGTTTATAGGGTTTTTTGTAATTTTGATGCTCTCAATTTATACATGCATTTATTTGTTCTATACCATGATAGACTCTATAGAAATGATGTTGAGTGAAAACTGACAGGAGCTTTCACCTCACAGAGAACACAGCCCAGAGCAGGAAAGATAGTAAACTCAGGTTAGAGAAAGAACTATAGGAAGAGTCAAGCAAAGATTTGTTTTTTAAATCCGTTCCCAGTACTGACAACTCTGGAAGATCAGGGCCAGGTGTGTTGCTTGAAAGGACCCTTGGCTGGACTCTATAATAAAAGTTGAAGAACCCTAAGCCCTGTGGCTCAACTGGAAACCCTACTCTTAACTCCTAAAAGTCAAATCTAAGTTATGGAGAAGCCACAGGACAAGTGTATTGTTCCAAGGCAGGGATTAGGGTATAATGAAGTGGCTTCCTGGGCTGGAAGGTGTAATGATTAATTTTATGTGTTAACTAGATGGGGCTAAAGGATGCCCGGATACCTAGTAAAACATTATTCCTGGATGTGTCTGCGAGGTCCTTTCCAGAAGAGATTAGCATTTAAATTGTTGAACTGAGTAAAGCAAATGGCCCTCTCTCCAGTGTGAGTGGTCATCACCCAATCTGTTGGGGGCCTAAGTAAAACAAAAAAGCTGAGGAAGGGTGAATTCACTCTTTCTCTGCTTGAGCTGAGACATTCATCCTCTCCTACCCTCAGACAGTGGCGTTCCAGGTTCTTGGGCTTTTGGACTCACACTGGGACTTACATCATCAGCCCCCTGATTCTCAGGCCTTCCAACTCAGACTGAATTATACCACTGGCTCTCCTGGTTCTCCAGCTTGCAGATGGCAAATCATGGGACTTCTCAGCTTCCAAACCCATGTGAGCCAATTCCTATATTAAATTTCCCCATATATATATATTGATATATTCTATTGGTTCTGCTTCTCTGGAGAAGTGTGACTAATACAGAAGGGCATAAAAATATGAGCATGTGGAAACTAGCAGGACCCCCACCCAGCAGGCCATATGAACCAGCAGACCCAGGGTGCACCTTCGTGTGGGATAAGGAAAGCACACAGTAGGTCATCCACTTTACCAAGATACCCTCTGCCCTCTCTAGCTAGCTAACAGCTTCCTTTCTACAGACCCACTAACCTGCAGGCGCCTTGCATTTCCACAGCTTGGAAAAGTAGCATGTTACAGAGAGGAAAGCAGAGTCCCTAAATCACCAAAATGACCTTTGATCAATCACATCATCAGAGACTGAAAAATATGCAATTAGAAATGATTTCCTGGGGAAAAAAAACAAATTGAAAAATCCCAGGAAAGGAACACAGAAGGTGTTAACTGAACAAACAGCTAAAAGAGCAGACCTGAGCATCTTCAACACACTGAGGAGTTGTTCTTATCAGCTGCTTAGTGTGAAGAAAATCCAGGTTTTCCAGAAGATCACTGTAGAGTCTCTATAGTGTTGTATTTATACTTATCTAGCTAACGTAGAGTCAAGTGTATGTAGTTTCATTAGAAAACATGAATTCAATCATTCTCATCGAATCCTTTTGTCGTCTTCGTAAAATCCAAACTAAGAACTCCCCACACACAACTATTCTTTTTTAATACAGATTCCCGAACAATGAAGTCCAAGATTCTGGCACCTAAAATGAATAGAACCAGATGCATAACCTCTCTCACAGAATGTTGTCTTCAGGTTTATTTCTCCTGGGCATGCGGAACTACCCTTTCATATGCGTCATTTCATTTCTTCCCTACAACAGTCTCATTGGAAAAGATATGCTGGAATAGATATTATTAAGCTCCCATTAAGAATGAGGAAATTGAGACTCAAAATGGATGACTTGTCCAAGGTCACACAACTATTAAGTGAGGCCTGGAACCCTGGCTCCTGTTCAACCACAATGCCAGTTCTTTTTCATTTCATCAGACTTTATGTTCTTCATCATGATTTTGAAGTTTAAAATAAAAGCATTATATTGGGACTCTCAAGTTCAATAAGCTTATCATCAAACTTGCTTTTTAAATTAGAGGTACCATAGCTTAGACTTGGATCTTGCATTGTTGGGGAATGTATCTTTTGGTATTAGAAAGATCTGTATTTTTTAAAATTTATTTTATTTTATTAATTTTTATTTTTGCCTGCGCTGGGTCTTCGTTGCTGCACACGGGCTTTGTGGTGAACGAGGGCTACTCTTTGTTGCGGTGCGTGGGCTTCTCATGGCTGTGGCTTCTCTTATGGCAGAGCACGGGCCCTAGGTGCGCGGGCTTCAGCAGTGTGGCTCGCGGGCTCTAGAGCACAGGTTCAGTAGTTGTGGCGCACGGGCTTAGTTATTCCGTGGCATGTGGGATCTTCCCGGACCAGGGCTCAAACCCAAACCCATGTCCCCTGCATTGGCAGGCAGACTCCTAACCACTGTGCCACCAGGGAAGCCCAAGATTTGTATTTTTGTTTCAATTATTTCTTTCACACTGCCTTTTTCTAATAACCTTAGTCCCTGTCCCTTCTTTGCATACTATTTGTTTACTAGTGGGACCAATATTGAAATTAGGCAGTAACCTCTTCTTCTACTCCCTCTCTTTCATTTCCAGAATAATTTGAAGTATATTTTTTAATTCTCAGTTAATAACTATAAAGCTACCAATAAGTTTACCCTGCTTACCATATATTCTTCTGCTTTTCCTAACATTGTTAACAGTTGTAATGTTTCGAAACACAATATATTGCCCCCCTTATGTCCATTATTTACTCTTAGTTCTACAGGCAAATATGTAGTATGTAGATCACTCTCAATTTCTTATCCAGTCATTTTTGTTATCTGAACTTGTTCTCTAGTAGATTCTATGGGAAGGCTTATAATAACAATATTTCCTGAGTTCTATTATATAGAGCTTTCCTGAGGATTTTATATTTGAAGGTCAGTATTTAACTGGATATAAAATGCTTGGCTCACATTTTATTCAAATATGTTACTCCATTATCTTCGGGCATAAAATGTTGATATCAAAAATTTTTATATAAATCTGACATTCTTTTCTTAATAAATGCCTTGGTCTTTTTGCCTAAATGACCAAAGAATTCCCTGCCCCCAATTCTACTTATGCTGTTTGATCATAGTTTGTATTATTTTATTAATTTTTAAAAATCATTTTGAAATACTAGGTTAACTTTTTCATGTTTTGTGGGCATTCTTTCTTTTCTGGAAGAGTATTATTCTCTCCATTTCTCTATTTTTTTTTTTTATAATAATAACTTATATGGAATGTGATCATGGTCCAATCTTGTTGCTCATGTGTAATAGGAGTAACGGGCCAGGAAAACTTTCCTAGCTTCACTCTCTACGGTTCTTCCTTCTGTTGGTAGCATGAAGTATTAAAAAATATGGCTGTGTATCTTCTGAGATATGCCACCCCTGCTCCCTCCTCCATTTTCTATCTGACATTTCTCTCCTCTGCCCTAGTATTCTTGTCCTCTCAATTTAGATTCTACTCCCAGCAGTTAACTCTGTAGGGTGGGGGTGAGGGGGAGCTCTGTCCTAGAAGAGATTTAGTTGATTGGTATTATGAGTTCATCAGGCCCAGACCATTCCAGCACCATCCAATTTTACATGGTCACCTTATACTCATGTGTGAACTGGGAACTAGTAAAGCCTCCTCTCAGTTTTCATTGCTGTTTCTCAGTTTGGCTTTCCATGGTCACTGGGGACTCCTCTATTTGAGATGAATACCTATTGGTAATTTGTTCCCTGAAGTTCCATTACCCCTCCTCTGCTTCATTACACACAACTGCTGATCCCACTCTGGTCTTGCTGCTGTCTGTGGTTTGGCCTTATCCTTTTTTATTTCTGAGGTTTGTGGAGATAATTCGTTACTTCATTTTTTGATAGATGTTGCCAATGAGTTTTGGTTTTGCTATCCTAATTGGTCTGTTTTTATGGGGGAAATTCAGGGAGTTTAAAAAACTACCCCACCACTGCTGCCAACTTTTCTCTGAGTTCTCTATCAGCATGCGTTTCCCTTCTTCTCAACCCCAATCCACATTATTCTCTATCCAGCACTCAACTGTTCTCTCAGTAGCACTTGTTTTTCAATTGTTTACTGCTTCTCTCCTTCCCATTTCAATATAATCTCTGTAACAGAAGAGACTGTTCATTTATTACTATAACTCCCAGCATACAGCACAGAGATTTCCACAGCAGGCACGTGATAATACCTACGAATGAATAAATAAATGAACGGATGGACAATGTCAGTGCTGTTAATCTATATCTATAGAGAATGAAACTTTTCTTCCTTAAGCTTTCAGTATTCTTGCATACAATCTTACATCAATTTAAAAGATTTATTCTAATTTGCATTAAAAGTTACGATGATTACTTTTTAAATCTTTAAGATAATTCATATAATCTTTATGTTCAGAAAATTTATTAAGCACACAAATAAAAAGATCTAATCCATATATTTTATAAGAAAATAGGCAATGATTTACAGTTCCTAATTTTCAGTGTTTTATACTTCATAAAAATTTAGAAAAGAATAAAAACTAGATTCTAACTATAAATAAATAAATAAATTAGAGGTACCACAGTTGGTCACAGAGGCTGTAAAAACTCTCCCTGTGGCTTTGAGACCCTTGTTTACTGCTCACTGATCGCGATAACAATGCTACCATAAATAACCCCAGATAGATTACTAAGTATAATCACAGAAGACATGCATATGCATGAGTCACCTGTCAGCTCTCCAATCCCATCATTTCCAATACCTGTCAACATGTCATCAAGGACTCTCTGAGTCTGTGACACAAACAAAATTTATTCTCTCAAAAAATTATGCAGGGTTTCTCTGGTGGCACAGTGGTTAAGCATCCACCTGCCAATGCAGGGGACACGGGTTCGAGCCCTGGTCCAGGAAGATCCCACATGCCACAGAGCAACTAAGCCCGTGTGCCACAACTACTGAGCCTGTGCTCTAGAGCCCGCGAGCCACAACTACTGACCTGCGCGCCTAGAGCCCGTGCACCACAACAAAAGAAGCCACTGCAATGAAAACCGCAAGCACAGCAACGAAGAGTAGCCCCCGCGCGCCGCAACTAAAGAAAGCCTGCGCGCAGCAACAAAGACCCAACACAGCCAAAAATAAATAAATAAATACATAAATTTATTTTTTTTTAATTATGCAGCACTATACAGATTTGGGGTGGAGGAAAACAAAGTAAGAAATACCCACTATTTGGGGGAAAGAATGTGTACAGATTTGCCAGGTAGCTAGGGACTGTTCTTTGTCCCACCCCCACTATGCAAGGATCCAGTCTCAAGGATGAAAATTCAAACCCATTTTTCATTTGTGGCTGAACAACACCCACTCACTTCTCGTGAACCACAAAAGGCAAGGCACAGAATTCTCTCAAAATCTTCTAGAACTACCAAATGGCAACTAAACCTGATGTGGTGTATATCAGCCATAGCAATTTCTCAGGAAAGGCTTTGATCACTTGGGCAGGATTAGTTGTGATGGGTCAGTATGACCAGGAAGATGTTTAGACTGAAAGGCTATTGATAATACAAGGCCAGGTCAGAATCAAGAGTCGGGACAGAAGGGTCAGCCTCCAGGCCAGCAAGGTAAACAGTATGCAACTACTTGAACCCAGGAACAGGAAAAGGGATGAGATTTCAACAGACAAGAGCCAGGAATCAAACAATTCACAGTGAGAGGGAGGCAGGAAAGCGGTAATTCATGTAGACAATCCATAGGTAGGGGGAAGCAACTTGTAGAGGTCCCAGCAAGTAAAGGAGCCAAAGCCTGGGGAGAAAAGTGGGTCATTTCAAGCATCAGCAGTCAAGGCATCATGTTATAAATCTGACTCTGATACAAGATTTGTCTCATCCAAGCATCTCTTATATACTGGCTACCGAGTCTCAGCACACAGCTCAAAAGAGATAAGTGGCTTCACCTGTCTAAGAGATGGCTTCTGGTGGTTCTGAAAAAGAGAAGCCAAAAACAAAAGCTGAAATAAGAGTGAGTTTGCATTTTTTATTGATCTAGTAAGTATATATGAATAAACGCATGTGCCATTTAAATAAAACTAATAATGCACAAACTGTACCCCTAAATTTGTTTCACTCATGTCTACAGAAAATGACTAATGTGGGTAACAATAATAATGATAGTAATAATAAAAAAATATACATGCCAGGCACTTTTTGTGGATAACAAGAAAATAATAGTAACAACAGTAATAGCTAATGTTGTTAAGCACTCGTTAACCACCAGTCTCTGTTTCTAAGTGCTTTCCATGTGATGTCTTTTATTCCTCTCAATGATTCTCAGTTAGGTACTATTATTATCTCTATTTTACAGATGAGGCACAAAGGCATTAAGTAATTTTCTCAAAGTCACACAGCTAGTGAGTGCGGATTTGAACCCATGTTTTCCAACTTCAGTAGCCACACCTAGGAGGAAGAACTAAATGACACTAGATCTTGTGATGGATCAAAAGAGAAAAAAATGTTCACTCCACACTCCAAAATCTCCCTTCTCAATTCTAATTCTGTCTAGCAAACAGCCTAAAAGTCTCAACTCTACTCCACTATCATCTCCTTCTTCCGACATCTGAAAATGCTAAGGTTGGAAAAATGGCAAGGAATTAACATTTACTGAAGTATATGGCATTACTTAGTGCCAGGTTCCATGCTCAATATATTATATATATGACCCCATTCAGCAGATGGCTTTAGAATGTTTAATCCTCAGTCAGTCCCCTCCACAGACCAGAGTGTCCCTTTACTAGCAGCTATTATTGCATAAAGCCAGAAAACAAACTCCAAATCATGCCAAAGGTCCTAACCAGAAAGGTGGGTTTCAGAGGCTGGGGTAGATCAGAAATGAAAGGTAGAAACAGGAAGAGAACTTGTTGACAGTCTTGATAAACACTACAGAAAATGAGCTCTAACGGTGACAGCCTAGACACTTGTATGTTCATGACAAACCTTGGTCTGAGTAGCTCAAAAGTATCTGAAGGGCTTAGGATGAAAGAGACAAGTTCTTTGAACTTCTCAAGGCTGGGCCAAGCTTAGCTTTCCACATTTCACATGTGATGAGTGAGTATAAAATTCACTCAAGGGGCTTCCCTGGTGCCACAGTGGTTAAGAATCCACCTGCCAATGCAGGGGACACGGGTTCAAGCCCTGGTCCGGGAGGATCCCATACACCGCGGAGCAACTAAGCCCATGCGTCACAGCTACTGAGCCTGTGCTCTAGAGCCCGCGAGCCACAACTACTGGAGCCCACACACCTAGAGCCCGTGCTCCGCAACGGGAAGCCACCACAATGAGAAGCCCGCGTGCCACAACGAAAAGTAGCCCCCACTCGCCGCAACTAGAGAAAGCCCGCGTGCAGCAACGAAGACCCAATGCAGCCAAAAACAAATAAATAAAATAAAAAATTTTTTAAATCATATTAAAATTCACTCAAAATTGTCTTTCCAACCAATGACAAATATATGGGGGGCAGTTACTCCTTGTGTATAATCAGATGTTGAAAAATTGTAACAAACGGAATACATTAAAAATAAAATGAGAAATGAATATTATCATAAGGATGAGACAGAGAATAGTTAAATGGCTGTTTTCATGTAATTTGTCTACTCTAGCCCTTCTCATAAGGGCATCTCACACATTAAGAAGGGACAAGAAAGCAAGCAATTAAACATCTGTCATCCCCCTTTCCCTTTAGTGTTTAATTTGTAACAACTTTCCATTTCCTTCTAAATGAGAGTTGATTATTCAAGGGAATGCTGCCTGCATTGTACACGACTTTGACTTGGCCCAGACTAGCATTAATCAGCCAACGTATCAACACTGAAACTCACAGTTTCAACAAGATGGAAAAGGAACATTTTCACAAGGGTTCAGTGAGGCTGCCTGTGTGAGCATTCCATTCACGGACAGTAACAAGATTAATGAATATAGTCACCTGGATGGTGCTTCCAATGTTACCCTCAAGCTGATTTTCAAATACTGCTAATCAAGGAGCCAAAAATCACGAAATGAAACATATCATATCTAATGTCTATATAGCAACAGACCTTGTCTATTAGGAAATGTGGGAAATGCTTCATGTTTTACTTCTTAATTTTTCAGGTCTTCATTATAAGGGGTGGCTACCCTAACTGCCTTTGTGATGTAAATCTACTTTGACTATTAGCTCTGACCTTCCTTAAGGAGCTCCCAAATTTTCCCAGGTCTGCTCCTTTTGCTCACAGAACTCCATGATCAGTATTTATAACCCAAGAGGTATTAAGCCAAGTGGCCATTTTCCTTCAAGGTTATCCAGTTACTCAAAGAATGCTCTCTCATCTCCCACCACATCCCCTCCTATGGCCTTCTCTCCAGACTCACATAGCTGCTCATCTTCCCTTAAACACACTGTGTGACTCTGTGAGCTGTTCATTGTATTAATCTACTCAGGCCACCACAACAAAATGCCATAGGTTGGGTGGCTTAAACAACAGAAATTTACTTTCTCACTTTCTGGAGGCAAAAAGTCCAAAATCAAGGTGTCAGAAAATTCAGATTCTTGTGAGAGCTCTCTTCCCAGCTTGCAGATGACTGCCTTCTTGCTGTGCCCTCAAATGAATTTATTCTGTGAGCACAGGGACAGAAAGAGAGCTCCAGTGTCTTTTTCATTTCTTATAAAGACACCTGTCCTATAAGAGTCCCACCCTCTGACCTCAGTTGACCTTAATTACTTCCTTAAAGAACCTATATTCAAATATAGTCACGTGGGGGGGGGGGGGTTAGGGCTTCAACATATGAATTTGGTGGGAACACAATTTAGTGGATAACACTCATGCGCTATCACCAACCCAGAAAGTTCTTTCCTCTCTTTCTCCCTGAGAGACATTCCACTCAAGCCTCCAGATTCTGCCTAAATGTTATCATCTCCAAGAAACCTTCTCCAATTCCGTTCAGGAATAATTTATTACCATTATGCCATTTCATTTTCCCTCATATTATTTCTTGTTAGTAGCTTATATGCCTCTCTTCACTAATATACTATGAATTCCTTGGAAACAAGGACTCTATCAGACTCATCCTACATTGCCCATAACACCCAGCACAGTCTTTTGTGTCACAATCATTCACTCTTTCTGTTTCTGCAGTGTCTAGCACATGATTATACACAATAGGCACTCAATAAAGGAATAAATGAACTTTCTTCTTCTTTCTGCTACTCACACTTTCCCCGATTCCCCTTCAGTCCTTTTTGTCCTCTTTCTGAACTCTCTTCTTTCCCTTTTTCCTTTCCACAACATTAACATTTTTTCAAGCCCCCTAAAAGTATAGTTTGCTCTCTCTTCCCTTATTTCCTCTCCTGTATACTTTGCAAAAAAAGAAATACAAGAAGAAAGGCTTCAGATATGATTCCCAAAGTCTGTCTGCATCCCAGACCTCTCTGCTGAGTTTCAGTTCTGCCTGCCCATATCCCTGCTTGACATCTCTATTGGCTGTCCCACATGCAGCCCAAATACAACCCATCTACACATAAGTCACCCCACATCAAATCAGTCTCCAAATCCTACAGATTAGACTGCCTCAACATTTCCCTTTCTGCCACTTCCTTAATCGAGCCTGGTATGCTACTTGCCAGGATGATGATAACAACAATGGTGGGTGTGAGAGTAAGGCAGTGGTGGTGGTGGTGATGATGATGATGTTAATGATGATCATGATGACAATTACTTCAGCAACAACTTAATTATTTTGCCCAATTGTGGGTCTAGGCTCATTCCCACCACTCCCCTACATTTTCTTTTTGATCCCACCAGTCCAAGAACAATTCCCCAATTACATGTGATATTTCATGCCATGTATCTATACACTACCCCCCCCCCAGCCAGCAGTATCACCCTCCACCTTCTGGATCCAGTTAATTCTCACTCATCTTTCAAAACTTAGGTTAAGTTGCCACTTCCTACAGGAAGACTTACAGGATATCCTTTGTAGCCAATGGCACTGCAAGCAATACCTCCCACTTGTGTTGGGATAAAATTTGGAAAGATAAACTAAGGGTTTTCCTTGCTGACTCCTGACTTTCCTCTTCTGAGTCAGTGGTCTTCATTGCCCCAGGAAAAGGAATGTACACACACACACACACACACACACACACACACACACACACACACACAACCAGAAACTAAAGAGTCATCTGACTTTATAAATAGAAATTGGATATCATGTTGCTTTCCCCAATTACAAACTTGAATTATCCAGAGTGTATGAGAACTTGGGCTCAATTTTAAAAATACAAAACTACATATTCAATCATATTAGATATCATTTTCTTACTTACATAGAATAAGCAGAGACCCTTCTATATAACTCTTTCTGGGTGAAACAAAGAAATGAATGAATCTCAACTGAGAGTCACTCTAACACCACTGAAATGTTCTTGAAACTGCCATAACTACAGTTAGTCTCAAAATAAGTTTAAAAGCAATAAAATACCTTAAATAGTTGCAAGGTAGTCATGTTTGGGTCACATCCTTCAGAAAAAATCAATAACATATAAGCTTCAGTACGATTGTGAGATCTGCAACTGCCACTGACGACACACATGGCTCCTCGAGCAGTTTCATCAATGTTTATAAGCACTAAATGATGAGACAGATTACCAATACCCAGGGCCTGAAATGTAATCAATACTACAACATAGACACTAGGCTTATTATGTTTCAAAGTGGCCAGGTTTAAAGGGCAACAGCAGAATACTAAAATAGTTCTTTATTTACCTTTGTGGGGAGACATGGAAGAAACCCTTAACAAATGGGGTAAGACACAGCTGCACGAGCAAGAACAAAGTTTGTCTGAGCAGCCCCTCTCGGCTCAAGGACTGCACTAGACCTAAGAGCTGAGATTTGCTGAAAAACACCAGCGCAGGCAGACCAGCCCACAGCAGTGAGAAACGTGGGAGATATGGGTTCTATCTGACTAAGATTTCAAGCTGACCACTCATCACTGTACCTAAACTGCCTGATAAAAATGCACCTAAGAGAAAGTTATTCAAGTGTCAGGGGTTTTGTGTGGATTTGTTCACTTGGCAATTTATTTTGAAAAAAACTATATTCTGATTAATAATTGGATTTTTTAAATTTTAATCTACAAATTACTTTCAAAATAACGTTTGATTGTGCTCAGCCTACGTAATCTTTCACAAACTGATTTTCTAAGGTAGAAGAAGACTAAAAAGCCATGTTTCAAAGAACAACAGACTTCAGTTGTGACTACTCAAGCAAGCCAGAAACTAACCTTCTGGGAGCAGAGTGTGGAAACGTTCTCACAGCCTCCATTATATGTGCGAAAAGTAATTGTAAGCCATGCATCACCTTTCCACACAAAGAGTAAAGAGATCCATATACATTATATAACAAAGCTAAGTTTTAAATGACAGGACTGATTTCCTTATACAGTTTACAGTAACTCTCATTGCTTTGTAATTACACTAGGTATACTTTGAATTACAAACCTTAATACCAAACAACCTTAATTTGCATCATGAGCTATAGATTACCAAGTACTTTCATATACATTAACTCAAGTGGTCCTTAAAACATTACCCTGAGATATATTATCTCTACTTTCAGCTGAAAAAACTAAAGTTCAGAAAGTTAAGTCGCTTGCCCAAGGTCATGCATTGGTGTAGTCTGGACCAGAGCTTTCCCATAAAATCTAATTGCAGCCCTTTTTCCAATGCACCACTGCTGCCTCCATACATATATGTCTATCCAACAACATCTGCATGCCCAATACTATGAATCCACCTCTTCAATAAACACTTACTGATCATCTACTCTGTGCTCAGCACTATGTTAAATGCTGGATATTCACATCCACAGATTCAACCAACCACAGATGGAATTCTGGTTGGTTGAATCCCTGGGTTCAGAATCCACAGATTTGTAGGGCTGACTGTAATATGCCATTTCACATAATGGAGCATCCTTGGATTTCAGTATCCACGGGGGGCGTAGAACCAGTTCCCCACAGATACTCAGAAACAACTGTAATGATGAGTCCCATAAACAGAGACCACAGCTGTTCTCCAGGCTAACTGCAAAGCACTACCTCATCAGAGAAAATATTACATAACTTTTTAGGCACTTGGATTCAAAATATTGGGTACTTTATTTCACGCTGAAAAGTGTATTACAGAATGTAATCTGTCTAAGGTAGTCTGAAAAAGGGTTTTCCCAACATGTATAAACATGGGCATTTATAAGATTTTTACATAAAATTAATAAATTCAAGCCAAAAAATTCGGGGCATCCAAAGATGACTCAGACAGGGGAGCTTCAAGATGGCGGAAGAGTAAGACGCGGAGATCACCTTCCTCCCAACAAATACATCAGAAATACATCTACATGTGGAACAACTCCTACAGAACACCTACTGAACGCTGGCAGAAGACCTCAGACCTTCCAAAAGGCAAGAAACTCCCCACGTACTTGGGTAGGGAAAAAGAAAAAAGAAAAACAGAGACAAAAGAATAGGGATGGGACCTGCACCAGTGGGAGGGAGCTGTGAAGGAGGAAAGGTTTCCACACACTAGGAAGCCCCTTCGCGGGCGGAGACTGCGGGTGGCGGAGGCGGGAAGCTTCAGAGCCAAGGAGGAGAGCGCAGCAACAGAGGTGCGGAGGGCAAAGCAGAGAGATTCCCGCACAGAGGATCGGTGCCGACCAGCACTCACCAGCCCGAGAGGCTTGTCTGCTCACCTGCCGGGGCGGGCGGGGCTGGGAGCTGAGGCTCGGGCTTCGGTCGGATCGCAGTGAGAGGACTGGGGTTGGCGGCGTGAACACAGCCTGAAGGGGCTAGTGTGCCACGGCTAGCCAGGAAGGAGGCTGGGAAAAAGTCTGGAGCTGCCAAAGAGGCAAGAGACTTTTTCTTGCCTCTTTGTTTCCTGGTGCACGAGGAAAGGGGATTAAGAGCACAGCTTAAGGGAGCTCCACAGACGGGCGCGAGCCGCGGCTATCAGCACGCACCCCAGAGACGGGCATGAGACGCTAAGGCTGCTGCTGCATCCACCAAGAAGCCTGTGTGCAAGCACAGGCCACTCTCCACACCTCCCCTCCCGGCAGCCTGTGCAGCCCGCCACTGCCAGGGTCCCGTGATCCAGGGACAACTTCCCCGGGAGAACACATGGCGTGCCTCAGGCTGGTGCAATGTCACGCTGGCCTCTGCTGCCGCAGGCTCGCCCTGAACTCCGTACCCCTCCCTCCCCCCAGCCTGACTGAGCCAGAGCCCCCGAAGCAGCTGCTCCTTTAACGCCATCCTGTCTGCGTGAAGAACAGACGCCCTCAGGCGACCTACACACAGAGGCGGGGCCAAATCCAAACCTGAACCCCAGGATCTGTGCGAACACAGAAGAGAAAGGGAAATCTCTCCCAGCAGCCTCAGGAGCAGCGGATTAAATCTCCACAATCAACTTGATGTACCTGCATCTGTGGAATACCTGAATAGACAATGAATCATCCCAAACTGAGGAGGTGGACTTTGGGAGTAATGATGTATATATTTTTTTCCCTTTTTCTCTTTTTGTGAGTGTGTATGTGTATGCTTCTGTGTGTGATTTTGTCTGTATAGCTTTGCTTTTACCATTTGTCCCAGGGTTCTGTCTGTCCGTTTTTTTTGTTTGTATTTTTTTGTTGTTGTTGTTTTAGTATAGTTTACAGTGCTTGTTATCATTCGTGGATTTGTTTTTTGGTTTGGTTGCTCTCTTCTCTTTTTTTTTTAATTACTTTTCTAAAAATTTTTTTAATAATTTTTTTACTCTTTATTATAACTTTATGTTATTTTATTTTCTTCTTTCTTTCTTTTTTATTTTTCTCCTTTTTATTCCGAGCCATGTGGATGACAGGCTCTTGGTGCTCCAGCCAGGCATCAGGGCTGTGCCTCTGAGGTGGGAGAGCCAAGTTCAGGGCATTGGTTCACAGGAGACCTCCCAGCTCCACATAATATCAAACGGTGAAAATCTCCCAGAGATCTCCATCTCAATGCCAAGACCCAGCTCCACTCAACGACCAGTAAGCTACAGTGCTAGACACCCTATGCCAAACAACTAGCAAGACAGGAACACAACCCCACCCGTTAGCAGAGAGGCTGCCTAAAATAATAATAAGGCCACAGACACCCCAAAACACACCACCAGACGTGGACGTGCCCACCAGAAAGACAAGATCCAGCCTCATCCACCAGAACACAGGCACTAGTCCCCTCCACCAGGAAGCCTACACAACCCACCAAACCAACCTGAGCCACTGGGGGCAGACACCAAAAACAACGGGAACTACGAAACTGCAGCCTGCAAAAAGGAGACCCCAAACACAGTTAAGTTAAGCAAAATGAGAAGACAGAGAAACACACAGCAGATGAAGGAGCAAGGTAAAAACCCACCAGACCTAACAAATGAAGAGGAAATAGGCAGTCTACCAGAAAAAGAATTCAGAATAATGATAGTAAAGATGATCCAAAATCTTGGAAATAGGATGGAGAAAATACAAGAAACGCTTAACAAGGACCTAAAAGAACTAAAGAGCAAAAGAACAGTGATGAACAACACAATAAATGAAATTAAAAATTCTCTAGAAAGGATCAACAGCAGAATAACTGAGGCAGAAGAACGGATAAGTGACCTGGAAGGTAAAATAGTGGAAATAACTACTGCAGAGCAGAATAAAGACAAAAGAATGAAAAGAATTAAGCACAGTCTCCGAGACCTCTGGGACAACATTAAATGCACCGACATTCGAATTATAGGGGTCCCAGAAGAAGAGAAAAAGAAAGGCACTGAGAAAATATTTGAAGAGATTATAGTTGAAAACTTCCCTAATATGGGAAAGGAAATAGTTAATCAAGTCCTGGAAGCACAGAGAGTCCCATACAGGATAAATCCAAGGAGAAACATGCCAAGACACATATTAATCAAACTATCAAAAATTAAATACAAAGAAAAAATATTAAAAGCAGCAAGGGAAAAACAACAAATAACACACAAGGGAATCCCCATAAGGTTAACAGCTTATCTTTCAGCAGAAACTCTGCAAGCCAGAAGGGAGTGGCAGGACATATTTAAAGTGATGAAGGGGAAAAACCTACAACCAAGATTACTCTACCCAGCAAGGATCTCATTCAGATTTCACAGAGAAATTAAAACCTTTACAGACAAGCAAAAGCTAAGAGAATTCACCACCACCAAACCAGCTTTACAACACATGCTAAAGGAACTTCTCTAAGCAGGAAACACAAGAGAAGGAAAAGAACTACAATACCAAACCCAAAACAATTAAGAAAATGGTAATAGGAACATACATATCGATAATTACCTTAAATGTAAATGGATTAAATGCTCCAACCAAAAGACACAGACTGGCTGAATGGATACAAAAACAAGACCCATATATATATGCAGTCTACAGGAGACCCACTTCAGCCCTAGGGACACATACAGACTGAAAGTGAGGGGATGGAAAAAGATATTCCATGCAAATGGAAATCAAAAGAAAGCTGGAGTAGCAATTCTCATATCAGACAAAATAGACTTTAAAATAAAGATTACTAGAAGAGACAAAGAAGGACACTACATAATGATCAAGGGATCAAACCAAGAAGAAGATATAACAATTGCAAATATTCACGCACACAGCATAGGAGCGCCTCAATACATAAGGAAAATACTAACAGCCATAAAAGGGGAAATTGACAGCAACACAATCATAGTAGGGGACTTTAACACCCCACTTTAACCAATGGACAGATCATCCAAAATGAAAATAAACAAGGAAACACAAGCTTTAAATGATACATTAAACAAGATGGACTTAATTGATATTTATAGGACATTCCATCCAAAAACAACAGAATACACATTCTTCTCAAGTGCTCATGGAACATTCTCCAGGATAGATCATATCTTGGGTCACAAATCAAGCCTTGGTAAATTTAAGAAAATTGAAATCTTATCAAGTATCTTTTCGGACCACAATGCTATAAGCCTAGATATCAATTACAGGAAAAAATCTGTAAAAAATACAAACACACGGAGGCTAAACAATACACTACTTAATAAGGATCACTGAAGAAATCAAAGAGGAAATCAAAAAATACCTAAAAACAAATGACAATGAAAACACAACGACCCAAAACTTATGGGATTCAGCAAAAGCAGTTCTAAGACGAAAGTTTATAGCAATACAATCCTACCTTAAGAAAAAAAAACATCTCAAATAAACAACCTAACATTACACCTAAAGCAATTAGAGAAAGAAGAACAAAAAAACCCAAAAGTTAGCAGAAGGAAAGAAATGATAAAGATCAGATCAGAAATAAATGAAAAAGAAATGAAGGAAACGATAGCAAACATCAATGAAACTAAAAGCTGGTTCTTTGAGAAGATAAACAAAATTGATAAACCACTAGCCAGACTCAACAAGAAAAAAAGGGAGAAGACTCAAATCAATACAATCAGAAATGAAAAAGGAGAAGTAACAACTGACACTGCAGAGATACAAAGGATCATGAGCGATTACTACAAACAACTATATGCCAATAAAATGGACAACCTGGAAGAAATGGACAAATTCTTAAAAATGCACAATGTTCCAAGACTGAACCAGGAAGAAATAGAAAATATGAACAGACCAATCACAAGCACTGAAATTGAAACTGTGATTAAAAATCTTCCAACAAACAAAAGCCCAGGACCTGATGGCTTCACAGGCGAATTCTATCAAACATTTAGAGAAGAGCTAACACCTATCCTTCTCAAACTCTTCCAAAATATAGCAGAGGGAGGAACACTCCCAAACTCATTCTATGAGGCCACCATCACCCTGATAACAAAACCAGACAAAGATGTTCACAAAGAAAGAAAACTAAAAGCCAGTATCACTGATGAACATAGATGCAAAAATCCTCAACAGAATACTAGCAAACAGAATCCAACAGCACATTAAAAGGATCATACACCATGATCCAGTGGGGTTTACTCCAGGAACGCAAGGATTCTTCAATATATGCAAATCAATCAATGTGATATACCATACTAACAAATTGAAGGAGAAAAACCATATGATCATCTCAATAGATGCAGAGAAAGCTTTCGACAGAATTCAACACCCATTTATGATAAAAACCCTCCAGAAAGTAGGCATAGAGGGAACTTACCTCAACATAATAAAGGCCATATATGACAAACCCACACCCAACATCATCCTCAATGGTGAAAAACTGAAACCATTTCCACTAAGATCAGGAACAAGACAAGGTTGCCCACTCTCACCACTATTATTCAACATAGTTCTGGAAGTTTTAGCCACAGCAAACAGAGAAGAAAAAAAAATAAAAGGAATCCAAATCAGAAAAGAAGAAGTAAAGCTGTCACTGTTTGCAGATGACATGATACTATACATAGAGAATCCTAAAGATGCTACCAGAAAACTAGTAGAGCTAATCAATGAATTTGGTAAAGTAGCAGGATACAAAATTCATGCACAGAAATCTCTGGCATTCCTATACACTAATGATGAAAAATCGGAAAGTGAAATTAAGAAAACACTCCCATTTACAATTGCAACAAAAAGAATAAAATATCTAGGAATAAACCTACCTAACGAGACAAAACACCTGTATGCAGAAAATTATAAGACACTGATGAAAGGAATTAAGGATGATACAAACAGATGGAGAAATATACCATGTTCTTGGATTGGAAGAATCAATATTGTGAAAATGACTATACAACCCAAAGCAATCTACAGATTCAATGCAATCCTATCAAACTAACAATGGCATTTTTCACAAAACTAGAACAAAAAATTTCACAACCTGTATGGAAATGCAAAAGACCTCAAATAGCCAAAGCAATCTTGAGAAAAAAAATGGAGCTGGAGGAATCAGGCTCCCTGACTTCAGACTATACTACAAAGCTACAGTAATCAACACAGTATGGTACTGGCACAAAAACAGAAATATAGATCAATGGAACAGGATAGAAAGCCCAGAGATAAACCCACACACATATGGTCACCTTATCTTTGATAAAGGAGGCAAGAATATACAGTGGAGAAAAGACAGCATCTTCAATAAGTGGTGCTGGGAAAACTGGACAGCCACATGTAAAAGAATGAAATTCGAACACTCCTTAACACCGTACACAAAAATAAACTCAAAATGGATTAAAGACCTAAATGTAAGGCCAGACATTATCAAACTGTTAGAGGAAAACATAGGCAGAACACTGTGTGACATAAATGACAGCAAGATCCTTTTTGACCCACCTCCTAAAGAAATGGAAATAAAAACGAAAATAAACAAATGGGACCTAATGAAACTTAAAAGCTTTTGCACAGCAAAGGAAACCATAAACAAGACAGAAAGACAACCCTCAGAATGGGAGAAAATATTTGCAAATGAAGCAACTGACAAAGGATTAATCTCCAGAATATACAAGCAGCTCATGCAGCTCAATATCAAAAAAACAAACTACCCAATCCAAAAATGGGCAGAAGACCTAAGTTGACATTTCTCCAAAGAAGATATACAGATTACCAACAAACACATGAAAGAATGCTCAACATCATTAATCACTAGAGAAATGCAAATCAAAACTACAGTGAGATATCATCTCATACTGGTCAGAATGGCCATCATCAGAAAATCTACAAACAACAAATGCTGGAGAGGGTGTGGAGAAAAGGGAACCCTCTTGCACTGTTGGTGGGAATGTAAATTGATACAGCCACTATGGAGAACAGTATGGAGGTTCCTTAAAAAACTAAAAATAGAACTACCATACGACCCAGCAATCCCACTACTGGGCATATACGCTGAGAAAACCATAATCCAAAAAGAGTCATGTACCAAAATGTTCATTGCAGCTCTATTTACAATAGCCAGGACATGGAAGCAACCTAAGTGTCCATCAACAGATGAATGGATAAAGAAGATGTGGCACCTATATACAATGCAATATTACTCAGCCATAAAAAGAAACGAAATTGAGTTATTTGTAGTGAGGTGGATGGACCTAGAGTCTGTCATACAGAGTGAAGTAAGTCAGAAAGAGAAAAACAAATACCGTATGCTAACACATATATATGGAAGCTAAAAAACAAAAAAAGAACTGGTCATGAAGAACCTAGGGGCAAGACGGGAATAAAGACGCAGACCTACTAGAGAATGGACTTGAGGATACAGGGAGGGGGACGGGTAAGCTGTGACAAAGTGAGAGAGTGGCATGGACATATATACACTACCAAATGTAAAATAGATAGCTAGTGGGAAGCAGCTGCATAGCACAGGGAGATCAGCTCGGTGCTTTGTGACCACCTAGAGGGGTGGAATAGGGAGGGTGGGAGGGAGGGAGATGCAAGAGGGAAGAGCTATGGGGATATATGTATATGCATAACTGATTCACTTTGTTATAAAGCAGAAACTAACACACCATTGTAAAGCAATTATACTCCAATAAAGATGTTAAAAAAAAAAAAAAAAACAAAGATGACTCAGATAACACCACTGACCCCTCAGAGACACACAATCTACTAGGAAGACAGCGACATCATCAGCATTATCAAAAGAGCTAACTTTTTTTGGTATTAACTGTGTGCCAGGCACTGTTCAATGCACTTTACAAGTATTAATTTAATCTCATAAAACTCTATGAGCTGGGTAATATTAATATCTGCATTCTACATACGGATAAGGAAACCAAGGCAAAACAAAGCTGACAAAAAGAATGCTAAGTAGTAAAAAGAATAGTTTGGTGCCAAAAACAGTGTTAAAGAAATTTCAGCAAAGTAGATCCTATTTAAGCAGAGCTGCAAAAGATGAGCTGGGCTATGAAAGGTAGAAAGGAAGACATTTCCAGTGGCAAAGCTGAAGTGTTAGCAAGGCTGAAGAGCTACCTCAAATGTGTTTCGAGCTCTTTGGCCTCCCTGTCTTTCTGCTATTCCTTAGCTATGATTCTCTTCCCTCTTATCCAACTTAATATGTCCACCAGGGCTTATTGGTTAATTGGACATGGTTGGAAAGAAGAACGAAGTCAAGGATAACTCAAAAATGTTTGACTAAAACAAGAAAGATGGAGCTGCTATGAACTGAAAAGAAGACTATAGGAAGTTAAGGAAAGTTGAAAAAAAAAAAAAGGCAAGCCAAAGCTGTGCACCCTACACAGGGAGCTTCTGTCTAGAGAAAGATAAGTCTTTTTTCTAATCTGCATAAAACAAATGTATAGCAACCCTAGGAAAAATCAAGAGTTCAGTTTCTGGCATGTTAAGGTATTTATTAGACATCCAAGTAAATTTGTCAAGTAAGCAATTGAATACACAAATCTGGAGTTCCCTGAACAGGTCCAGAAAGGAAATATAATTTAGGAGCTGCAAGCTTAATTATACTATTTAAAACCATGAGACTGGATAAGTTTTTCAACGGAGAGGGTAAACATAAAGGAGAGGTCTAAGGACTGAGGTATAGAGTATCCAATGTTAAGAGATCAGAATGATGAAGAGGAACCAGCAAAGATGACCAAGAATGAATAATGAAGTATCCTGGAAAATTAAAGAGTGGTGTCAAATACTGCTGATTGATCAAGTAAGATAAGGACTGAGAAGTGATCACTGAAGTTAGCAATATGGCAGTCACTGGTGACTGACAAGAGCAGTTCTGGTGAATAGTAAGGGAGAAAGCTTGATCTGATTGAGTTTAAGAGAGAATGGGAAGTGAGGAATTGGAGACAGAAAGAAGAAACAACTCTTTAGAAGTTCTGTAAAGGAAAGCACAAAAAATGGAGCAGTTGCTGGCAGTGGTGTTAACTACCATTGTTTTGTTGTTGTTGTTGTTTTAAGTTGGGAGAAACAGCTGCCGGTCTGTACACTAATGCAAACAATCCAGTAGCAGAAAGGGAAATGATGATGCAAAAGAAAGAGGACAGAAATAGTGGAGCAATGTCCTTGAGTAGATATAAAAGATGGGATCTAGGGCACAAGTGGGATGATTGCCATAGCTAAAAGCACAGACAGTTACTCCATAAAAATGGGAGGAAAGGCAGACTACAGGGGCACTGACGCAGGTAGGCAGGTAGATGTAGTGATGGGAATGTGGCATATCTATTCTGATTATTCTATTTTCTCGGAGAAATGGAAAGGAAAGTCACCATCCGAGAATGAAGACTGCAAAATACTGTAAGCATTGTTGCCAAAAAAAACACTAAAGTCTGACATACCAAAAAAAAGGAGTTGTCAATGATGTGAAACAACAGAAACCTGCATACACTACAAGGCGTGAAAAACTGGTAGAACCACTTGGAAAATAGTGTGACAATATTCAGTAAAGGCAGAGATATTCATATCCTGTGATCCAGCAATGCCATTCCTAGTTATTTATCCTATAGAAATGTGTGCACATGTAATCGTGGCCCCTGTACAAGAATAATTATGGCATGATTGCTCTTATGGTAGGTAGTAAAATTATTCAAAAAAAAAAAAAGAAACAACAACCAATCACCAACATAGGTATTTACCATTAAGAGGAAGGAAGGAGCTGCGACCATGAATGAACATACTAAAAGATTCTCAAGTACCAGCAATGTCCTATTTCTTAATCTGGATGATTTGGTAATCTGTACATATATATTTTATGCACTTTTATAAACTGTTCAATTTCAACATTAAAAAATGTTTTTAATCTTTTAGTCTTGCCACTTTTGATTTATAACTGTCTCACTGGGTAAATATTACATCAATTCAAGATTCTCCCATTCCCCTCCATCTTCCTTCTCCTCTGACGACAGCATAATTTCCCAAGGAGGTTACAAGAAATCTGGGCAGCTGAAGAAAGACATCTGGTCCACTAGCATCTATGGTGTAGCGCACCCCACCTGGTCACAGGGCATCACGCATTGGCATCTGATAAATAATGTGTTCAATTCCTGCCTCAACTCCAATCCAGTCTCAAAGGCAGCACATTCTGAATCTTCCTCATTCAGACCCGGGCCCTCTTTTAGCCTACCAGCCCTCTCGGCACTTTTGCGTGGCCCTGCAGGCTCAGAAAATCTGAACATAAGGACTAAGTGAGGCTGCCCCAGGCTTATCCACTTCTTCATCCTTTGCTTTCCATCTTCCTGCACCGTGCTTTCGGAAATAAGGCACAAATCTTCATGCTCTGGGCATCTCCCTATAAATACCTACATCTTGCATCCCCTCTATTTTCAGGTTCATTTTATTTGTACTCTTAGTCCATCAGGCTCTGACTTTTAATAACTAAGAAAAGCTCTGTGGATCTAGAAAACTCTCAAGTGCCTGGTGTTTGCTATTACCTTTAATTCTGTCCAGTTTTGCTTCATGTACTTTGAAGCTCTGCTATTAGGTACACACTTATTTAAGACTGTTACATTTTTCTCATGTATTAACCTTTTTAACACTATGAAATCCCCTTTATCTCTTATAATAACCTTTGTCTCAAAGCCTAATTTATCTGATGTTAAAACAGTTTACTCAGCTTTCTTATGGTTATAATTCACATGGTATATCTTTTTCCATCCATTTATTTTCAACCTATTTTAATATTGCCCTACAGATCTGTGAGTCTCTGCTCATTTTTTTTCAATCTTTTTCTCTCTGTCCTTCAGATTAGATCATTTCTATTGCTCTATCCTAAAGTTCATTGACTTTTACTTCTGTCATTTTTAATCAACTATTACGCCCAGTGAATTTTTATTTCAGGTATTATATTTGTCAGTTCTAAAATTTATATCTTGCTCTTTTTTGTACTTTCAATTTATATGCTGAGCTATCTTTATTTATTATAGAAGTATCTTCCTTTATATCCTTTACAAGGTTATAATCACTACTTTAAAATCTTTGTTTGCTAAATCCAACATCTAGCTACCTTTGGGTCAGTTTTGTATGGGTCACGTTTTCTTGTTTCTTCATGTCTAGTAATTCTGAATTCACCTGGACATGATAAATGATAAATTATAGAGACGCTGGATTCTGTTATGTTTCTCCAGAGAGATTTATTTTTGTTTGTTTTGGCAAAAAGTTATCTAGGCTGAACTCAAACTCGAAACTCTGAAATCTCAGCTCAGCTCTCTTATTTAGCCTTAGCTGGGAAGCTTAGAGTCATCCTGCATATGTGTCATTCAGGGCCCATCTAGATATTTGGGCAATTGTACAGAGGATTTGGGGCTCCCTCTCTGTGGCTCTCTCTTTTCCTGGATTCCTCCCTTACTTTTCTGCTGCTATGGTCACCTCAAATCCTATACTCAGTAAGGCTACGGGTTTACTCTCTATGGTTTGGTTTCCTAGTGTGCCAGTTGGGACTTACCTTCAGGCTAAAATCTATACGAAACTGGAAACCCACCCAGTGCTGCTCCCTTACTCTAAATGTCCATATAAAATACATACAAATGTGCCTACTTTGGTTTGCTCTCTAATGCCTTCAAATGGTTGTGTTTTCCATTTTATGCAGTGTTTATAGTCATTTGTGGAAGGGTTATTCTGACAGGAGCTTCTAAGCCATTACCAGAAGCAGAAACTAGCACCTACTATTAAAATCCAGGAATTTGGGGCTTCCCTGGTGGCCCAGTGGTTGAGAATCTGCCTGCTAATGCAGGGGACACGGGTTCGAGCCCTGGTCTGGGAAGATCCCACATGCCGCGGAGCAACTAGGCCCGTGAGCCACAACTACTGAGCCTGTGCGTCTGGAGCCTGTGCTCCGCAACAAGAGAGGCCGCGATAGTGAGAGGCCCGCGCACCACGATGAAGAGTGGCCCCCGCTTGCCACAACTAGAGAAAGCCCTCGCACAGAAACGAAGACCCAACACAGACCCAAAAAATAAATAAATAAATAAATAAATGTGGGGTTAAAAAAAAAAAATCCAGGAATTTTGTATCTATTGCCTCTAGTGTTATTGTTGTTGTTTTAAATCTTGACAGAGTCATGAAGAACCTAGGGGCAAGACAGGAATAAAGACACAGACCTACTAGAGAATGGACTTGAGGATATGGGGAGGGGGAAGGGTAAGCTGTGACAAAGTGAGAGAGTGGCATGGACATATATACACTACCAAATGTAAAATAGATAGCTAGTGGGAAGCAGCCGCATAGCACAGGGAGATCAGCTTGGTGTCTTGTGACCACCTAGAGGGGTGGAATAGGGAAGGTGGGAGGGAGGGAGACGCAAGAGGGAAGAGATATGGGAACATATGTATATGTATAACTGATTCACTTTGTTATAAAGCAGAAACTAACACACCATTGTAAAGCAATTATACTCCAATAAAGATGTTAAAAAAAAAAAAAATCTTGACAGAAACTCAATGAAGTCTTTCTTTCTCTCTGTGCTTTTTTGTATCCTTCCTTCCCTGGGACTATAGGATTCAACCTCACTGTCTAATTTTAATGCTGAAAGGGCTAAAGGAAATAAGAAAGGGAACTATGCATATATCCCTCTGTAAGTGCAGATATCTTATGGAAGAGGTAACATATTAAAGTCATCATTTGAACAAATTAGGTTGCTGGCCTAGGAGGTCCTGAAGGAGAAGAATCCATGAGAGGAGAGAGTACAAAGGAGATAAAAACATCCGGAGCTGGGTGAGAGACAGATCTGGGTGAAGCCCCTTAGTGAGGTGTGAGACGGGGAGAAAAGGCTGACCTCTCGTAGATGAAGGAGGGCCCCAAAGACAGCTTAGAGCCCAAGAAAACGGAGAATCCCTAAATTTCAGAATTATAGCCTCATGACATTTTAAACCTAAAAGATACTTATCAGATCATCTAAATCCAAAAGCCTTATTTTGGAGACAAGGAAACTGAGTCTCACATTTTGCCTGCCTCATAATTTAGTCAAGGTACCCATACCCCCTCAGCACAGGGTTGGTACTATCCTATTCTTTTTAACAACAGCCTGGGGCCTGTTCACATTTGTGTTTTGACTAATCACTGTTCTGTATGATAGCTTTAGGTCTGAGCTACTCAATTCATTCTTAAACATGCCAGAGAATTCTAATATAGAGCTTTTTGTTCTTTCTCTGTATATCTTGGAGTTTTAATCACAGCAGAGTGAATTGAGGCTTTTTTTTTATGATTGCATAGACTACATCAGGCTCCAACTCTCTTTTCTAATTATGATAAAGCCATGTGGCCTCTCATGGATTGCCTGGTGTAGTGTCCAGGTATAGATGGCTCACAGGATTTTATAAAGATTAATTCAGATTAGCTCATAAATTTATTGAAGGAGGTATCTATTAGGTGTTCCTGTCGGCCTGTGTGACTGCTATTGACAATAATAAAATGATATGAGTTTCAAACTCCCTTGTCCCATGATGCCTTCAGATTTAATCATTAGTTAGAATCTGGATTCTTCCCTAAGGTATCTTTTTATCATTTCAAATAAGAATGACAAACTGGATCAGTGAATTTAAGAAATTTTATTTCAAATACTACTTTTATTTCCACAGATTTATCCTCTTCTCTCAATATCCGGGTTATAATATAAATTAACATCTTCTGGACAAATTAATATATAACAAGATGAGTATTACTGTCTTTTTACTCAAAAGATAGTATGTGCTTCTAATGACATCAGTGGCCAAGTAAAAACAGAGTAAACGGTTGTTGACAACCCAAGGTCAAGAGCTGCTCTGGTTTCTTTCAAAATGATGCACTATAGCCCTCTGCTGTTCTGCCAACCAAGAGCCCAAGTAGTAATTTAACAAATAGCTCCAAAGTGTCCAGTGTAACGAGAGTAACCTAGCTTTTGGGGGGAATAAACATAAGTAATAGGGTTTGTTTTTATTTCCTTCCCTTAAATTAAAAATAGAAATATTAACATTCTTTTAAAAATCTACAAATATTCATCATATTATTTTTGAGGCTGTAATTATATAGCCCAAAATTCAGCCCTTGGAAATACAAAAACAGTGCCATTTCTTAAGCAACTACTATGTGTAGAGCCAAACAGCAGATGCCATGTTATGTCTCACCCACTGGGAACCTGAGGGTCTCTTCTAATATCCTAGGGGTCATTTATCTTCTTTTTAAGATTTTTGGGTTTAATATTAAGCTCCTCACTAAGAATATTTTCTGCAGTCCCAGATTACTGCTGTTATTTGCAGTGACAAGCCTGATGACCTCCACAGTATACGATCAGAATTCATATATAAATAAGATACTGAATCCAGATCATTTTTAAACAAAAGACAAATCATTTATTATTTCTCAACAACCACCTATGCAAATATACTACAGAATAAATGATATCTGATTAAGCAAATTCACAAAATCAATAACAACAAACTCCCACTAGGCTATGAGACAACATCTCAGACACCTCTATCAAGATCCCATGCATGGGCCCAGTTTCAGTGGTCAGCAGGAAGAAGAGGTAAAAGAAACATCCTTTTGATCCTTTGACAATATCTCTTCTATTCTGCTATGTTTTTTTTTTCCCCCCACCATGTCCCTGGCAGTTACTGGATTCTATCTTCTTTAGCCTGGAGAAAATAAACAATGCCAGCTCCCTTTAGCCTCCAGACAACTTTATCCTATCTGAATATAACTGGTGTGTAGTATTAGTGGACACACTTATACCAACTTATTTTTTGTTGCTGTCCTCAGGCTTAAAAACTTCCTCTCTCACTAATTATTGAATGTACTCATTCGATGAACAAATATTTTGATGCCTCCTGGGTGTCAGGCAACATAGAAAAGCAGGATTGAACTAGACAAAGAAGGGGACAGGCATTCTAGGCAGAAGATACCCATCAAAGAGAGACTCTGCAGCAAGAAAAAGAGATTCCATCATATAAGGACTTATTATTTTAGTGGTAACTTGTAATTCAGTCCAAGTTATTGCTAACCCTTGAAAATTAACCCATCAAGCTAATTTTCAAGAAAAAAAGGGACAACCGCATAGTATGGTAGTAACCAGGTAAGTGATTGTCAGTGTGATAGTACCAGATGGTCATACAGAAAATGCATTTTTGCATATATGCCTCAGAGGGGTTAACAGTGTAAGTGACAGGCAAGTAAAGTGCAAATGACAGGTAAAAACAGTGCTCTCAATATGGTTTTTAAGATGAATTATACTTTATATAATTTTGAAGTTCTTCTTCAGAAACTAATACTCTCTGACTAAAATGCTTGAATAGATAAATTATCATCACTAAGATACATGTCATTTTTGGCCTTACGATGCTTTAGTAACAAAAAAGAAATCTGTTTTTGTATATCTTAATTCCTTGAGTTTTTAACTGAACTAATACATCTTGAAACAAAATGAAATATATAAGCTGAGGTCCATACTTGGTTAGACTGGAAAATAAAACATTTGCTTATAGTTTAGCACTATAATTATATTTTTTAACACAAAAGATGTCCCTAAGGGTTTTACTTCAGAAATAATCCCCTGGGAGTCTACCTCAAGACATTAATATATCTGTATATACAAAATGTATTAATATAAAAATGTGATATCTTAAGCTTTAAACAAAGTAAATTTATTTCCTCTTTTAAAATGAGCTTTTACATTATGCAACAAAATAGCATTATGAGTACAATATTTAATATCAAACTTAAATATAAAAATTAAACGCAGAACTACCTCAAATGCATTCCCTTAAGGGTAAATTAAAAAGAAAAATATAATAACCAGATGAAGGTGCTGTCAAGATTATGAGCATCCTGGTGGAAAAATAAAGAATGCCACCTGATTTTGGATAAAAACAAAAATACATTCATAGTTTAGCTCTTCCTACTATAGTTTTCTAAAAACAACTGAAAAGGAGAAGGGAAGACAGGCATTTCCAGAAGACCCACCTTATGCAGGCACTGCAATGGGCTCTGGGGATGCAGCAGGGAACAAAACATATGTTCCCTGCCCTTATAGAATTTACATGAGACAGATGAGAATTGAGAAAAGATAGTTTTCCTATACTGTCTCTCTTCCCTCTCAAGCTCCCTGTAGCTTCCTTCCAGCATAAGGAAGAGAAATGCATCTGAAATTCCCTCTAATGCCTTTTCATTTTCTACAGAGTTCCAGCTCTCTGACCTGGTTTTCCAGGCCTTCCTCAGGCTGTTCCCAACCCACAACTGCAATCTCATCTCTCCCACTTTCTCACATGCATGTTTTTCTCAGTCAGGTTTATCTATTCACTATTTCAAGATGCCGTGTTTACTTTTAGTCAAAATAACTCACTGAATCCTTTAATATCTTCTCTTCTTTCAAGGGCACCTAAAAGGGCTCCCTTTGTGGACAGCCCTGTCCTAGGCCTAATGAAGATTTACAGAATGAAGTAGACATGTTCCCTGACCTTGAGGAGCTGCTGGGAAAATGAGGAGAAATGGGCAGAGTTGATCTCTTTGCATTAGCTGTCTTCATGATCAATATCTGTCTCCACTGAATCGATTTTATGGAGCCTCAAACTAGTGGTTAAAAGACCAGATTGAATATTCCAACCATACCATGTATGCCCATTCATATTTTCCATGTTGGCTGGGCCAAGGGCTATACATTCTGAGTGGTACCATTACTGGGGTTAAATATATAGAAGCCATCTTTGAAATGAAATTATTATTCTTCATAATTTTTTTCAATATGAAGTAAACACAAAGACTCTGCTATGACTTAAAAAAGGAGTCAGGAACTATAGCCCAGAGACAATAATTATAAGACCTAGACAAGATTTCTTAAACTTTCATAATGTCATTTACTTTTGTCAGTCTCCATAGTAATTAACAACAAAAACATTAAAAGAAACAACAAAAAGGCTCTGATTTTTCTTTATCTTTGGGAACTAGGGGTGAGTAGGTCCTAATCTAAAGTTGGCATTTGGTTGTTTCATCATGATTTGTAACACTGTGGCCTGCAGGGAAAGAGCTGGGGATGTGAACACCCCAACTTCTTTCCCTCCAACCTTCTGCCAAGGCTGAACCAAACCAGAAGTCAAAAGTCAGGGGAGCACACTGAAGTGCTTCTAGAGGTCACACTCCTGGGATGTGGAGCAGAATGGAGAAGAGCTGAAAGCAGGTCCAGAGGGGCAAACACAGGCTATCTAGCCGGAAGACCTGAAAACCTTTAAAATAAGACTCCAGAAAATTCTTGTGCTCAGATGCAGTTTAGGAAATGTTATGCTACATTAAAATGGTTAGAAAGATGGGGTCTTGAGTATCAGTGATTCTTACTCATATACCTAGTACTTTTTTTTGAAAGAAATATGGAGGAATTTGAACCACTTACCAAGACAGACATCAACTAGTTGCATTTGAAGTGAGAAAGATTATTTACTTTAACAACCTACAGCTTGAAAATAACATCCCAATTTTCAAACCTTAAGGCCAGGTGATTTGGGAGATGAAGATGAGTCAGTTATCACAAAGGGATAAATAAACACACGCTAGTCTCTCATCGTCAGTAACAAAGGCTCATGCCTCTGTGATGTAGTGCTCACAGAAACTGTTAATTGAGAAAGAATGGAGAATTGAGCCCAGAAGCTCAGATGAGAACACACACAAATACACAACACCACACTGAAAGAGCAGAAGGAAAATTACTACAACAGCGTGCATCTTCCTCAAAGGAGGGAAGCCCTTATCTCCAAAATTTCCTCTGCGTCCCCTGCCTCAGAAAGTACAAACCACGCATGGACTGAACCAAAGCTGGTGCCCGTGAGTTCAGTGTCATCATTCTGTGAATTAATTTGGCTTTCACATATGGGTTGTTTTTCTAGAATACAGGATTACTACATTATGAAATGCTAATTGTTTCTGCTACCCAGCATGACCTGCCTGGAAGATGAGATGCAAATTAAGACATAATACAATTATGGATGCTCTCACCCTATTCAAATGTATTTTTCTTCTCCAACAGGCTCAGGTAAATGGCCCTTATTTTGTTTAATTTCCAGCATCCTACTCTTAACTCCCAACTCTTGCAGCCTACGGACTCTACTCCGGTGAAATGCCTAACAGTACCATAAGATAGTGAGGCTTCTTGTTTCAAATAAACATATCAGAACTTATGTCTCCAAATAAGTCTTGTCTTTCTAAATAACCAACTTGGGACGCTAAACATTTAGGCCACATGGGCTGCATTTTTATACCAGTGAGCTCTCATTAAAATACAATGTCAAGACAAACTCTGAAAGAGAAAAGAGGCAGCATCAGAGAAGGATGACATACATCAGCTTGGGAGGCATGTGTAAAGGCAGGGCTGTACGCTGCCGCCTTAATGACCATGGGGAGTTTACAGAGGCAGAAACCTCTCTTCCTCTTCACCACCAGCTGTTAAGCCTCCTCTTAGCCTCCTTGCCAGGTGCCCACCCTGATTCAGGCTCCTTATCTTACCAGGAAAGAATGAAATACATTACTAATGGAAGTGTTTCTAAAAAAAGAAAGACACAGGGGAGCTAGGGAGGGGAGGGGAGGGGAGGGGAGGGGAGGGGAGGGGAGGGGAGGGAAGGGAAGGGGAGAAAAAAACAATAAAGGGGAAATAAATGCCTTTTGGCAAAGTATCTGAAAATCTCCTGTCAATAAGACATTAAGCACTTAAGAATGTTGCAGAATGTGAAGTTGTTTATGACAGTAAATACTTGAAGTTGCTGAAATGTTCAACCAAAGTTGATTGGTAAAATAATTTATGGATTATTCATGCAGTAGAATAATTGGCTGTGATTTAAAGCTATTGTATAGGGCTTCCCTGGTGGTGCAGTGGTTAAGAATCTGCCTGCCAATGCAGGGGACATGGGTTCGAGCCCTGGTCTGGGAAGATCCCACATGCTGTGGAGCCTGTGTGCCACAACTACTGAGCCTGCGCTCTAGAGCCCGCAAGTCACAACTACTGAGCCTGCGTGCCACAACTACTGAAGCCCGCGTGCCTAGAGCCCGTGCTCCACAAGAGAAGCCACTGCAAAGAGAAGCCCGCACACTGCAACCGAAAATAGACCTAACACAGCCAAAAATAAAATAAATTTATTTTTTTTAAAAAAGAGTGAATTAAAAATATAATAAAGCTATTGTATACACCTATTTTCATTGATTTAAGTGAGAAAATCATGTTGCAGAACTATATGTATAATGTGATCTTTTTAAAATATGTATGTTTGCATGTATCTGTGAATAAGTGTATATGTGTACACAGAGAAAGAGGGAGAAAACTACAAGGAGACAGAGGGAGGAAGGAAAGATTCCCAATAAACACCAAGATGAAAATGGATATTTTTGAGAGGCAAAAATTATGAATGATTTCTTTCTTTTGCTTATTTCTATTTCCTATTTTCTACAAGAAATATGACTTACATGTGTAAAAAGTAAAGAAGGCTGCCATAAAGAAAACTGAGTAGCTGTGGCTGAAGATTATCATCCAAGTAGCTACCCAGCATTTGCTTTTTTTCTACTATGTCTCTTTCTAAAAGGAGGCAACATTATGCTACAGATATAGTGATAAGCTTTGTACACAAATCTCCAGAGTCCACACCTAGTGCTCTTTTAAAATCATCAGTCTTCTCATCTCCAACATGTATTATTAAGTGAAAAAGCAAAATGAAGATGCAGGAAATGTGTAAAGTATGCAGCCAATTGTTCACAAAAGAAAGGAAAATAAAGAAAATATATCAGATTGGCTTCTATGTGCATAAAAATTATCTGGAAGGGTTAAATAAGAAACTTTTAACAGTGTTTACCTGTGAGGAATAGCCACTGAGTAGAAGGGGGACAGAGATAAACCTCTTTATATTTTTTGATGTTTGAAACTTGTGAATTCATTACCCAGTCAAAAATTAAAATTTTAATTAGTCTTTTGTACTTTTCAATGACTTATCTTTTTATCATGTATCCTCAGAATTATAACTAAGTGACTGGTTTAGTGGTTTAGTCTTGATTTAATATTAATTATATTCAAATATACATCCGCATGATTTTTTAAAATATTTCTACTTGATCTCTTTTTAAATGTTAAACGTACGATGGCCTGGGTAGAAGGGGACAGCCTCAGCACCTTAGCAATTGAATGAGACTGAATATTTTCGTCCATGCTCCCTAATAGCAGGTTTACCAAAAATGTCAAATAGAAAACAAACCCCAGCTGAGGGTTTGCTACTAAGAGGTGTGTAAGAGGCACATGTTCTCGTTTATCATTCTATTTTGGATCCAGTATTAACTTCTCCTGGATGACAATACTGCCTCTATTGTTCCCCCATTAACATGGTACACCCAGTGGGGACATCTGTCCAACACTAACGAACTATTCACAGGAGAAACAAGAACCGGATACCAGGAGCCAAGACAAAACAATTAGAAGGAAAGAGAGACTGTTGGCTCCTGACCTAAATTGAATTGCTTTTAAGAGACAGAAACAGATTTTTAATTATGTGATCCCTTTCTCATTTCCTTTAAAACTTAAAGGTCAAATTCCCCTTTCAAATGCTAAAGGCCAGATCTGACATTATTTTATCTGATGTTATTGTGTCTGTGAGACTCACTGGACTAAAAATGGAAGAGGTGCCCTGTTCAACCCAAATGAATGCAAAGCATTTTTGTTGTTGTTGTTGTTACCATCCAAACTACTGTTCGGAGGAATTAGTTAATAACTACTGTCTTTCTCCCTTTGCATTTCATTTTTCTTTCCAAATACTGTTATAAGAGAAATTTAGTCTGCCTTTACTAAGAAAAAGAACTGTTTGAAGGCATGAAGATCTGGGATAAGAAGTAGACTTAACTTCCACTTTTGCCAGACTTGACTTGGTGAGTTTGCTTTAACCTACTCTTTGTCACATTTTATTGTTTGCATTTCAATAATAGAAATTTTTCTTTCCACACACTTCTCCTCTGCCCTTATTTCCCCCCTCTCCTTCCCAGCCCAGTGAAGTCCTCCTCTTCAACAGCAACTTCCCCGGTTGCATCAGCTTCCTCTGATCTTGATCTCTGATTTCCTGCCTCTTTCTGTTTATAAAACTCACCTTGGCACTCAGGCTCACATTGTCTTCTCTTTCATTGGCAAGAAACCTAATAAATGAACTGCATTGGTTCCCATGGCAGAAAATAAAAGGAATTAAGGCCCAGCTAGCTGTGTCCAGAGGTTCAATCAGTGTCATTGGACTCTCTGCCTCTTTCTCCATGTCTTTCGCTCTGCTTTCCCTCTGTGCATTTTCTCTCTAAAGCAAGCTCTCCCTACAAGGTGGCATATATAATCCTAACAGTTGGAAATCCCAGAAGAAAAGGACCCTCTTTCCCAAAGTCATAGCAGAAGTCCTATGGCTGCTGGTTGGAGGCCCAGCTCTGAGTTACATGCTCACCTCTGGAACAGGGATCGAGATCAGTTCTACCCAAAATTCATGCACTGAGAAGGGGGAAGGGAGGATCCCAAAAAGAAAAGAGGGATTCTGACACCAGATGCTACGTATAAGGCATCACAGCTTTAATTCAGTGTTATTTAACAATACCTGTATATTCACCATATCTCCAACTAGAATGTAACCTTTCAACATCAGTTTCACTTCCTTATATCCCCACCCCTTTGTTAATATCTACCACAGCAGTGGTCACTGTTATAGTCTATTATATCAGAGGCTCCCAGTGACCCAAAACTCCCCATATAAACACACTCATGTGCTTCCCTCCGCATAATTAGGGTACACCGTGTGACTAGCTTTAATCATAGAATGCAGTGGCAATGACACTGTGCCAGGTCCCAGTCTAAGCCTTGAGAAGACCTGGAACTTCTGCTTTTGAGCCCATGGGAGCCCATGGGAAATTGGGCAACTCTGCTGGAGAGAGGCCCCGTCAACCCAGTGTCCCAGTTTAATCCAGCCGCGACCTGACCCACAAGTCGAATGAGCCACCGGACTGACCATCAGCAAGATCAGCAGAAGAACTCTCCAGCTGAGCCCATATTGCAGAACTATAAGAAAATAAAGTTTTATTGTTTTAAGCCACTAAGTTTGGGGACTTATTATACAATAAAAGATAACTGGGGAAAGGTACTTGGAAAAAATATGTTGACTGAATAAATTAATGTATGAAATTCTTGATTTTTTTATTGCTTTCGCTACAAAATTGCCATGGCAACAAATGTGACATTAAAAATGCATAAAGAGGATGGATTGGGAGTTTGGGATTAGCAGATGCAAACTATTATATATAGAATGGATAAACAACAAGGTCCTACTGTATAGCACAGGGAACTTTATTCAATATCCTGTGATAAACCATAGTGGAAAATAATATGAAAAAGAATGTATATATATGTGTGTATACACATACATATATATGTATACAGATATATATATATCACTGAATCACTTTGCTTACAGCAGAAATTAACACAACACTGCAAATCAATTATATGTCAAAAAAATAAATTTCTTAAAAACTCATAAAGAGTGGATTGAGAAAAAGGAGAATGCATGAAAAAAGAGAATATAACATTTACTGATAACCTTCTATGTCCCAGGCACTATACCAAGCCATTTTCACATTCACATTTCATTCTCTCAGCAACAACCCAATGAGGTAGTATTATTTTCCTGCATTTTTTTATTGATGAGAAAACTGATGCTCTGACAAGTAAATTAATTTGGTCAAGGTCAAGCAATTATAAAGAGTAAAAACTTGGATTCAAATGCAATTGACCCAAATACAACTCAGGGGTTAGGGTCACCAACCCTCTGTGCAGCTGAAAAATCTGTGTACAATTTCTAGTTAGCCCTCTGTATACATGGTTCCTCTGTATTCCTGGTTCTTCCATATGCCTGGTTCTGCATCTCTATTACCACAGTATTTACTGCAGAAAAAAAATCCACATATAAGTGGACTCATGCAGTTCAAACCCGTGTTGTTCAAGGGTCAAATGCACAAATCTTTAAGCTTACAATGCCTGTGCTGTTTCCACTCCATCATACTGTCCTCACAGACACTTGTAGCCAGTGGGGTATAACCATGCCCCAGCTTCACCACTGATTTTCCATGGGATTTTAAGCTTCTTCCATACACTATACACTATACTTCTTCCATATTCTATACATTAAAGTTTCAGCTTCCTAAGCATGATACTACTAGGCTGACACTGCCCCTTCTTCCCTAAAATCCATCCCAACTCCTAAAATGCTTACAAAATTCCAGCAACTCCTTCTTGAAAGACAGTTTCTTATCACTTCACTTCTTGTGGAGCACGGGCTCTAGGTGCATGAGGCTCAGTAGTTGTGGCCCACAGGCTTAGTTGCTCCATGGCATGTGGGATCTTCCCGGACCAGGCCTCAAACCCGTGTCCCCTGCATTGGCAGGCGGATCCTTAACCACTGCGCCACCAGGGAAGTTCCAATAAAGACTTTAAAAATGGTCCACATCAAAAAAAAAAAAAATCTTAAAAAAAAAAAGTATATATATATATATATATATATATACATACACACACACACACCTTGCCCTCATGTTTCTCTACTTTGATAATTAAATGTAATGCGTTATAATTTCCAGGTCAAAGTGGAATGTGGTTAACATCCTCCCATAAAGATGCTCCTATGTTCACACTAAATAATCCATGAAAATATAAGACTAAACCCACCACACACACAACTAAATGATCAATAACCTCATGCCACAATCTTAGTGGAATCAACACAAAGCCCAAGGCATTTGAAAATACACTGAGAAAAACTTAATTGTTGTTCATCACACCACATACTCTGGTTTGCCTCATGAAAAAGAAGCCACTTAGGGAAAAAAATACACACAAAAAAATTATTTTTAACCTTTAAAAAAAACCTTTTTATTGAAGTAAAATATAGATATAGAAAAGTTCATGCATCATAGGTGTGTAGCTCATTGAATTTTCACAAACCAAACTCATCTGTGTAATCAACACCCAGATCAACAGATTATTACCAGCTGCCCAGAGGGTGCCCTCAGGCTCCTGCCAACCACTAACCCCCAGACCAGGGTTTGTACCTTCGTTTAAAATTCATAAAAGATATTTCTATTCCCCCACTTTCAGTCCCCTGACTCAGAGTCCAAAAGAATGGAGCAACCAGAGTCAAAGGCAGCTGCTCTCTGTGCTCCTTGGGTGCTTCTCTACGTGTCAAACACAATACCACACAAGACTCCCCTTCCCTACCTCACTCCTCCAAATCTCTACATCCAGGCAGAGACTGCAAATACCAGAAAATAGTGGGACAATAAGTATGTGTACAGAGGTGGCAGGAGATGCAGGGAGGGACTGGTGACATCTGTGTCCTCGCTATGAACACTGAATACTAGGGATTGTAGCCTTTGTGCATTATATTGGTTCACATATCACAGAATCAAGCATCAGAGATAGACAGTACGTCAGTTGAACAAATGCCTACTTAGAAATGGGAAACTGGGCTGAAAGTGCAAAGCATCAACCTGCTCTTCACACGTCCTGTGAAAAATAGATCATACCAGAACATCTTTGAACCACATCAATACAGTTTGTGGAAGATATGGGTGAGGGGGGTAAGAAAAAGTCCACTCACCCTGTCTGATGACAAATATGGAGTCTGGATTCATCTCACCTTGTTCAAGGAAACAAAAGAAGAAAAAACCAACACGAGTCTATGGGGAAAAAATACAGGATAAAGGAAAAGAAAACAACATATCAGAGACCAGGAAAAAAGAGTTAACATCTGAAAATAACTTTTTATATTCCAGAAGAAAATTTCCAAACTCTGATTAGTCTTCAAAAACAATATAAAAAGACACAGGGGATTTCCCTGGTGGCGCAGTGGTTAAGAATCTGCCTGCCAATGCAGGTGACATGGGTTGGAGCCCTGGTCCAGGAAGATCCCACATGCCGCGGAGCAACTAAGTCCGTGCACCACAACTACTGAGCCTGCGAGCCACAACTACTGAAGCCTGTACACCTAGAGCCCACGCTCCACAACATAAGAAGCCACTGCAATGAGAAGCCTGCACACCGCAATGAAGAGCAGCCCCCACTCGCTGTGACTAGAGAAAGCTCGCGCGCAGCAACGAAGACCCAACGCAGCCATAAATTAATTAATTAATTAATTAATTTTTTAAAAAAAGACACAGGATCTAACAAAGAGAAGCTGGACAAGGAGGGAGCAGGGTGAAATGAGAGGGTAAAATGAATGTTTTTAAAGAAATTAAAAGCACTATAGCACACAGCATTGTTTGGTGAATGTTCTGACAATATGTAGTAGACTTGATTATATGTATGCTCTATTAGCCAACAAACCCTCTAGTGGATATATAATATTTACCCTAAGAAATATCACAGGGTGAACCAGGATACAAATTTCAAATTAATAATACTGTATTGGATACTGGAAATTTGCTAAGAATAGATTTCAGGTGCTCTAATCACAAAAAAATGAAATTATATGAGGAGAAGGTATGTTAATTAGCTTGACTGTGGTAATCATTTCACTATGTATATGTACATCAAATCATCATGTTGTATATCTTAAATACATATAATTTGTATTTTTTAAATTGTTTAAAGAATGTTTATAGCAGCATTTTTTAGTAGCCAAAAACCACAGACAACCCAACTGTCCATCTCTAGACGGGTAGTATGGTGATGTACACACGAGATACTATACGGAAATGAAAATGAGCAGCATACAGCTACTCAGCACTACACAAAAAAGGGACATAAATACAGTGACTTGTGGAAGAAGCCAGACAAAAAATTCATATTGGCTGTTTTCTTATACATAAAGTTTAAAAGCTAAACTGCAATATTTAGGGATGCATACTTAGGTTGTCAAATGATTAAAAAAGAAAAAACGAGGCAGTTATTACCATCAAAGTCAGAAGGTTGTTACCTTTGAGAGGAACAAAGAGTTTGTCCGTGGGATAAGGCATGTGGGGAGCCTCTGGGATGCTGCCATGTTCTGTTTTTTAACCTTAATTGGTACACATGGTTTATTCTCTTCGAATTCCTCAATGTGTACATTTAGGATATATACATTTTTCTGTATGTGTATTATATTTCATGACTTTAAAAAGTTTTGGAAACACATAGCAGAATTAAAATCTAGGCTGAGAGAAAAGGGAGGTTTGATAAAAGAAAAAATGAGAATAAACTTGTAAGAAAACAATAAGAGGTAAGATGATGACCACAAAGGAAAAAGAAAAGGAAAGACTGAAATTCAGACAACTGACATCTCCAGAAAAAAGTCCCAACAGACAGAAGGAGAAATCAAATAAATAATAATTGAGTAACATAACAGGTACTGGGCTAAATACTGTATACAAATTAACTCTCTGAATGTTTACAATAACTCTATGAGGTTAAATACCATCATTGGGTTCCTTCCTCATGCTAGTGGGAAAACTGAGGCTTAACCTTCCAAAATCTTATTACTGGTAAGTGGTAAGCAGGTAAGTGGCAGCTAGAAGCCTGAAACCCCTGTCTGTGAGGTACTAAAGTGAGTCCTCTGAACCACTATACCATACTGCCCCCTATTTTTTCCTGCTCTGGATTAAAATAAAATGTACTGCAACATTTAAGGCCAAAGGACAGGGAAAAAAATCTTTTAAAAGATTTAAGGGGAAACTCATTTTCTGTTTGTTTTGAGGGGTTTTGGGGGTTGGTTTCTTTGTTTGTTTTTACCAGAGTTCATTTAATCCATTTCTAACCATAAGCACTTATTACAAAACTCATTTATTCAGACTAAATAGAATTAAAAATATAGATTTTCCTGAAACAACAACTATGAGTCATCTATTACAAAACCAGATGTATTCAATATTTACTACAGAGTCCAAAATTGATAAAAACTTTAAATAAAAGTCATGCTTGAGGGGGTAAAAAAACACCTTAATGTTCTCTAGAAAAGAAAGCCAAGTTTACCTCAGTACTAACTGGGAGTAGCAATTATATGCTCTGCTGAGAAACACTAGTAATTTCTAGGTTCTCTGCCCTCTTTCTACAGAATAAATTGCAAAACAACCAATGACAATGACCCTTAAATATTACGCTATTTTAGTTATTTTGTTCAGAATGTATGACCCCTTTATGTTTTTTTAAACCATATTTTTTTTTTAAACCCTCATTTGTGAAAAACCTCTCAAAGCGGATCATTTATCTCTATGTAATATAACTAGGTTATGAAATAATGCACAACCAAAACCATCCGGTATTCAGTACAAAATACTCACCGCTTGGGCCGGGCCTGGAGACCCCGGCGCTGCTGCGCGTGTTCGTCACGCCGGCCGGGCACAGGCCCGAGGGGCTCGCGAGCCACAGGGGCCGCACGTGGCCCACCTGCTGTACCTGCGGCACTTGGGGACTTCGTGTGGGCGGCTCAGGAGGCCAGGCCCGGAGACGCAGCAGCGAGGCCTGCGCAGAGCTACGCCTGGACTACATCGCAGAGCGCCGGCGGCGGGATAACCTGCGCGGCCGCAGCACGCATGGCTGCTTCCGCCCGCAGGAGTTCCGGGGGCAGCGCTGCGGCCTGGGGCTCTGGGAACGCCCAGTGGCGGAACCCGGCTGGGTGTACGGCTTCATCTTTCCGCAGAGGACGCTGCTGCAGGCCGTCACCAACACACAGGTCGTCCACGGCTTCTTTGTGAAGCACACGGAGGACATTAAGGAGTCGGCTGCCTACCCGGCCCTCGTGACGCGGGACCACAGGGACTCTACCAGGGCCACGCCCTCTCCAGTCGCCCCACCCCACGATCCCAGACGACCCTTAATCAGGGGCCCAGCCCTCCGCAAACCCTCTTTGCTCACTACTCATCTTCAGTGCTCGAGCTTCAAGGACAAGGCCCAGTGGGGAGGTGTTTGCCAGGGGAAAAGGCAAAAAAGGTGGCCACCAGCCTCCTGGCCACCTGTGAGGCCTGTCCAAGGACCAGGCCACGCTGAGGAGCAACCCTCAAGTGTGCACGTCTGTGGAGGTGTCTGGGGCCTGCTCTTTGCAGCACCTTGTCCCCACTCTACTACAGCTGAGGGGAAACTTATTTTGACCCAAGAATTTTATACACAGCTGTTGACTGAAAAAAAAAATGCACAACCTGAAAGTTGAGAATTATGTTTTATTCGGTGGACTTGCTGAGGACTTAAGCCTGGAAGACCCGCTCTCAGATCGCTCTGAGGGACTGCTCCAGAAGAGGTAAGAGAGGAGCCAGGGTATATACAAGCTTTGCAACAAAACCCAGGTAGTTGGAACATCGAAAGATTGCTGTTAATTAAAGAAAACCAGACCTCTCAAGTTAATTAATTTAGTGCTTTTCTCTGTATGGGAAGATGCAAGAGTCTGGGCTCATTGAAATTATTCCTTTGATATAAACCTTAGCTATCCAGGGCCAGTATCCTGCTTTTCTCCATCCTGAATCCCCTCGGGGTGCACAGTTGGGCGTGGCTGCAGTGGCCACTGGCTTGATGGCCACAGCATCCTTTGTTTACTATGGCAGGCAACATTTCTCAACCATACAGCCAAGTTGTCTCACACTTGTGAAAGCAATAAAACAAATTCAGATATTTTAGAAAGTATACCCACTCATATTTTTAAAACCTTTTAAAAAATATACATTTGAAAACAAATTTCAATTGACCAAAAGAAGCAGCCTAGAAGGAGGTAAAAATGAGGGAGTAATAACATAGGCGTGTTCCAGAGCTCCAAAAATGACTGAAACCAAGATAGATTTAATCATCTAGGAATAGTTTAAAAACAAAAACTAAAGCAATAGCAAAACATTCTTGAAAGATGCAGTATTTTTTACATTTTTATAATCTAAATTTTAAAACCCAGATTTCGGGACTTCCCTGGTGGTCCAGTGGTTAAAGACTCTGCACTCCCAACGCAGGGGGCCCAGGTTGGATCCCTGGTCAGGGAGCTAGATCCAGCATGCCCCAACTAAGAGCCCGCATGCCGCAACTGAAGATCCCACATGCCGCAGCGAAGATCCCACGTGCTGCAACTAAGACCTGGTGCAGCCAAGTAAATAAATAAATATTTTTTAAAATAAATAAAAATAAAACTCAGATTTCATTAAGAAGAACTTGGTGGGTGAGGGGCAATGAGCAAGGAGAAGGTGGAGGGTAGGTTAAACTGCTCTGAATGGTAATCAAAAATATGGTTTTACTCTTTGGGGGTTAGAGAAATGTAAGTTTAAGAATGCTTTTGAAAAACTTTGAAAGCTAAGTACCGCTAGCAGAATTTAAATATGTGTGTGACTATCTCCAAAGGAAGATAAAAGCAAAGAAAATTAGATCCATATTTCAAAACATGGAAACGCACAAAAATGGGAAAACAAAACATGAAACAAGATGACAAGTAACAGCAAACATATTGAAGTCAAAGGGTTGCAGACTGAGTCCCAAACTGCTGTGTTTAAGAGCCCCATCTAACATCAAGTGACATAAAAAGAAAAAAAGTTAAAGGAAAGGAAAATGTATGAAAAACAAAGGCAAACAAAAAAGAAGCAGTGATGAAAATACTAATAACAAATTAAGAGGGCTATAAGGCCAAAAGCATTACATAGAGCAAATAGGATCATTTTATATTAATAAGTGAACAGTCCTTAGTATCAGTATAACAGTCAAATCTTTATATGCCGACTAGGATTGTATTGAAAACACACACAGGAAATATGTCCTTAGAAATACAAGGATATATTTTCAGCAACACAGTAGTAGTAGGGAACTTTGACACCATCTGCATCTTGGCAAATCAAGTAGGCAAAAAAAAGAAAAGGATGATGTTCAAGAAATACATAATAAGATCAACTTACTGGATATGTAGATCAAATTATGTATACCACAAACCAAACACCACCTCCTAAAAACCTCCTAAGTAAAAGAAAAAAATCAAAGCCATCATTAGGATCAATTTAGAAATAACCAAAATGAGAACACTACATATAAAAGAATATAGTATCACCAACAAGGTACTCAGAGGAAAATATTCATAAACACTTTAAATATTAAGTAAGAAAGCATCATAGTAAATGAGCTGAGGGACTTCCCTGGGTCCAGTGGGTAAGACTCCACGCTCCCAGTGCGGGGGGCCTGGGTTCGATCCCTGGTCGGGGAATTAGATCCCGCATGCCGGAACTGAATATCCTGCATGCTGTGGCTGAGACCTGGCACAGCCAAAATAAATGAACGAATAAATAAATAAATAAATAAATATTTTTAAAAATAAAAAAAATTTTTTAAATGAGCTGAGCACTTATAAAAAAGCAATAAAGCAAGTCAAGGGTAAGCACAAAGGAATTAATAAGAGAAGAAAATAATGAATAGGAAAACAGAAAAATATTAGAATGATAACCCCTAAGATGGTTCTTTGAAAGAACCAATAAAATGGACAAATTTCTGTTGAATCTCATCAGGAAGCAAAGACAGAAAGTACTTGTAGAGGATCAGGAATCCAGATATGATAACTTTTTTAAAATAAAAGATTAAAACTTTGGAAAATCTGGAACAAACAATGGAATACAGCTTCACACCAGTTAGTCTAGCAAAAATCATAAAAATCTAACAATAACAGGTGTTGCATGTGTGTGGTAGATGCACCGAGAGCTGCTTTGGTTTGGAGGGCACGCAAGACTGGAGACATAAAGTAGTTCAAAGTTGCTTTCTCTTTCGTCTGTTTTGCACAGCAAATGGTGCAAAGGATATCTATCTGAGATGCAGGTAGGTGCATGTGGCTCCCTGTTACTACCCTTGCTTTTCATGGTGGCACACTAGAATTTCAGTCCACCAGCTCAGAGAAGTATAGAATGGAGGGATCCCTGATTTTTTATACCCAGATACATTAAAATCCAGACATGAGTTTTGCTGCATAAGAAGTCAGGTTGCCTGCCTGTGCCTAATATTCAGATTGCATGCCTTGACATTCCTGCTGTGCCAGTTCTGGGCCAATACACTTGTCTGCTCTGCAGGATCCAGGTGTTTCCCACTGATGTCCAGTCAGGGGATTTGTGTGCCAAGGCTTGGCCATAACTTTCCACAGAGTAACACCTACTACTCTGATAGGTCTATTCATTTGTTTATTCACCATTCAGTCATTAAACAAATATTTAACAGACTTTTATGTACCAAGCAATGGAATAAACCCTGAGGATACAAGAACTTTGGGGAAAAATAACTGCCCTCATTAGGGACAGCACATACTAGTGAGAAAGACAGAGTAAAAAAATTTATCATACCAAATGTGTACAGGTAGCTATGGAAGCAAGCTATGGGAAGTCAGGGAAGGCTTCACTGGTAAGCTCTTTAATAACAAATATGCAGGGATTTCCCTGGTGGTCCAGTGGTAAAGAATGCGCCTTCCAATGCAGGGGATGTTGGTTCAATCCCTGGCCGGGGAACTAAGATCCCACATGCCGCGGGGCAACTAAGCCCACACGCCACAGCTACTGAGCTCATGTGCCACAACAAGAGAGCCCGAGTGCCACAAACTACAGAGCCCATGTGCCCTGGAGCCTATGTGCCACAACTAGAGAGAGAAAACCTGCACACCACAATTAGAAGCCCATGCACTGCAGCAAAAGATCCTGCGTACCACAACTAAGACCCAACACAGCCAAAAAATAAAAGAAAGAAAATTAATTAATTAATTAATTAATTATATTTTTTTTAAAAAAAGAACACGTATGCAGTATTTGTCTTTCTCTGGCATATTTCACTTAGCGTAATACCCTCAAGGTTCATCCATGTGGTTTCAAATGGCAGGATTTTCTTTTTTTTTTTTAAGGCTGAGTAATATTCCTCTGTGAGTGTGTGTACACATATACACATATATTTCACATTTTCAACAATACTATATTGTATACCTGTAAGTTGCTAAGAAGATATATCTTAATTTAAAACTTCTCTACACATACACACAAAATCATAACTATGTAGGGGTGATGGGTAAGTTACTTAGCTTGATTGTGGTGATATTTTCACAATATATACATATATCGAAACATCAAGTTGTACACTTTAAATATATACAATTTGTATATGTCACAGATATCTCAATAAAGTTGTTAAAAAATAATAAGTATGAATTTTCTAGCTAAAATGAGATAACTCCAAACAGAGGCAGCCTGTCTCTTCTCCCTCCTACAACCAATCTCCAGGTCCTGTCACTCCCACTACCCTCCTCCCAGCATCATTCCTCTTGCCTAGATGTCCACAGGTACTTCCCAGCTGCCCTCTTTATTGATTCCATCCAGCCTTACCAACCTTCAGGTTTTCCACTCTGATCATACATTGTCCTGCTTAAAATCTGCCATGGGATCCTCAGTGCCTTCAAGATAAAATCTAAACTCTTTAACCTGGCTTACATGGCCCCTCAAGATATGACCCTTGTTTATCTCACCAGTTTCATCTACTGTATTTTCCCAGTGTATTAATTGGGAGAAGCAGGTATTACCCAATTGAAATGACCCCCCTAAACTCTTGTAAAGTTAGATTTTCTTGCAGGTACCAACAGTCTCTTTGTAACACATGCCTAATATAATGCCAGGGCCTGGGAATATGCTATATATTCTCAGTGATGGTGACAATGCTGGTGGTAATGATAGTGCTGGAAATAGATTATATCTCCATTAAAACTAAAGAAATCAGGAGTCTGGGTAGAGAGAGAGAGGAAAGTAGGAAATGGGTAGTAGTAAAAGAGGGATATTTAGGACATGAGTGTAAGGCCATGTACCTCAACTCAACATCAAAATGCGTGGTGGAGGAGATAAGTCGTAGAGATTTCAGGTAAGTGTAAATCCCCAATCAATAGGAGTATGAGTCTTTGTTCCTGCCTGGAGTTCTGTTCTAACAGGCAACTATAATAAAATAGATACCAGTGTGGAGAAGGCCTATGAGAACAGTGCCTCACCCCTACTCAGGTATACCTGCAGGCAGGGAGCTAGAGAGAGCAACAAAAGTTTTCAAAACCTTTAACAAAGGATGCAGAAGTTACGTGAAAATCACAAATCAGTACACCGAGCAAGAGGTCACCCCAGCATGGGGCAGTGATGAAAGCCCACAGCCAGCGGCCAAAGTGTGGACCAGCTGAGTTTGGGAATGTCAGCAGGACCCATGTGAGCAGATGTGGGAGCTTGTCAGCAGGGGCTCGTGGCTGGGCTCTCCTGAGGCATCACCAAGAGAAACAGCCCACAAGTTACAGGAGCGACAGGCAGTGAGGGAAAGGCTGATGACTGAAGACCAAATAGAATAGCCTTCCAGCCAGAAGCCACTAATGACCAAATGACCCCATGTTGGTTCAACTGACCCCCATACTGAGAGCAAAAACTGAGGGAAGAGGCAGACCACTCCAGATTACTGGGTGACAATTTTAATAAGCAAGGGAACTTACATGCAAGGCTCGTCTTGGGTGGCCACTAGATAAGTAGATCTCTGCACTCACCTGCCAGAACTTTAAAAGTTTATATGGAGGCTGTAATTGGGTTCTGTCACATTTTCAGTTCAGATGGTCTCATCAATACCTATTCTTTTTTTTAATTATTTTATTTTATTTTATTTTATTTTTGGCTGCGTTGGGTCTTCGTTGCTGCGCACGGGCTTTCTCTAGTTGCAGCGAGCAGGGGCTACTCTTCGTTGTTGTGCACAGGCTTCTCATTGCAGTGGCTTCTTTTGTTGCAGAGCATGGGCTCTAGGCACGTGGGCTTCAGTAGTTGTGGCACGCAGGCTCAGTAGTTGTGGCTTGCAGGCTCTAGAGCGCAGGCTCAGTAGTTGTGGCACATGGGCTTAGTTGCTCCGTGGCATGTGGGATCTTCCCGAACCAGGGCTCGAACCCCTGTCCCCTGCATTGGCAGGTGGATTCTTAACCACTGCGCCACCAGGGAAGTCCCTGAATACCTATTCTCTTAAGGCTGTGTCTTTGAAAGAGCCTCTAGCATAGGAACAGTGGGCAGTACGTCATTCTGAGGATGGGGTTGGGGGTGAGGAGCATCCAATTGCCCGGGTCCAGTTCTCCACTCAACCAGTGGGCACAGCCGTTCTGTGACCTCCAACACCCTTCCCTGATCTCAGGACCCCATACAAGCCTCCACAGGAATTTAAATCACCCTCAGGGAAAAGAATAAAAATAGGTCATGTAGTCCTGGATCAAACTACCTGGACTTATATCTCAAGTCTACCACTAAGTAGCTATGTGATCTTGAGTGAGTTACTTAACCACTCTGCACCTTGGTTTCCTCATTGGCAAAATGGGAATAATAATAGTGCTTATCTCAGAGGTTATCCTTAGCACATATAACAGTGCCTGACACAAAGTGAGTGCTCAATTCATGTTATTAATTACTACTAAGTATATTATTCATTTGCAGTTTATGATGCATTTGTATACAATCGGTACAGTATAATCCATGGACTTTACTACTTACCAGCTGTACAAGCTTTTATAAGGTCTTTAAGTCTTAATTTCTTCATCTGTAAAAGGCAGATAATAACGTGGGGTGCCTAATAGAAAAGGAAGAATCAGAGAGAAAGAAGTAAGGCCTCCCGTGACAATGATGACAGCCAACACTTGCAGGGCATTTAGTAAGCTCCAGGCAATGTTCTAAGCATACTACAGGCACTTAATCATTTAATCCTCACACAACCCTATAAGGTAGGTACTGTGATTGTCCCCATCTTACAGCTGAGGAAGCAGGTCCAGAGAGGTTAGAAAACGTGCCCAAAGTGATTCAGCTGGGGAGCGGCAAAGCTGGGACTTGAACACATGCAGTCGTGCTCCTAAACACCTCACTCTGCCACCCTCTGGCCTCTGCATTTGTTCTTAATATCAACACTGGTGGATTCTTCTTCTTAAAAGATATGGACTATATCTGTTTTCCTCTATTTACTAGATTCAAATACATCTGATTATACTAAAAAAAAAGAAAAGAAAAGGAAAAAAAAAGAAAACACCTCTGAATCTAAACTCTGTTGGATTACCCCTACTGGAAATAGCAAATACTCAAACCTTGATGCTTAAAAATAGCTGAAACACCTGCTATATCTCACATTTACCAAAGCTGTTTATCTCCACAGATGATCTCCACTTATATGATAAGTAATTCACTCAATCAAGGAAACTGAAGAGTGAGAGAATTTTTAACATTTTAGAATCTACCACTAAATATAACTTTGTGTAATTCCCCTGGTTAGGGTTATTGTGCTTTTGCTTAAAAAAAGAACATCATACTTTAAATCTATATTTAGATTGCAACCAAATGGAAATATGACTAAAATATTAAATATTCTACAAGAAATTATAGGTCAAAAATGTGGTCACATCTGGAGGTTCTAGGATGAAATGTGACCTCAAAATCCCTACCCAGCCTCTCTTAATTGTGCTATAGAGTCCACAATTGCTACTTTTAAAAGAATTGATTTACAGAGAAAATTCTAAATTTCATGTATTTGTAATTTTCTACTGGGAACTCAGATTTTGAAAGCTTTCCATGCATGATGTGGAGCTAAAGTCATACTTTCCAGTTTTGTACACTTTCAACAAACTATTTTTTCACTTTGGGGGTCCAACTATTTTAGACAGTAGTAAGGATTAGCTTTCAAAAATCAAACACTAAGGCATGGGCATTGATATAAAAAAATCACAAAAAGAAATAGAAAAGTTCAGAATTTAAAGTGGAGGAGAAAGATACTAAAATGACTTGTTTCCAGTTTTGTAATAGCTGCTGCCCCCCTGAGGTGAAAAAGTGTTAGTGCCTTCAAGCTATTTTCACCTCTTGATTGAAATTTCTTCAACATTTTCTAACGTTTCTCTGAAATGCTTTCCTTGTTATTTTTATTATATCGTTATTTTCTTCCTTTAGTCATTCTCTCTTTTGTTTACTGATGGCTTAATAATATAAAAAAACAGAGTGAATTAAAATATTCACTCAATTCAAGAGCTAGTTCAGCAATTCTTACAAAAAAGCCGAAAGTGAAAATAATACAGAGAAATGTAATGACACATCTATAAACAGAAAAAAGAGCACAGAATAATTTTTGTCTCTTGACAAGTTTTGTTTTTCAATCCTTCTAAAATCTAATAGTAAAGAAGACTTGGCTAGAAATAATATTGTAATATTAATTTTGTTAAATCACAGAGTCAGAAATAAAGGACAAATATACTCTAATGTATGAGTCACTTAACACATAGAGAATCTTTCATTGATTATTTGAAATGAAATTATAATTTTCTTTCCAGGGAGGAAAAATGATTAAATACCTCATGCCTCCCTCCCTGCAGATATCTGACTGGTAGGTTAGTTCTATTTCTAACTTTCTAGAATCATCAGCAACTGATATTTGTAGCACAAGGCACTGCCCTATAAATCATTTTTATCTCTAGTGTATCAGCACTTATGTAACCTACATACTATTGCATATGAAGTGATTGAATTATAATATCTCTGAGATATTTTTTATCAACAACTGCCAAGAAACACCGATGTTACACAGGCATCGTAGATTTATGCAAAGTAGTGTCCATTTTCAGCCCAGACTCCTAGGAGGGAGGGACTCTCATCACCAAAACACCCTTCCCATGGCTACAGCCCACAAAGAATCCCCACCAGCAGAACGGACCCAGCAGGCAGAGAAGATAACCACACAACATTCTGCACAAAGCTGCTGCATCAGATCACCATTTTCATTAACAAGAAAAGCAGACAGACAGCCTTGTCTAGCATTTGAGAGGCACACATAGCCTTTCATTAGAATTCGTTGATGAAGATTTGTCTCTTCAGGTTTACTTTGAGCTGTTTATAAGCAAATCCTGTGACTCAGAATAAAGGTCCTAAAGTAAGAACTATATATCACAGAGCAAATACTGTGGAGGAAGAGGTGAATGGGTGGGACCCAGGAGAAAATCTCCAGGTCCTGGGAAAAGCATATATGGAGAAGAGAACTATTCGCAAGACATGCTGATTAAAAAGTATCCCTAAGAGAAGAGCCAGAGACTGACAATGGGATTCTCCACGTAGGTATAATTTATACTATTCTTGTGGATGAATGTGAAACAAGTGACTTGGACTAAGATAACACAGATAGCAGATTACAACGTGAACCATAAGATAGACCACCATTCAGAAATGTAAATGGGATGATGCATGTATCCCACCTAGCACAGGACATGGCTATTGTCAAGTGGGACTATGTCTATGACTTAGAGGGATCTATTTGGTAAAAGTGACCCAAAAATTATCAGCCTGCTAGGGTCTTCCTCAAGTAGTTGACAGGTGAAAAACTACACACATTGAACAAGTTTAAAGGGACAGATAAAAATACATAATTACGGCTCATGATCCCTACTCATTCAATGCACTAATTACAAAGATGTGAAGTCAATTATATATAACTCCTATTACTCATTGATATTAAGGCTTTTTGTTGTCTTCAGAAAGCTGAAAGTTAGGAATTCTCCTGGATAGTGTTAGAAAGACACCCAATCCAGGTGAACCTTATCTGTTTCAAGTGAATAGGTAAGATAAAACAGTGTATCTTCTGGGACTCTGTCCAAATGTGTCACGTATCTCACTTTCTCTGATTAGTTTTCTGAATACTGAATCCCTATTCTTAGCAATAGCCAGGTGAAAAGGTAATATCATCATGGTCACTGTGATCTTTGTTTCACCAATAAGTTTAACTCTTCTTCAATAATGGGGATTTGATGTAAGGGCACATTTGGCAGTAAGGGTGAAAGGATTCCGTAAATAGCCATGCTTCAAGATTCAAAGCCATCTAGGAACTCTCCTCCAGCTGGAGCTCATGAACCTTAACCCTCTTGTTCCACCATCAACGCGCCTCTTCCACTCCTTGTTTCTTCTCATTTTTTTCTCTCATTACAGAATGGCTGCTGCTCTCTGGGTTTTCCTATTCAACTCTTAGAGGAGGGAAGTATAAGTAGTCTAATTACCAGTATCCTTACTGGGAAAACTTCTTCATGCCAAGTCATTTCAGCAGCCAGTCTGTGGATTAGGTGCCTTTAGGAAACTTGATCCTGTGCCTTTGTTTAAGGAAGAGACTGGTGCTGGCTGCTTAGCTCAGCAGAGGAGCTGCAAGCAGAGACTTGCTGAGTGTAACAGGCGTGATGATTGACATCTCTAGTATACTATGTTAAAGGTTTGGTTTTCTTGCCCTGTAGTGGCAACTTTAGATTTCATTTATGAGTGGGTTTTATCTATGACAGGAACAGAGCTATATATAACATATAGCATAGCTACATCATTATTAAACACATTTTGTGTTCATATTTTTAATAATAAAAGTAAGTTCTGGTCATGTTTAAACATATCTTTTCGACCATCACAGTTTCATGATCTATTTAATCATAAGAAATCCTCACATCATTTCACATAACTATTTTTTTGTGGAAGGTCTTGCAGAAAGGTGGAGTGTTTTTCAATCCAGTTAGTTTCCTTCATTAGATAGTCGGACAGCTATTGATATCGACTTAAAACTGAAAGGTGCAGATGGAGAAGCAGATGCAGCTGTCATCCATAAGGCTGAGCAAGCACAACAGGCACCGTGAATGTTCTTGCCAGAGAGCCTGCAATAATAAAACATTAGCTCCCTGAAACCCTGCTGGACTTTAGACTCCAAATGGAAACTAATCATTAGAGTCATTTATAACAAGCCATGTCAAAATGTGTATGATACTCAATAAGTGAACATAATTGAAAAGGCCTACTGTAAATAAATATATAAGAAGAAGATGAGGGCTTCCCTGGTGGCGCAGTGGTTGAGAATCTGCCTGCCAATGTAGGGGACACGGGTTCGAGCCCTGGTCTGGGAAGATCCCACATGCCGCGGAGCAACTAGGCCCGTGAGCCACAATTACTGAGCCTGCACGTCTGGAGCCTGTGCTCCGCAACAAGAGAGGCCGCGATAGTGAGAGGCCCGCGTACCGCGATGAAGAGTGGCCCCCACTTGCCGCAACTAGAGAAAGCCCTCGCACAGAAACGGACACCCAACACAGCCATAAATAAAAAATAAATAAATAAAGTAAAATAAATTAATTAAAAAAAAAATTAAAAAAAAAAAAAAAAAAAAGAAGAAGATGAGAAGACACAACAAACACAGAACAGTAGTCTGTTGGTCTAAAGACTGCTCAGACTGTCAAATTTATTTTTCTAACTCCAGGAATATCCGTGTCTATCTAACCCATAATGGTTATCTAAGTAACTAATAAACATACCTAATTAAGAACATTTCATAACATGCCTTGGCTTTCACAGTCCTAAAAAGTAGGATGCATCTTCCCTAAAATACTTAAAGGCAATTATTAACTAAGCCATTCCACAGTTTATTACTCAGAATCTTATTTTCTCAACACCCCTATCAAAATATAGAAGCTCATTCTGGGTATTATCAAAACCCAGGATTCAATGAAAACATTCTATTCAGTTATATGATATTGTACTCCCATTAATATTTCAGTAAATTGATAGCTTTTTTTAAATTTATTTATTTATTTATTTTTAATTTATTTTTGGCTGTGTCGGGTCTTCATTGCTGCGCGCGGGCTTTCTCTAGTTGCGGTGAGCTGGGGCTACTCTTCGTTGCAGTGCACGGGCTTCTCATTGCGGTGGTTTCTCTTGTTGCAGAGCATGGCCTCTAGGTGTGCGGGCTTCAGGAGTTGTGGCACGTGGGCTCAGTAGTTGTGGCTCACGGGCTCTAGAGCACAGGCTCAGTAGTTGTGGCGCATGGGCTTAGTTGCTCTGTGGCATGTGGGATCTTCCTGGACCAGGGCTCGAACCCGTGTCTCCTGCATTGGCAGGCAGATGCTTAACCACTGCGCCACCAGGGAAGTGCTGATAGCCTTTTTTTTTTTAATTTATTAATTTATATATTTATTTTTGGCTGTGTTGTGTCATCGTTTCTGTGCGAGGGCTTTCTCTAGTTGTGGCAAGCGGGGGCCACTTTTCATCGCGGTGCACGGGCCTCTCACTATTGCGGCCTCTCTCGTTGCGGAGCACAGGCTCCAGACGCGCAGGCTCAGTAGTTGTGGCTCACGGGCCCAGTTGCTCCGCGGCATGTGGAATCTTCCCAGACCAGGGCTCGAACCCGTGTCCCCTGCATTGGCAGGCAGATTCTCAACCACTGCGCCACCAGGAAAGCCCCCGATAGCCTTTTTAATAGAAATACTTCCTTGCTGAAAAAGATGCATTTGATAAATCAGTTGGCTTAATGTTCTCATTAAAAATAGAATTTTAGAATTAAACATTTCAAGAGACCATACATGATGGAATAATCTGTGCTCGATGGAGGAGGACTGTGTCTGACTCTGTGCTCCCTACCTACCTTGTTAGCACTTAGTCAAAAATTAAATAAGAGCAACCTCATCTAACCCGTGGCTTCACTTATCAGTTTTATGCTTATGGTTCCCAAACCTGAGTCTCCCGATTCCAGAATGCACATCTCCAACTGACTGCTGGACTTCTTCTTATGGAAGTTCCAAACCATGGTGAAAATGTTGCTTCCAGCTGAACTTGCTGTTTAAATTGTGGTCCAGAAAGCAGCAATGGTATCTGTCACCTGGGAGCTTGTTAGAAATGCAAAAATCTCAGACTCAATTTCAAACCTACTTCAAAATGTGCATTTTATCATTAGCAGGTGATTCCTATACCTGGTCAAGTTTGAGAAGCACTGCGCTATGATTCTCTCATGTCTGTCGAATTTTTCTTCACAAATGTTTTCAAACATGCAAAATACTTGACCTATCAGCATCTCACAAGGATTTTATGAAGATTAATTTTTAAACCTCTGAGGATTAATTTATTTTTAAATTGCCTTGAAGACAGGCACTATCAGCCCTAAACCACTAAATCTAGTGAAATGTGACCCTTCCTCATTGGAGGTTCTTTAATCAGTACACTTATCACTTCTAATGACATTTTTACTGTGATTCATAAGTAATCTGCAGATTTGTTATTCTTAGAAAAAATTCTAACCCCTACAAAAATTGTTGATCTTATGGATTTCCCTGTTTTGCCAAAACAAACGGTGCAGTCCTTAGAACACATTAAATGTATACATAGGATCATTCTGTGGCTGCTTCACCCTGTTAAGGCAGCTAAGCAATATCTTGACACAGATCAGAAAATAGAATTTTCCCCAGCAGATCAGGCCACATTTCCCCTAGGAAACAGATTCGCACCACCAGCCTCTTAATGCCCTTTTCTCACCTAAATATGTACTCCAGTTACTGAAGTTGGGAAACACATAGTGCTCTGTTGGAAAGTGGGTGCATGATGTCCTGCTTGGAAAGCATATTTCTAAACTGGCACACACTTCCTGCATTATGGGCTGCCCCGCTCTCTTTTAATGACAGTATCAGAGTGCCAGATGGCTTTGTGGGTCAATGGCTATAGTCCTCAGAATGTGTTGTGCAAAACAGATTTAAATGTTCACCATCAAATTCTGGTCAAGGCTTATTTTGGTGTGTCACATATTAATCCCTCCCAATTCACTATCTTTTCTCTAAAAGTGTAAGTCACTTGTAGCACTCAGCAATTTACAGCTCTCTTGTCTTGTCACTGCAAGTGTCCTACAGAGGTCAGATGATCAACCATCAGGGATACTGTGAGGGAATTCCTGAACTGGGTAAGGAGATAGGACTTAATGACCTCAATGGACTCTTTTAACTACAAAATTCCACAATTTCTCGACTTCATAACTACTTCTACATTCATAAGTAGTAAGTGTATGATTTTAACATCAAGTTTTCCCTGAAATTCATTAAAGGATAAATTTTAATTAAAAAACTAAATAATTAAACAACTAAACAATGATGCTTCTTAATTGGCCTGGACAAAAAAAAATTGAATAATTATTCATTTAAGATTTCCAGTAAAAGATTATTCAGAAGATAAGCTGATACTCAATTTCCTTCTTAGCTTTAGAAATGGGTTTAAGACTTTCAAAGCTATTATCTTTTTGGTTTTATGAAACATCTCCTCCATTTATTTTGTTTGTTTTCTATCTCATTAAAATTCTTATTTTATCATTATTATTTCCTTTGCCCTTCTTTCCTTAGATTTGTTGTTGCTTTTCATTTTCTTGAATTGAATACAAAGTTCATTTATTTTCAATCCTTCTTCTCCAGTTGCATTTAAAACAATATATATCCCTTGATATATAATCCTTTTTCCCATACCACCAGGTTTTGATAGCACTTTTATTGTTCAATTCTAAATATGTTGTAATTTTCATTGAAATTTCTTATATAATTATGAGTAAATCAAACCTGATTGTTTAGTTTCCGAGGACAGTAGTGTAACAAGGACAGAACACTAGGTTTGAGTTTTATCACCATATGCCAGCAATTCCAAATAATGTCAGTGATAAAATACTCCAACATGAAACAATTTTTATTGGTCTACAGTCTATACAATTGCTATGGCTACTGCTGAGTTTTAATAATATATGTGTAACCTTCTGATTAGTACATTGTTACTCCTTATCCTTTCATAAACATTGTGTTCTACGTGGAACTTTATTCAGAGAACTCCCGTACAATCCAGTCCCAACATACACAGACACCCTTGCATTTGGAAGGTTAAGTTAGTAACATTTTTTTAAATCATTACAGCTCCCTTGGGAAGATTTTGTGTCTTCAATACCCATGGTTCTAAATATCCTGGTGTTTAAACAGTAGGTTCAAATAATACCAGCACAGTAATTACAAAGATGACAAAACAATTCTCTCAATCTATATGACCACTTGGAGTTTTTGTTTGTGATTAAATTTTGAAACAGTGAAACACTGTGAACTCTGAGGTGTAATTTTTTTTGTAAGCGCAAATTTTAGTGTGTATATGGAAACTTTTACTGAATTTTAGTATCTTTACAATTAAAATTGTCTTTTTAAACTATTGCTTTAAAACTAAAGGACTAACCAAGAAAATAAATCAGTACATTAGTGGCACAATTTAGAAATTTTTCTTGGTGTGAAGTTTTAGATGAGGTTGATCAGAAATCAAAATGGTTGCAGCCTAAACAGCATTAAACAATGTACAGTAAAACATTAAAAGTTTTAAAATTGTTCCTCGAAGAGCAGCACACAGCAATTGTAGAGAAGACTATTAGCTATGCAATGACAAAATGTAAGATAGGCATTTACACTGAAGAATCAAATTCAAAGAATGCCAGGAAAGCAACAAAAAGATGTTGGTCTTAAATGGTCAGAAGAAACTAAAAGAGCAATGTTCAAATGCCTTGATCATTTTCACCATAAATGGACATTTGTTCTAAATCAATGGATCAAATAATGTCAATGTTCACCAGCACTGAGCCATTTGCTTTCCTTTTGCAAAAGAAAAATTTTGGAGGGTTTTACCAAATGTAATAGGAATTTATCTTGAATTTTCTGGTTTATATATTTTAGTGGAATTTTTTAGACCAAGAAGCTTTTTGAAAGCCACTAAAATAAATCCTAAAAAGTTTTAAGAATTTAGGAATTTATTGTGAAATGGAATTTTTATGAATCTCTATCAAACTTATCTTTGTTTTCCTATTCGTGTATCTGTTGCTTTAAATGAAAAAAAAAAAAACTTTTGAAATTAATAAAAAGTGTTCTTCAATCAACTGTGAACAAAGAATGACCAACCTGGCTATACTCTGTAGAGCATGGGTACATGAAAAGACCAATTTTTATAAAGTCTTAAGACACATTTGCAGAAGGTTCAAAAATAGTACATGTAATGTTGTTTATTACAGTGAAAGACCAATAAGTAGATATTTTTCCATTTTCACAAAATTCACTAAAAAATATTAATCCATTATTTCTTCCTTTTTGTGTTTCTTATTTACCATGCTTTCCCATTTGCCATGCAGCCTTTTTTTTTAAACATCTTTATTAGAGTATAATTGCTTTACAATGGTGTGTTAGTTTCTGCTTTGTAACAAAGTGAATCAGCTATACATATACATATATCCCCATATCTCTTCTCTCTTGCGTCTCCCTCCCTCCCACCCTCCCTATACCACCCCTCTAGGTGGTCACAAAGCACCGAGCTGATCTCCCTGTCATGCTGCCTTCTTAATCTTTCTTGCCTTCTCTTGATTGATCAAATTACTTTTATTGCTTCTTTTCCCCTACTGTTCGGAAGTTACACATTCTGGTTTAAAAAGTATGTATCCTGGTTTTATCTTTGTTACCCTTAACTTTTAAAAATACATAGCTAATTTTATGTTGATCTAACAAAGCCTAAAGTTAATATTTCTACCCATCTTCCAAATGCTTTAGATGCATTACTATATATTTTTTTCTATGTTTACTTAAGTTAAAAAAATCCTTAATATTCCAGGATCACATCTTCAACCCAAATAATTGGGCTTTATTTCAGTATAAGCCATAGATAGGGATGGGAGAGAAAAAAAATCTGATTTAGTAATGTAACTTCACTATTACATACTTGGTATTGCATACCTATTATTATAGTCACCAGATAATACATTAAACTTAGACCAGCTTTTGTTTCAATATATTAAACAAAGAAGGTAGAATGAACATAAGGAGAATGTATTAATTTAATAAACTACTAAAAAGCAAACAAGAAACAGAAATATCTCTAGAATTACTTGATAAAATGCTCAAGATGAATACAAATTGAGCACATAAGAGTACCAGATGTATGCATGTACATCGGAAACAGGAAAAATATAAATTAAAATGTAAAGCTAGACATTAGATAAACAAATAATCCTAATTTGTCAGTATTGTTTGAAAAATAACTGAAAAAATATGTTCATTTTTTTAAAAGCCAAGTGCAATAAGCCACAGCATTTAGTTTGTAACAGCTAATAAAGAATGCATTTGCTCTTGTCACTATATTGACCCCAAACATCACACCTAAGACTAATGCTTAGGTAGAACTAGAGACCACTCTCCAGCACTACCTTTCCAATTGCATCCTTTGTACTATTTCTAGGAGAGAGCTATGGATTTGATGTGTAGTATACAATGTTACCAGGTCAAAGTGTTTGGATTTCATTATGAGGGCAGAGGGAATGACATAATCATATCCACGTTTCAGTGAATTGAAGAGAAAGATGGAGAAAAAGAGACTGGGGAAAGCAGACTGGTTAGAAGGCTATTTCAACAAACCAGGTGAGATATGATGAAGGTAGAAAGCAGTAAGATGGAGAACAGTAAACAGATTAGGGAGATATTAGAGAGATAGAATTGGTATAATTTGGTTACTAAAGATGTTGAGCAGAGTAAGAGTTGAAAATGATTCCTTAGTTTCTGGTCTGGACTGGAAAACAAGCACATTCCTTAGATGCAGTCTGGGCTAGGGAATACGAGAGGGAAGTTTATCAAGTGGAGAACTGGATAGAGAAATTATCAGATCATTTTTAGAATCAGCCAATAAAATAATAAATGTATTCTGTTACAACAAAATATAAGTGTGCATAGATGAGATCTAAAGTCATTTTTAGAGATAAAGCCACTAGGGGTAAGTAGATTCAAGAATGAATTCCCTAATAGTTCTGGACACACCAAAGCTTCTCAGTGCTGCTAGTGATTTAGCAAATATTTGCTATCCACTCTAAGTTCATTAAAAGGGTTAAACATTTCTTCCTTCAAGTGTATTTAAATAGCTAGAAATTTAGTAATAGCTAAATTATACACAAAAATTATCCAGGGTGACTTCTTTCAAATGGTAAGCTAAAAGGGTATGATGATATATTCGTTCATCCTTATCCCTTAAATACAGAGATACTTTAGTACCTTCGGCTGTAACTGATTTAGAAGTAGAAGACAGTTTAGGAGTAAGTAGCAGCTCATTACTCAAGAGAAGAAAAAACAATGCATTCTTAAAGGATATAAGTTAAGGGGCCAGGCAAACTAAACGTGTATCATCATCACAGGGATTTTCCTCAGTTCCTTATAGCAAAAACAAATAACTATTTGGGAGATGAAAATGCTCTAAAATTGATTGTGGTTATGGCTACACAACTCCATGAATATTCTAAAAACCATTGAGCTTTACACTTCAAATGGGTGAATTGTGTAATATGTGAATTAAACCTCAATAAAGCTGTTATTTTTTAAAATGAATAACTTTTTAATCCACTAATATCAGGTTTTATAAATGCTTTAATTTTACATTAGGCTTTTCAGGCTTACTAGGTTTCAAAATAAGCAGGAAAACAGAGAAAAAGTATATTTTATTGGTATTTAAACCTAGCACAGTTCAATTCAAATAAAATGGAACAGAGCAACTTATTTACTCTAATTGAATATAACATATAAACAAATTTTTTTTTAAGTTTCTGTCTATTTTACCATCAAATGATAGTGTTCATGCAAGTACAATCATGACACTGTCCTTCTGGGCCCATATCATAGCACCACCTTTTATTTGCAGTTCTTGATGTAAATTTCATTGTCAAACATATCTGGCTTTAGCAATGTAAACATTTGCTACAAGTAAACTTTAAAAGGTAAAAGTGAATGATACTAATGAATAAATCAAAATAGAACTGAGCGTCACCACATGATAAAATTCAACAGAATATTAGATAATACTGTTTCAATAAGAACTACAACTAAATAAAGTTCACAAAATGGAAGCAAAAACCAAAAGTAGTGTGTAAACTCCCAAAATAGTTTAAAATACTGAAGGATATAATGTAAAATTTACCTCAGAAAAACAAAGGGAAACAACAAAACCATGCAGTGAATACCAAATTTGGTTTAGAAGTTACAAAAGTCCTTTTACTGCAAAGCCTTTCTAAAATGTACTGTGCCAAACTGTTTATTTTCTATCTCCCTTTACAAAAAAAATTATCACTTTTAATCACATAGTTGAGTACTTTGTGGGAATTTCACATATGTTGTCAACTGTGGAACTGTTACCCAAAAAAACTTTCATCTCTAAACTATTTTTTCAAATGACCAAAAACATTAAATTATCTTCATGAAAATTACCATATATAAAGTCAAATAATTCCTAAACAAATCATCATAAAAATAAAGCTGCCTTAACAGAGTAAATACAGAAATAGTGTATACGTAAGTGCTGAAGATCACAGAAAAATATTCAATGAATAGGCAAAAATTCTCACACTTATCATTACTGTTGATGATTTTGTTTACTTTTTGGTTAAAATTAAGAAACAAGTTTTCAAAAGGTCAAGAACATTCAGTGCCACTTTGAATTTGTCTGCAACATACAAATGAGTTATATCTCTGTAGTACAAGGCAGACTCTATTTTTACTTTTTAACATAAGTTATAAAGACCTCAAATTTCTAAAACCAGTTATAATACTGTGGCAAGCAAAACAAATTTGTTCTTATTGCTCTTATATTCTAGCTTAATCTACAAACATGAACATTTTTCCATTTGTTGTCTCAAACCGTACTAATACAAAAAGAGTCTAGAGAGATCTCTCTGTTGGTTTCCACAGATTAACTGAAAAAAGGGGAAAAAAAGAAACTGAAATATTATTTCATCTTCTTAAGTGTTCTTAATATGTTTAGCACATCAAGCAGCACTTGACACAGCAAGTTTCTTTAAGTGATCCATAAACACTTGTAAACTAACATCATCTGTGAGAATAGGTGCTCCAGACTCCTAGAGGAAAAGAAAGATATTTTCTATGATTAAAACATAGGATGATACCTTAAAGTGTATAAGCAAATATGTAAAAAAATAGACAAGGAAATCATTTTAAGCAGAATAATGTCTATGCTCCTGTTGTATAATAAAGAATCTGCTGGCCTTTGTCCCAGATTCCTGTCCCAGATTCCTGAGAGGGAAACTACATCCTTAGAATTTCCTGATAGTAGTATCTGTTATTCATGAGCCCCTCAGATCACACCTGAGTTTATGCTATGAGATGAGATGACTCAGGATAGGGACCAGTCACCAGAAAGATCAACCACGTAATTAGATGCCTGGGCTTTAAGAGAGCCTGACCTCCAAGGAGGAAGAAATTCGGGGCTAGAGATTCAATCAATCATGCCTAAGAGAAACAAAAGCAAAAACAATAAAACCACTGGATACCAAAGCCCAGCGGAGCTTCCTGTTTGAGGAATACATCAATGTGCTGCGAGGGTGACGCACACTGATTCCATGGGAAAAGGGCACAGAAGCTCTGTATCTGGGACCCTCCCAGACCTTGCTGTCTCTTCATTTAGCTGGACCTAACTTGTAACTTTTATACTAAAACTGTATTCATAAATATAGTGCTTTCCTGAGTTCTGTGAGTTGTTCTAGGGAATTACCAAACCTGGGGAGGGGGGTTATGGGAACCCACCCCCCCTACCCACTCTACCCACCCACTGCCCACCCCACCACCCTCCCTTTCTCACCACCCCACACACAAACGGATTTGTAGCCAGTTGGTCAGAAGTGTGGGTAACCTGGGATTTGACTTTCGGCTGGCATCTGAAGTAGGGGCAGTCTTGTGGACCATGTCCTTTAACTTTTGGAGTCTGCGCTAACCCCATGTGGTCAGACTCAGATTTGTACCGCAGTTTACCAATTGGCCTTACAATAGCTCCATACCCAACTTAATCTTTAAAGTAGTAAAGTGTTCATTTGCCTTGAATGTATTGGTGTTTTTATCACTACTAAGAAATGTCTCCCTTATTGCTGCCTGTTTACTAAAATAAAATTCCACTTACACATTTTAGCAGAACCGCCAGATGGAAGGAAGAGAATTTATATCATTTTTTAAATAAACTATACTTATATATTTTCATTCAAGTAATTTTAATTGATTTCTGTGGGTTCTAAGTAATTAACAAGAGTTAGGGAAAATTCCTAACTTCTATTTTAATAAAAACTGTGTTGATGGAATGACCTTAGTAATCCAATCCACTAATAATGAAATTTTATTGTAGCAAGAAAGTTTTTCTACAATATTTTGTATCTGGATTTTTAAAGTTTTCACCTGATATCCAGTTTCTTATTAGTATATATAAAATGTCTAAAACAGGAAAATTAAGTAATTTTCAGAGGATATCAGCAAGTTTATGGCAAATATGAGCTCTGACTTTATAGCTCTTGTGGCTCTAGGCTGGCATAGCCACAGATATGCCATAACCTCTCCTGAATAATGGAAAATCAATTTTATTATGTGTTTTCATATGTGAATTTATATGAACTTGAAAAACTTGATAATGAAGGGAGACAACAGCACTGGAATTAAGAGCTCAGAGTTTGGAGTCAGACTGCCGAGCTCATATCCTGGCTCTGCCACTTACTTAACCTCTCTGAATCTTAGTTTCCTCATTTGTAAAATACAGATAATAACAGAACCTATTTCACATGGTTGTTATAATGATTAAATGAGTTAAACTTTGTAAAGCAAATAGAACAATACCTGACACACACAGTAGGCATACAACATTATTATTATTATACCTTAATTTTTTCCATTTTACACATTTTCCACCTCAATTCACCCAATCCCAGATCTGTTTCTCCTGGTCAAGACAAAATATATATGGATTTTCTAACTCATATACTGTGATCTTATTTGAAGTGATTAATACTAATGCTCAACTCAATATTATCAAAAATTTGCAATTGATTGATCTCAGTTTTACAACTGCACTCTTTTTCTCTTTAAAATATATCCAGGATTAAGCAAAAAGTTCCAAGCTTTATATCATTTAGTATATGAAGCACTATAGCAACAGAGACCTCCAGCACCCTGTCACAGAAGCAGTGTTGCAGTGGTGCCCTCTTCAGGCCATCCGTGGATAATACTTACACTGGGTACTTGATTTCTGACAAAAAGAAAACTAAGGTATTAAATTCCATAATTTTTAGTGAAATGCTTGGCTACCATGTTAACTCCCTAAATTTCAATCATCAATTTAGCTTAATGGTTAAAAATTCAGATTCTGGGGTTAGAATGACCTAGGTTCAAATCCAGACCCTGTCACAGTTTAGCTGTGTGATTTGAGGTAAGTTACTTAACCTATATAAGCCTCAATTTCCTCTTCTGAAAAATAGGATTAATAGTACTCACCTCACAGGAGTATTTTAACAAATAGAAGTGTATGAAAATCTTAGCATAATGACTAAAACACAGTACAGATTCAGCTCATTAGCTATTATTATCTATAAAAATATTAACATAATTTCCCTTACAAAAATCATAGGTCAAAAAAGACCTTAGGGCTCTTGGTTTCTTTCTTACTTCTAATTAACATATTTATTTAATTTTGACATTTCAAACAGCATTACAGGAAAGGGATGTTTTCAAATTTAACAAAATATAAAGACTGAGAAACACTGATTTAAATGTCAGACCAAAATTTCATTGTTTTTAGACACATCAACAAGTTTAATACAAATGAAAGATTTTTCAAATAGTTTGGAACCAATCTGAAAAAAAGAAATGGTCTAAGTAAAATCCTATAGAAATTTTTTTGTTTTGTTTTTGTAAGAATCTATTCATAAAAGATAGGATCAAATGTCAGCTTCCCCCAAAGGTGTAACTGTAACTAATTCCTAAATTTTGCTAAATCAAATGCATTTCTGGGGGCCTTCCCTGGCGGTCCAGTGGTTAAGACTTTGCACTTCCAATGCAGGGGGAGCAGGTTCGATCCCTGCTTGGGGAACTAAGACCCCACATGATGTGCGGTGTGGAGCGGCCAAAAAATTACAAAAATTTTTAAAGTGCATTCCTAGAAAAGATGATTATATTTTCTAAAATGCAATAATGAGAAGAAACCCAAACTGTCTTCAACCGCCTCTTTGAGGAAAACACTTTATAAAAAATCTAAGGAGAGACAGACCTGATAACAATGTAATTAAAACCACCATATAGTATAAGGACATAATTTAACTTAATGACTGTAAATATTTAAACGACTTTTTATCAAATCAATAAAAAGAATTCATTTAATAACAAGTAAGTACACTTAAGTTTCTCCAAAGGTGATGGCTTTCAAAATTGAGTACTGAATAGATGAATGGGTGGATGGATAAACAAACGAGTGAATCAGATAAACAATATACGTTTGTTCCTTTGCCTGGGATTTCCTTCTCCATCATATTCACCCAATGAAATAATCTCCGTCTTTCAGGGTCTGGCTTAAGTGTTAGGGCTCTTGTTTATGTCTCTAATGCCCCTACTTCCAGGCAGTAATAATTAAACTTCAGTTTAATATAGGTTTTCTTTCCTATCTTAAATATCTTTAGAGAGACTTTTTTACCAGTGATAACAAGGAAAACTAATAACTAATATTTACTGAGTATTACTGGGCATATCAAGTATGTGTCATCAAACTCTACAACAGACAAGGAAGAAAAGGCATAGGAAGTTTAGTAACCTGCAGAGTTTTCAATTACCACCCCAGAATGATGCCTCTCCATGTCTAACAGCTCAACAAGTTCTTTACTTTATACGTCTTCCATCTACATCTCCATGTTGTAATTTAAACCTCCCAAAACAAGGAACAAGCCATTATTTCCATGAACTAAACCGTGCTTTTTTAATGCAGAAATTCAGCCACAAAGAGATAGGTTTTATTTGGTCTTCATAATGTGAGCTCACAACATTTTGTTAATTGAATTATGTGTATGGCAACAAACAATCATCTGGAGGGGAGGAACAGCTACCCCCTTTAGAAAAGGATTTGTGTACCCTCCCCACAAACGCTAGTCTGCCATAGCCCGCTGCCCCCAGGTATTGCTTTTTGACACTGAGAGTCAAGTTTTCTTATATGCAGCCAGCTTCACTCGTTTGTTCACCTGGTCCCTAGGGGCATGTGATATGTGACCCCTGACAAGTACTATTTTCAAGTATCCTTCAAGCCTTTAACCTCCCCTTCATATTGATTATTCACCATTTCCATTAACTCTATTTATTGGTGCTACTTTTCTATATTCTTGCAATTTTCTTTTCTTAAATAAGTTCCTCTTAAGTTGTGGGATCCAGAACCAAAACCAATACTCAGTTAACTAGAGTTAAGTATAATGGAAAGGCTGATTCATGGTACATCCTGTACTCCAAACTTCCACATCACAGTAATATTTGGCTTTTTGTTCCCCCAGCAACTGGAAGAGGGTGAGGGGTGATATTGAGAGTCTATACGTATATGTATTATATGGGCACAAATTTTTCTCACATGTGCTATGTGTACCCTTTGAACGCCTTCCAAGAGTAAGTTTCTTTCTTTGCTATAAAAAACTCCTCACCTTTCAGAACTTTTAGACCGTGAATTCAATTTATTTATCTATATCACGAAAGCTTCTTAACTCCTAAAGCGTCTCCACAGACCTCCCATACTCTAATCTCTGTTCTCCTGTCCAGATCTACTATGGTCAATATATGCTATGTTTAAGGTACTGTGGAAAGTCAAAGATGAAAATGACACAGTTATCACCCTTAAGTAATTTATAATCTAACAGGAGAAATAAGTGCCATCAGAAATAGATGAAAAAAGGGAGCGGGGATGAAGCGCCAGGGATATTACACAATATCCAGTCATGCAATCACAGAAAAGGTTTCATGGAGTCAGTAAACTTTGCACTGAGCCTTGAGGGATGGCTATGATGTGTTACAAGTGGTGATAGGGACAAGTCACATGCTTAGTGTATTCAGAGTGGAGTAAGAAGTCCAGTTTGGCTAAAATGACTAAAGAGTAGCTAAAAGTGGACAAAGCTATTTGGAGCATACCATAAAGGACCCTCAATAGCAATACAGAACTTATATGTAACTTAGTAGGGGGTTATTAAAGATTTCTAGGCAGTGCTTTGACTTAGAACTGCTTTAGGGAGACCACTCTGGCCAGTGCCAAAATGGAGGAAAAGGCTGAAGCACCAAGAGCAGGTAATTCCAACAGTCTATGTGAATAGTAACAAGGGCTTGACTTCGATTAGTGACAAGGAAAGGAGGGAATGGACAGGGAAAATAAGTCAATAATTAGGGGCAGAAGGGAGAAGATGTAAATGACTAAAGTTCCAAGCCTTGGGAATTGAGAGAACAGTGGGGCCCTCTATAAAAATAGGAAAGTCAGTCAGTACAAGATAGTGTGAAAGAGTTCAAGTTGGGGCATGCTGCTTATGAAATGTCTACAGGAAACTCAAGTGCTGTGCAGCAGGCAGTTATAGAAATTCCAGTCTATAGGTCACTGTGAAGCCAAACCAAAGATGGAGATTTACAAGTTAGCCTCAGATGGAAGCTGAAGCCATAGGAGTGGATACAATCACCCAGAGAAACAGTGAATATACAGAATTCAAGGCAAACTTTTGAGGCACCTCTATATTCAAAGGAAAAGGGCCTTAATCCCAATTACTGCTTCATTTCTCTTCTAACCAGCCTGGACCCCATAGTCAGTTATCTAACATCGCTCTCAATTATTCTACTCCCTTTGCTGTGTCCATCTTTCTTATCTCCAGTCCTAAATTAGCCCCAATGCAATGTCTGAATTACAAAGCATGGCTAGAGAACATTACAGAAGCATGCTCAAGAAACTGTTAGTAAATAAAAGGGACCCTCACCATGCTGTAAAAGTCTTTTATTCATCTTCTGTTGCTTTCTTATATTCCCTATAGCTGTTTTTAATCTTTTCTATTTTCTAGTCCTTAACCCCAGCATTTCTCTCTTAGAAAATAATCTTTTACTGAAAAGAAACAGGCTTATCCAATGTGAGTTTTTTCTCCACCTCAAAATCTTTCTCTGTCTTCACCCTTCTTCTCACCCTTTGCTTTTGCAGAAAGAAATGTCCTGCCTCCTTACCAATGCTTAACCACCATACAGTGCGTGTGATCACACTGTCTCCTTTTGAGGATCTTAAACATCTATGCACTGTTCTTTTGTGTTTCCCCTACATTAGCTCCTTACACTTGGTCCACAAATTCTGTGCCCTTACTCTAATAACAATCATCCTACTCTTCACTCAGGCTAAATTTGCAAAAGAATAATTTACACACACACACACAAAGAATCATTTACACTTATGACCTCCACTTCTTTACCACCTACTAATTCCTTACAATCTATCTGCTACTCAACCACTATATTAAAACTGCTTACCAAGGGCCAAAAATAACCTCCTAGTCATCAAATCAAGTGTCTGCAGCACCTCAATATTTGCTACTCCCTTCTTCTTCCTTCTATAACGTCCTCCCTCATCATTTAGGATATGGTATTCTTCTCATTTTCCTTCCACTTCTCTGATTATTTATAAAATATTCCTACCACTTGTACTTCCTCAAGGTTTTATCTCATCCTTGCTTTGCCTCTCTATTCTCTCCTTGGACAAGAATCCACTGTGATGACTTTAAGTATCACTTGTCTATGAATCCTTGCCCTGATCACCAAACCCAAAATTTCAACAATCTGCTCAATTTGCGCATCTAGATGGTATCTCAAACTCAAAGTCTAAACCCAAACGTTTTCAGGAATTCCCTGGTGGTCCAGTGGTTAGGACTCTGCACTCTCACTGCCGAGGGACAGGATTCAATCCCTGGTCAGGGAACTAAGATCCCACAAACAATGCGGCAAAAAAATAAAATAAAATAAAAAATAAAAAATAAATAAAATCAAACATTTTCTTTCCACCCTCCCACTTACTGGCACATATTCTCCTCAGTTACCCAGGCTCAAAACCCCATATTATCTTGTTCTCCCTCAACTATTTATTTTTCAGAAATTCAAACCTAGAGAAAAGTACAATGAAAAAACACCCACATACTCTAAACAAAATCATCGATTAATATTTGCCACATTTTCTTTATGTTTCTATATATTTTTCCTTTTCTTTTTCTTGTTAAATAATTTCTGCAAGTTGAAGACATCATGATATTTTACCCCCAAACACTTCAGGATATATCTCTCAAGATCGAGGATGCTCTCCTACATAACCACAACACCATTATCACACTCAAGAAATTTAATATTATACTAGTATCTGACATATAGTCCACATCCAAATATCACAAATCATCCCAATTATGTTCTTTATAAGCTGTTCGCTCTCTCTAATCCAGAATTCAGTCAGAATTCACATTTTGCATACAGCTGTCTTGCCCTGGGGTAAGTTTTACTTTCCTGCAACTTCTAATCAAATCTCACTGAGTCTACTTTTGAAATATCGCTGAAATCTACTCTTTTTCACCATCTTGTCTTCTTTCCCTCTCACTTGGATTACTTCGACAGATAGTTTCAACCTACACACTGCTCCCAATTAATCTTAAGATTCGACTGTATTGTCTAAGACTCAAATTTGCCCCTCTGTCCAAAAACCTTCAATAACATTCCATTACTTACCAAATAAAGACTCAACTCCTCAGTCCTCAGCCTGGCCTTCAAGAGCCTCCACAATTTGGCTGCACAGTATATTGCCAATTTATTGTTCTACTATGCATCCCTACGTGTACCCTTTACCTTACTCCATACTGTCTTCTACCTAGAATTCCCTTCCTCATACAATTTCTACTTACTGGATTAATAACCACTCTAAAAGGAAATGTCTCATTTTCTGAGCTCTATTCTGACACCCTCTCCTGCTGCCACCATGTGACCTCTTCCACTCCTCCTCATCTATCCCCCTGTAATACTTTAAATCTTCCTAAAAGCACATAGCCCACTCTGCCTTGTACTTTAACTACTTAGGTATGTATTTTATTTCTAATACTAGACTACAAGCTCTTCAAAGGCAGGGATGATCACTGTGGATCTTAAAGTACCAATATAGAGTCATGAAGATTGGAACACTTGATAAATGTTGATATATTGTATCAAGGGGTAGGACTTCCACCAAATTAAAATATATTAATAATGATTTCCAGGCTTCCAGCCTCTCCTGCTCAACCACAATCCCTGACCACTCCCAGCTTACTGTGGCCCTTTATGGTTCATAGCCTAGCATTAAGCTTGAATCACCACCTCCTATCTCATATTATACATTTTATTGCTTTTTGTCTCAAGGGTAAAATGTTAAGCTTGAAATATGAAGGGGTTCTATCTATTTGATATAATCACTTTTTTATTTTCTGTGGTGCCACCAAATGCTAATTCTATTTTCAACTCTTATTTTTTTATTACTTTTCCAACAGAAATTACCAAATACGTAGGGGAAAATGTAGCTTTCACTAAAATAACAAACTATAATAACACAAAGAAATAATTTCCAACATCTGCTATTTACACTTACCTGTCCCCAGGCATACATATTATTATGAGTCTGTGAAGGGTTGACTTTCGAAAGCAGGAAACGCGCCTTAAAAGCAAAGAAGAAATAACATTATCCATCAAAAATAGATTTGGTCAATATAGGCTAAACAAATGTATTATACTATCTAAACTCAACTGTATTTAATATGTTTGGGTCAAATTAACTTTATTAAAATGCAACTTTAAAAAAATGAACTAAATTTTGAAATATATAGGCCACTATATGTTACACATAAATAATAAATGTAACCTCTTCTTGCCAAATCATACATACATAATAACATTCATAGTAACAAATACAAATTGTTGAGTCCAAAACTCAGCATATAAAGATTATGTCTGCAACAATTATGACAAGGTTACTGTGACATTTACCAAATACCTGGTCTGAAACGTCATCAGAGGTTGGAAGTCCCCAAAAATGATAAAAATAAAAACCATGAAATCGGGCTTCCCTGGTGGCACAGTGGTTAAGAATCCGCCTGCCAATGCAGGGGACAGGGGTTCGAGCCCTGGTCTGGGAAGATCCCACATGCCGCGGAGCAACTAAGCCCGTGCGCCACAACTACTGAGCCTGCGCTCTAGAGGCCGTGAGCCACAACTACTGAGCCTGCGTGCTGCAACTAATGAAGCCCACGCGTCTAGAGCCTGTGCTCCACAACAAAAGAAGCCACCGCAATGAGAAGCCTGAGCACCGCAACAAAGAGTAGCCCCTGCTCGCCGCAATTAGAGAAAGCCCGGGCGCCGCAACAAAGACCCAACGGCAGCCAAATAAATAAATAAATTAAATAAATTAAAAAATTAAAAAAAATAAAAACCATGAAAACCTATACATGTTCTTTTACTTTAAACAATGACTCTCAAACTTTTTTAAACTGTAGGCTATTCCATGAGAGCACTTACCCAACATTTTACCCATCTATCCACTATGCCTTATCATCATTAAATAATAACCAGAATAAAAGAGGAAGATAGCACTACATGTGGTGAAACATCAATGAGAGAACCAGTCATAAATTATTATTACATGTTGGAAGAACAAGGACAGTCCTATCTTTTGAAATTTAGTACCATATAAAATCTTTTTCTACTCTAAAAGTAGAAACACAAGAGCACTGGCTCAAGAGTCAGAACATCTGGATTCAAATCCCAGTTCCTCCATTTACTATGTTTCCTTGGCCACAAGTATCCTAAGTCTCAGTTTTATTATCCGTAAAATGGAGATAACAATAGGACTGCTATGAGAATCAAATGAGAGAAGGTATGTAAAGTGCTAACTATCAGCTTTGCAAATTCTCAGTACAGGGTAGCTTCTATTATAGTAAAACCCTAATAATAATTGCTATCATTTCTGAATAATAGTTACTGATATTTATTACCTACTATGTAATACTGTGCTAGGCACTAGGGATACATTAATAAACAAAGAAACATCTGTGCTTTTAAGGAACAAGTGAAACAAACTTATAATAATCTATAATTAATTTATATAACTCTAATAAGAATTACAAGGGAGCAGTAAAAGTGTTTTAAGAGTGTATGTTAAGGGGTCCTAACTGAGTCTTCCGTAAGGCCCAAAAGGGCTATGTGTATATGTACATGTACCTTATTTAATCCTCATAATTCTAAAAATTACACACCTTTTTACAATGCCATAATGCTTTCCTATTATATTTCCTAGAAAATTGAAATGATAGAATGAGGAAAACAGAAAAACATTATGTTACCACAAACTTCATATTCATAGACTTTACCAGTAAGTAAACAGATTTAAGAAAAGTACACTAAATTATTTGCCAAGTTGTTCGTATCTTCTTGCTCAACTAAAGCTTGCATACCACCATAATGCCATCCTGGCTCTTTACTAGAGCTGGGCTGGAGGAAGAAGATGGGATAAACCACCAGCTTTAGACAGCTAGTCAATAATCTTACTGCTCTGCTCTCAAAGCTAAAGCAAAAAGCAAGCATACCTTCCCCTGGAAACCATCTGCCCATCTCCTTCCTTTTTCATGTGCCTGGTGAAGCAGTCTATTCAAATTAACGTCAGAAGGCAAGCAGGATCAACTCGTAAAACCAGCAACAAACAAACACACAAACAAATTAACAGTACTTACCTGACTGCCCCCATGTTCAGTGTCAATGTATCTCGGCATTGGAAATCTGGAGTGAAGGATCTCCTGTGCATCATCCACTGGGGCTTGCAGAAGGTGGCGGAAATTTTCATATTCTGGCATGTCCTGGTATCCCGACTTACGCCACTGAGCTATGGTCTAATTTTACAACGGTTAAAAACTTATGACTTTTTTTCTTGCCTAACCAAAAACTTTAAGAGAAGATTTTTTTTCAAATGAAGCAATCTTCAGAAAATAAGAAAATTATAGAACATTATCCTATTTATTTTTTTAAGTTACAAATACTAATTTCAGTATTCTTGAGTAAACAGATGCAAAATTAGCATATTTCTTTTCCTTTAAAAGTAAAAAGAAATAATAATTCAGCCAGAAAAATTGTAAAACACTATACTTATCATATTAATGTTAGCTAAAAGCTATCTACCTAAGTTTATGATAAATAAGGGGGATTTTTACTACAGAAGATTTCCCAGAGACTTCAAAGTTAATGACCTACTATTATGAAGTCTGTACCAATGAAGTTACATTCTCCCAAGATACATAAGCATAGAAACTTTAATAATAATACCAATAATATTATAAAAATAATATACCTGTAAAAAAAATCTGAATCAGTTCTTTTATTAAGGAAAACGACTCCAAAAACCATGTAATTAAATCATCCACAAATTTAAACCTGGCTTGATTTCTAAGTTAACTGAATCAATCAATGTATACTCTATATTGCTTTATATCTCCGTATTTAACAGAGGAACAGTCATCTGCATTTCTGATTTCTCATAAGCATATTAATGAGCTATTTGAAGAAACAAAAGTATGAAAAGACAAAAGATATAAGCAAAACACCTAGCTCTGTCATATCATAGGCATTATTCTTAAAAGGTAAACAGCACTAGTAACTGGTATCAATTAAAAATAATAATCAATAGGTCTTTAAAAGTCCTGGATAATATCACTTAAAGTAGTATTTTGAATAAGGTCTTCACCATTACAGTGCAAATCTAAAATCATTTACAATTAAAACACTGGAAAAATATATCTGCTGGAGTTACTAGAATACTAGACTATAAGCTTGAGTGTAGGTTTGTGAAAAAAAGAGATCTGTATCTCTCAAAGAATCTAGATTTCAGTGCTTTCTTATACAGAGGAAGCACTTAAATACTGGCTGAATGAATAAATGCAGGAATGAACAGAGTTATGCTAAATACCTAGATTAAAGTTTAACTGCTACTCAAATATTCTGCTCTTTTCAATCATTTACCATTCCAATTAAGTGAAGTTATAAATTTTAATTAATTTGTGCTTTAAATGAGTTTTTAAGATCAAGTGAAATATTTTTTTAAATACTTCATGTGGAATACTTTTTAAATGGTTACATGAAATAATGAAAAGGAAAGCCTGCCTACTGACAAAGGCTGACTTTTCTCCTCTCAATGTCTTCAGGTAAAACCCAAAAGTATGATATGCTAACACTCTTACTTTCACAACTATGCTTTGTATAAAATCTATTTCTCCAATTATGTGTGGACAGACAAAATAACCACAGATGGGTCAATTGCAAATTAAGTCTAAAAACTTGTAGAAGGAGAATCACATTTTACACATATCTTATAAAAGTGGAAATAAAGCTTATCATAGAGGAAACACTAGTCACACAGTAAAGGGGGGAAAGCTTCTATGAATAAAAAGACTTTACTGAAACTACGTGCTTAGCTTTAAATGCTATGGACTCTTACCTCACCATGATAAATCAAAATCTGGAAAAATGTGTCCATGAGGAGAATACGATCTGCAAGAATGCTGCTGCTATCAAGAAGAACCGGCTGACATGAAGAAAACAATGAAAGAGGAGGCAGGAAAAAATAATTAAAAACACAAAATTGCTCTTTCTAGGATATTTTAATTTTTTAATATATTACCTTATTACATAAAACCTCTTGGTATTATGAATTCTCAAAGTATATTTCAATTTAACTTTCTGAGGAATCTCTAAACTGAAGTAACAATTGAAAAATAGAGTCCAGTCAAGAGGAAAGAGTCCTAACTGATGGTGGCACCACTGAGTGAGAGGGGAAAGGCTTGGGACAGAACAAATTTGGAGATGGAAAAATAGTACTGAATATGAAATAGAAGGGGGGCTTCCCTGGTGGCGCAGTGGTTGAGAATCTGCCTGCCAATGCAGGGGACACGGGTTCGAGCCCTGGTCTGGGAAGATCCCACATGCCGTGGAGCAGCTGGGCCCGTGAGCCACAATTACTGAGCTTGCGCATCTGGAGCTTGTGCTCCGCAACAAGAGAGGTCGCGATAGTGAGAGGCCCGCGCACCACGATGAAGAGTGGCCCCCACTCGCCGCAACTAGAGAAAGCCCTCGCACAGAAACCAAGACCCAACACAGCCATAAGTAAATAAATAAATAAATAAATAAATAAAAATTAAAAAAAAAAAAAGAAATAGAAGGAAGTGGCCTGAACTTGGGTATCACATGCATAAAGATGGTAATTAAAGCTATATGGTGAGACTGCACCACTTAGAGAAAGGGAAACTAGAGAAGTCAGAGATTGAGCCCGGAGCACGCCAACACTTAGAGGTCGGAAAGGGAGAAACCAGCAGGAAGAGACTGAGAAGGAACAGGCAGTGAGAAGGAGGAAAACCAGTAGGTGTTGTAGGTGTCAGAGAAGCCTAGAGCAAAAGGTTTTCAAGGAGAATCCTCAAGGTAAATACTGTTGAGAGTTGCAGCAAGATGAAGGCTTTGGTGACCTTGATAAGAGTTGTTTCAGTATAATTTTGGGACAAGAGGAGTTCCCTGGTGGCCTAGTGGTTAGCATTCTGAACTTTCACTGCTGTGGCCTGGGTTCAATCCCTGGTCAGGAAACTGAGATCCCGCAAGATGCACGGCGCGGCCAAATAAAAAAAATAAAAAATAAAAAAATTAGGGACAAGAGTTTGACTAATATAGGTTGAGAAGAGAATGTGACGTGGGAACACATAGACAAGTAACTTTCTGCATTTAGCTGTGACTGGGACCAGAGAAATGTGGTGGCAATTAGAGAAAATGTGAAGTCCAGGGGCTTTTTGTTTAACATGAGCGCTATTAAGGTTTCTATGTTAACGAGAATGATCCTGATGAGAGAAAGTGATAATGCAGAAGAGAAAGAGGATAACTTCAAAAGCAAAGTCTTAAGAAATGAAGCTAATGGGATTCATGGATTAAACAGAGTTTGAAATTTGATAGGAGTAGGCAGTGGGATTCCAATTTTCTTCTAAACAGTTTTCTACATTTTCTGGATGTCTACAACTTACATATATTACTATGATAATAAGAAAAAAAGTTACTTCTAAAACTTTTTTCCTGATTCAAAGGACTACAAGACCAAATATAGACCAACATATTAAAAATGCATTTTCTAGAAAAGTAGAAACTATGACAAATTACTTAAAAAATTATAGTAACAAAATACAACATTTTAGGGGACTTCCCTGGTGGCGCTGTGGTTAAGAATCCACCTGCCAATGCAGGGGACACAGGCTCGAGCCCTGGTCCAGGGAGATCCCACATGCCGTGGAACAACTAAGCCCGTGCACCACAACTACTGAGCCTGTGCTCTAGAGCCCGTGAGCCACAACTACTAAGTCTGCGTGCCACAACTACTGAAACCCAGGTGCCTAGAGCCCGTGCTCCACAACAAGAGAAGCCACCGCAATGAGAAGCCCGCACACCACAACGAAGAGTAGCCCCCGCTCGCCGCAACTAGAGAAAGCCCGGGCGCCGCAACAAAGACCCAACGCAGCCAAAAACAAATAAATAAAAACTAAATAAACAAATTTTTTTAAAAATACAACATTTTACCCACTATTTTTTACAAAACAGTGAATAAAGGGATCATTAGAGATCATTAATCAGTAGATATTATAAATATTATCTTTATAATAACCCTTCCTAAAGTATTATTTTCAAATATAGTCACTACATACTTTTAAGTAGTGAAACAGATAATTTTAACCTTAGAACAGAAAAACTCTTTATTTAATAACAGGTTAAAATAAGTGTGACAGTTTTCTAAGAAGGCAAAATGGATGACTTTATCACTTTTTAAAGTATATCTTTATAATCAACTGTATCTTATGTTCCAAAAAGACTATAGGAGAATGAGACTGCATTAAAACAAGAAGTTCTGTTTAGACAGAATGCCCTAATTGTCAGACACTAAACTCTGGAATACAGTTTCTAGAATCATCACTACCTCTAGACATTGTTAAACACATAAGAATAATCATGAGCCCTATAGGATTTAATCAACTAAACGACTACACAAAATGATCTTTAAAAAGTCTCTTCTACCTCATTGTTGTTTTATTTTTTAATGATTTCCTAATACAGCCTAGCATTGTATATAGCATATAGTAAGCACTCATAAATATTTTTAAGTGAATATATGAATAACTTAAGATAACTACACTTGAATTAAATTCTTGTATTTAATAACTATATTTCAAGAAAAACCTGGTTGTTTTATTTTTTTAATAGCACACATCACAGTAACAAAACCAATTTCTTTTTCTGCCCCTCTTACCTCTGGTGGTCCACTAAAAGAATATGCATACAGAATAGGCTGAATCATGATTAGAGACTGGGTCAAATCTTGACGCATAAAATGGTGACGATAATATGAACTCTCGTCAGGACTATTGTTAAAAACTTGCAAGAAAGGAGATCTTCTTAAATGAAACATAAACTACAAGATAAAACATGTGAGATAGCTTTTACTGATTTTAATATTACAACAGAAGTTTAGTACTACAAAAGCATTTGATTACAACCATTAACAAAATAAAACAACACCTTACAATAAGAACATTCTAAATTGTATTTCTCAGAATCTTACTCATGATATTTATCAGTTACTTAAAAATATAATTCAACAACAACTTAAAAATTAAAGCAAAAGAGGTGACTCAAAAGGAAGACAAGAATAGGGACAAAAACCCCTTGATCAGATCTAAGTTATTAGAGACTGATGCTAGGTGATGCATTAGCAGCAACCTTTGTTTTTATTCTTCATCTCTCTGTCCACATCTCTGAGCTTTTTTATTTCTATTCATTACCACCACCAAAAGACTCTAAGAGAACATAAAAACAGATTAACAGATAGATCCCCAAAACTGCACTGGTTTAAAAAAAAGGACTTATATATACTCACTTATTTCTTAATATTTAAGGTCTCCTTTATCCTTAAGAAACATTCTCTAGGCTTTGTTTCATAATTTCTTTCTCCTTTCATTTTCTCCCCTTCTACCTACTCCTCATGTGAAAGAGATCAAAAAGGGGGTGAATTAGGCCTGAATGAAGGACAGCTACACTGTCCTTTGACACCAGGGGTCTTTGATATAATCAATAGGATCAGCTCCAAAATACTCCCATTTGTCTTTTAGTTACTTCTCTCAATTTCCTTCAGCCCTCAGGTCTCAAGTGCCTACATGCTGCCCTGCCTGGGACTCATTCCACAGCTCTCTCCCAACACATGCCACTCATTGAAATTCTTATTCCTGTTCCTTTTTTTCAGTGATCCATAATTCACTGAGAGGCTCTCTCATCCCTTACCACTTCAATCATTCTTGTTTACTTACAAAAATGTATAATTGGTAAATCTGGGAGTAAATATTTTATAAATGAAGACCTCCCTTAGATTTAGTTTATGTCACCTTTTAGAAGATCATAAGGCTTTGAAAACCCAAAGAAAAAAGCACTTCTGGGTCCTCTGGCTCTCTACTTTCAATGACAGGAAAAGATGGGATTCCCAGATCTCTTGGAAGATCCAAAAGCCCAAAGAGAAGGCTTGGAGAGGGAGGGAAGAGAAAGTAAGGAAAGTGTGGAGAATTTAGTCAAATACTTAGACTAATGCCCTCAATTCCCTTTCCTATTAGTTTCTCTATGAAGATGAGGCCTGAGAATTCCCAAAACACAAAGGGTTGCCTCCCTTAAGACAAACAGACCCTGCCTTTTCCTAGCTCCCCAAAACCTCAACCAGAGATTTAGGAAAGTCTCCCCCTATAAACATGGAGTTTCTAGGTTACAGATCACTAAAAGATTTTCAAAAAATAAGTATAGCTCTTATACTTCAACTTAATAAAGTTGAAGCTTTAAACAAATTTTTTGTGAGCAAAAATTTGAATTTCCACATCTCAATATTAATCATCCTTCCAGACTGAGCTAAAACAAAACACTACCTCTTCTATAAAGATATATCAAATCATCCATTTGGAAGGATTCTTTAAAGTTTCTTTTAAATGTTATATATCTCTCATAGTATTTCTCACTTTCTTTTCTGTGTTGTTTAGGTATATTTCATATCTCACCCTTCAGAATGAAAGCTCCTTGAAAGTGGGATCCATGTCAGCCATCTTTATTCTCCTAAATTCCTTGCACATAATATATACTCAGTTGAATAAATGTTATCTGTATTACTCGTCATATAAACAACCTAGACTTTTAAAAACATCTATCAAAACAACAGAGAGACTCCACTACCCAAGTGGAAAAGGTTCTGTAAGATAAATCAAATTAGCTTCTTTTCTATTTATCTGGGATGTCCCCATAAAGTTGTTCTCAGGCAATGAGACCATACCATAAGACTAGCTGATTTGTAAAATTACTTCCTTTTGGTACTACTGTAATTAGTTAGATACCTTATATCAAATGGAAAGCTAATCTGCTTCACACCTAATTCTACTCCACAGTAGGGTTCCAGTGTAAATTTCTACTCAACACAAATAAATGCTATCTGCAAGGCCATCATAAAAATACTACATACTTTTCACTAGCTATTCAAGCATAATACTAATTTCTTAGCTATCTCAAAACTTAAAACCTAACCAAATGAATGACCCTATAAAATGAGTAATAAAAGACAACAGGAAAAGTGAAACCCAATGCTACTGTCAACACTAAGAACACGGACCTTTTATCTACTTACCTGTGGATAAAGGGAGAAAGTTTCTGAAAATCTGAAGGAACTTGGATCATCTTTGTGATACTCTCCAAATTTCTGACACTAAATAAAATAAAACATGTTAGTAATACATTCCCTGGCACAGAGCTAAAACTTTGTCTATGCATACTCTATTTTTTTGAATGTTTGTCACTTTTAATTCAGCAACTGTGAACAACCATAAACAATTCTGTTTAAAAAAAGAATTTCCAAATCTGTTCTATATGATAACACACAAAATTGCTTGGGACACAAATTAAAGAGAGCAAATATGTCCCATCAGCTGCATACTCTATTTTTAAAGTTATTGCTCTTTAGGAGGCAGATACTTGATATAGGATAAAACTGGAATATTACTTATAGACTTACCAAGAGAATGATTACAACCAAAGACATAAACTTGAATTTTGGAAGCAAATAATACATTGCTCCAATGCAAAACAACTCATCTTAAAATGTTTGAATTTTTTTAAACTAAGTGTCTCTGATAGCAAATAAAGGGCTCTTGGATGATGGCCGAAAGAGCTCAACAGGCACCCCCTAAGACTCTACCTAAAAAAGACAATAGTCTACTGACAGAAAAATGCACTATCAAAATACCATAGTGGCTCCAAAGGCAAATTGATGGTATAAAATTGGGTACACTAGAAACAAGACCAAAAAGAAAGAATTGTTGAAGAAAATCAAAATCAACAGGTAAACCGGTAAAGAAGAAATGCAAAGGCAGAAATCGGAAGGAAATCAAGGAGACACATACTCTAGCAACAGAGAAGTAAACCCTCTATGATAATGTGACAAAAGGCATCTAAACAACTGAGATAATCCACATGAGAAAGTGCTTAGCACAATGACTGACACTAAGCACTCAATAAATGTTAGCTTCCTCTCGTTCTTGAGCAAAGTCTCTGACCTGAAAAGTTTTTATAGTACTTATGTAACTGGTCTACTTCCTGGCAACATTTATCGGTACTCGAATATGATCAAGGGCAAAAATAATAAGCAAAAAATAACAAAAGGTTCACTGCTGCAAGTAGTACAGGACTTTTACAGCCTAAAATGTTCAACTAAATAATTTATGTAGTTATCTGTGCCTTAAAGAGCACATACAAAGGCCTAATTGGTTTGATCATATTTTTTGGCTTCCAGGAAAAATCATTTAAAAACCACAGTTATCCAAAGGATAGAAAAGCTAGAGTTGTAGCACTAATGCTCAGAAAATAGATCTTGGTATGTGGGAATAAGAATGTTGCTGTCTTCAAAGCCCCCTAATAACACTTCACTGACGAAACTTATAGATTTGGATAATAATCTTCACTGTCCAGTATGAAAGCCACTAGCTATGATGCAATTTAAATTAATTAAAATTGTATTAAAATCCAGCTCCTCAGTTGCACTAGCCATATTTCAAGTGCTCAAGAGCCACATGTGGGTAGTAGTTCCATAATGGACAGTGCCGAATACAGACCATTTCCACCACTGTAGAAAGTTCTCTTGGACAGTGCTGATCTAGAATATAAAATACACTTGAGATCTAGAATATCAAACACATTGAAAAGATTTTGTGGAAAAGCCAGTATGTCACACATTATCTGATTTGATTATAAATAAGATTGGTAACTTTTTCATATGTTTATTGGTCACTTGCATTCCTTCTTTTGCTAATTCCTTGCTCATCATCTCTGCTCATCTTTTGCCCAAATACTACTGATTTGTAACAGCTCTTGTACATGAAAGTTTTCACATTCTGTCATACATATAACAAATGTTGGCATGAAATTCTGCTAATAGTATTTTTACCACACAGACTTTTGTCTCATTTTAATGCAATAAAATCTTTTAATATTTTTATTTAATGGCTCCTGATTTTACCTTTCATGTTAAAATCCTTCTGCATACAGAGGTTAAATACATATTAACCTATTTTTTGATAAACATAATCTATACTCTACCAAAGATAACAATATAAATTTTGTATAATATACACATATATAAATTTCTAATTTTGGGGTTACTTCTCAAAATTTTTTTGAACACTTATCAAATGCCCCAGCATTAATTACTGGAATCATGAGGAGTAGTCCTTATTTACAACCCAACCAAAACACTAATACAAATAAGAAAAAAGATTGAAGCATAAAGGAGGTATATCAAAGATCCACTGTTCGAGTTATTTAGAAGTAATAAGATTGGGCAGATAAAGCATCAGTAATACAATTTTCTTGAGGAAAATAACAACACTTGCAAGAAGTTTAGTCATGTCTTCAATTCAGCAATTAGTTATGCATAAAGCCACCCACATAAATGGGCCCAAAGGGTCAAAGCATAACTTCTATAAGAAAATGGTAATGACAAAAGTGGTCCTCCTTAAAAACAGCACAACTGAAGTGCCTGGTTCCACTGGTATAGCAAGAAGAAAACCTAGCTGTGATAAAATTTGCAAGGAAAGCCCCAGAGTCTTAAACAAGAGAGATTTCCTGGGAATGAAATTTCCTGAGAAATGATTTCCTGAGAGATGAACTGTTTATGCATCGTAGCTAGCAGCACAGCTGAAGGGAGTAGTTAGTGGGTAAACCAAAGGTCAAAGATGAAAAAAATCAAATAGTAATTTTAAGTTATACGAAGATGTCATTCAGTAGAAAAGGTCAGGAGCCAAAAAGGTAAGGAACAGATCCATGAAGGCAGACACAAGATGGACCCAAACAAGAGTCTGAGAATGGAAGCAGCATATCATGTGTTGATACCGATACCTTAAGTGATTCTGACAAAGGAGAATGAAAGCTTATATTAAAGCTGTCAGAAGCCAATGTGGTACCAGCACCAATCTGGCCATATGATGCTCATTAGCTACAAAATAGTTTTTAAAAAGATGTTTATTTCTGTTTTTTTTCTTCTATTTTATCTATTTTAATTGGGGTATAGTGGCTTTACAATGTTGTGTTAGTTTCTGCTGTACAACAAATTGAATCAGCTATATGTATACATATATCCCCTCCCTCTTAGATCTCCCTCCCACCCTGCCACCATCCCACCCGTCTGGGTCACCACAGAGCACTGAGCTGAGCTCCCTGCGCTATACAGCAGGTTCCCACTAGCTTATTTTTAATTAAAATGACTCTTAGTCATCAAGAAAAAAATTATACTCACTATACCAAATTGAGGCAAAGAAGTTTCTTAGCATAATTTCACAGGTTTTTCATTAGGAAAAAAATTAGAAAAGTGTAGTACCTAAGAGGTATTAATCCTTTCTCTGTTTGTGTTGCTATCATTGTTATAGCTGAAAATTCAGCAATAGGGAATCAGTACAAAAAATGAGGCTAGGGACTTCCCTGGTGGTGCAGTGGATAGGAATCCGCCTGCCAACGCAGGGGACATGGGTTCGATCTCTGGTCCAGGAAGTTCCCACATGCCGCGGAGCAACTAAGCCTGTGCACCACAACTACTGAGCCTGCACTCTAGAGTCCGTGAGCCACAACTACTGAGCCCACGAGCCGCAACTACTGAAGCCCACGCACTCTAGAGCCCATGCTCCTCAATGAGAGAAGCCACTGCAATGAGAAGCTCGCGCCCCGCAACGAAGAGTAGCCCCCGCTCTCCGCAACTAGAGAAAGCCCACGCACAGCAACGAAGATCCAACACAGCCAAAAATAAATAAAATTTTAAAAAATTAAAAAATGAGGCTACACTATGTTAGCTACTTAGAATAGCTTCTATAACTAAGGTTCATCTGTCATCACCTGAAACTTCAATTGTACACTAATTTGATTCAACCAATTAAAGAAAAGAATGTAAAAACCATAATCCCACCACTTTTGCCATATATTAGTCACTAGGGTTTCTATAAGAAACTGTGATTTTTTAAAAATTATTTTTTGAACTTTGCACACCATATGATGCCAGCCACAGTGATGCAGTTTCCAAGTTATCCTGTTAGCAGTTTCACTGCAGATCTTTTAGTCTCACGTGGCAGTAGGACTATATTCATTTGGATAACTCCATTCTCAGTTTTTGACACAAGACAAGGGGGGATCATGGATAATTGATGAAAGCTGTTTTGCAAAGAAAGCACGGCAATAGTCTGATGATGTCAGCCTTTCCCTCCGAAACTACCTCCACCAATCCCCTCTTACACACAGTTGCCAACTGACTCATGGGAACAGACAAGCTATACTGCTGTGACAGACGATCAGAGTATAATTTTCATTATGTCATGACTCACCTGTCCTCTACCCTCAACTTGCTGCTGTTGTAAATGGTGCAAACTGCAAGATATGTAGCTTAGAATTGAATCATATTGTGAGATTTTTATCATTTTGTACTTTTTGCAACTGTCTCATTTAGTTATTTACAAGACCAGTCTATTTTATTAGCATTTGTGTTTTACAGGCATGTCAAACAATATGGCAATTTTTGAAGCTGAGGTGTGAGAAGAGAAAGATTCTAGACAGAAGCCTACAGAGAATTCTGAATTACAATCTTCTGAGTCATTTCCCTAAACCCATACAACAGAACACAAAAAAAGTCCATCTTCACACTGAAAGCTACTTATCAATGGGTTTTACGTGGGGTTGATAAGCCAAGTTGTACTATCCAATTTTGTGTCATGTCATAGCCTACAAATGTAGTCATAGCTCCAGCAAAATGGAAAAAGTACTTTACTACAAATCATAACCATTTGACAAATAAAGGTGTTGATTACTTCAAACAGCTTTTAGACTCTCAAAACAAAGTGTTTGTTAAAATAAAGTTACAATCAGTGAAAAGGCTCAGGAAGCAAGATACTTCAGAGCAAAATTTATTATCTAGAAAAGGAAAAGTCATATAGTTGATAAGCACTAACAATGATATGTAAAATTACAGTAAGTAAAATGCTAGGACAAGATGAAGTCTGAGAAATTGAAAAGGTTCCATCTTAAAACAATATAACAAGTGAATGCATTCGTGACATGTTACATGATGCTGAAGAGTTTTGTGTAATTAGCTGAAAAATAACAGCTTCTCTATTCAGGTTGATGAGTCAACGGATTTCACCAATGTCATGTCAAGTTGCTAAATAATAGTGAAATTCAAGAGAACTTTTCTGCTGCCCTAAACAAGCAAAGGTCAAAATATATTTAATGTTTTGATCTTCTTATATGGAAACAAAAGTCCACCTTGGAGGAACTATGTTGACATTTGTACTGACAGTGTCCAATCAGTGGTTGACTCCAAGAGAGGTTTTATGCCTATTGTTAAAAAAAGACAGGCTGATGTCGTCATAAGACTGATTTATTCACAAAGAGGTGCTAGTGTAAAAACACCCTCAGAAATGAAAGAATAAAAGCTCTGGATGATGCTACAAAAATGGCTAACTTTATTAAACAAAGACTAGTTCCCTCGATAATGTTTTAAAAACTGTGTGAAAATCTAGACAAAGGGCACAAAAACCTCCTGCTACAAACAAATTTGATAGATTAGCAGAGAGAGTTCTCAACAGGCTGTTTGAGCTGAAGGGTGAACTGAAGAAGTACTTTCAAGGAAATTATAGGCCAGAATTTGCTGAGTGAAAATGAAGCATTAAGAACAGAACTTGGGACTTCCCTGGTGGCACAGTGCATAAGACTCTGAGCTCCCAATGCGGGGGGCCTGGGTTCAATCCCTGGTCAGGGAATGAGATCCCACATGCATGCCACAACTAAGAGTTCGCATGCCACAACTAAGAAGCCCGTGTGCCGCAACTAAGACCTGGTGCAACCAAATAAATAAATAAATAAATAAATATTAAAAAAAAAAAAAAAGAACAGAACTAAGCATTCTAGGTCATAATGAAAGTAATGGGCTCCTGACATGTTAAAAGCTCAAGTAAATCATCATTATCAATAACTTCACTAACATACACTTTGGTAATCTAGATCCAGATAAAACAGACTTGCCTATATTTTTATATGTTAATGTACATAATTTTTATATCCTAATTTCTCTTAAAATTTCCATCAAAATGAAAATAGAAAATTTAAACCACAGCAATGAAGGAAAATATGCAAAAAAGCAGTAAAAACAGATATAGTAATTTAGGATTAAATTGGGAATTAATTTCATATCAGCCCCCCAAAATAATACCAATAATAGGTTACATAATTGTCACTCTTTTATTTTAAGGAAAAAAGGCATTTTCATTTACTGGAAGAGATAAATTAACTCTGCTATTCATTACTATGCCTTTCTCAGCAACTTTATTAGGAGTCCCTCATACGGACTTTCAGTTACACTGTCAAGTACCTTGAAAGAGATTATCAGAAAATAATTGACTACAAATAAATGCATACGGATTTAGAAAAGTATGATGTGTACTTCTTACCAGTCGAATGAGCTGTCTGTCTAGCCATCTAAGCACATCTGGACCTTCTTCTGTTTCTGCTCTATATATTGCCAGCCGAGCCATAAGAATGGCAGCTGCCTCCTGGTCAAAAGATGCAGCAATGTTTTGGATTTGAGTTTGAGCATCTGCCCAGCTAAAGACAAGAAGAAGAAAGCAAGAAGTGCTGTTAAATTATTATATTCATGATATCATAGTTGGCTGTCACACAGATTTAAATTTAAAAGATACAGAAAATTACTTCAATATTTCAAAATTCCAATATTACCTAGAAAAATTAGCTTTAAAAAAATTACTAGTAGTAGTTTCAATATAGTACTCACTGTTTTTCAGAAAAATATATCCAAACCTAATAAAATTCTCTAAAATAACTGTAAAGGTCGATTTCCAAACATATTCCTTAAACATTAAGATTTTTACATGTAAAAATGTGTGTGCATATGCACATAGATACACAAGTTGGCATATCAGACTTTAAAAATTCACTTCTTCAATTTTATAAAAGCAAAAATATGGAAATAGAAAAATAAAGTTTTCTCCCAGACTAAGTAATTGTCATTTACTAAACTGGAAAATGAATAAAGTATCAGAATATTTTCTCATTGGTCTTTAATTCAATTATTAGTGATAAAAGTTACATAATTAAAATTATTATCTATTCTTTTCTCTCCACATTAACACACTAAAACCAATCAAAAATTAATAAGTAAAAATTTTAGTCTAAGGGATAAATTTGAAATTACGTACAAAATAGCAGTAATTTATTAAATTCACATGTTCTATAAATCTAATCCAAACTGATCCTGGGTAGACCCAGCAATAACTTTTGTATGTTTAACATTTCACAGAGTTTTGTAATACTTCAGCTGATCTTAGTTCTAAAGTACCTCACTTTAAGCAATTCTGGCAATAGTACAGACTTCGTGAAAAGCAGAACCCCTTTTACATGACTCAAAGATATAAGACGTGATTCCAAGAAAATCCCGGCAGCAACGTTCAAAATTCTTCTCCTTTCTTCCTCTATTTTTAATTTTTTTCAAATAGACAAAAAATTTTAAAATATTTTCCAGATGACTGATACCCACGAATTATCTCAGTCTAACGAAATACCAAGAGGCGGAAAAGAATGAGAATAAATAAAGGAATAAGAGCTGGTAATTAATTTTTAAAAAGATACACCATGCAAAGCACAATATATATATATATATATATATATATATACATATTTGGCTGCACTGGGTCTGCGTTGTGGCACGCAGGCTTCTCTAGTTGTGGCACACGGGCTCCAGAGCACATAGGCTCTGTAGTTTGCACACGCGGGCTCTCTAGTTGAGGCGTGCGAGCTCAGTAGTCGCGGTGCATGGGCTTAGTTGCCTCACAGCATGTGGGATCTTGGTTCCCCGACCAGGGGTCGAACTCGCATCCTCTGCATTGGAAGGCAGATTCTTAACCACTGGACCACCATGGAAGTCCCCAGAGCTGGTAATTTCAAAAGTTATTTTTAGTGCAATTTGAACACTTAGTGATTATACTAATAGCTTAGTTTAGTTATTTTTTTATTTTTTTAAATTTTTTTGGCTGCATCGGGTCTTAGGTGTGGCACGCGGGATCTTCGTTGAGGCATGCGGCATCTTTTGTTGCCGCGCACAGGCTGTTCATTGCGGTGCATGGGCTTCTCTGTAGTTGTGGCGTGCGGGTTTTCTCTCTCTAGTTGTGGCGTGCAGGCTTCAGAGTGCGTGGGCTCTGTAGTTTGCAGCACACGGACTCTCTAGTTGAGGTGCACGAGCTCAGTAGTTGTGGCATGCGGGCTTAGTTGCCCAGCGGCATGTGGGACCTTAGTTCCCTAACCAGGGATCAAACCTGCATCCCCTGCATTGGAAGGCAGATTCTTTACCACTGGACCACCAGGGAAGTCCCTATTTTTTAATTTTTTAATTAAAAAATATCATAGAGCTAAAAACAAAGCTGGGTTTTGTTTGTTTTGGCCACGCCGCACAGCTTGTGGGATCTTAGTCCCCCAACCAGGGATTGAACCCGGGCCCATGGCAGTGAAAGTGCCGAGGCCTAACCACTGGACCACCAGGGAATTCCCAAAAACCAAATTGTTTTAAATCGGTATTTTCCCAACTTGTATGACCATGATATTCACTTGCTTCAAACTGAAACATAAAGGTGACATTTTTCTTCTGAAAATATCAATATAATGGTTCAGTAGTGAAAATAAATTAGCAAGTAAGCATATACAAATTTACTACTTAAAAGTTCTTTAGCCATAAATTTAAAATTTTGCTCTTAAAGTTTAAAGGGTTTGTTCACATTGTAAAATCTGTCTTTTGTATTTTCAGTACCCCTTCACTGTGATTCTTACAACTAGTTTCAAACCAAACTTTCCAGATCAAAGTTATTTTCTCTATAAATACAGGATAACTTGACTGTATCTCAGGAACTTGAGTCCTTTATTTTCATATGGCTTATTCACTTAACAAATGTGCTTGCCTAGGCCCCTAAAGTTATATTTCTAATAAATAAAGAAAAAAATAAGCCTTGATTATTGAAAATGGTCAGGATAAGTTAATTTGAAAGAGTGGGTGCTTTGGTGAGACACAATGATATAAATGGCACCATAACACACATACTATCTCTCTACAAATAGCCTCATAAATTCTGTGTAAAAAACTGAAAATATATAAACTCATGAAAAATTTCTCATGACAAAAGATCCCTTTCTCTTGAATGATTAACCTAACTCCTTTTAGAACTTTTCATTTTAAGAATATTTCAAACATAAAGCTATAAGTAGAATAATCTCCTATATATCCATCACCTAGATTTATCAATTGTTAGCACTGTAACATTCTGCTTTATCATTCTCTTTTCCTTCATACACACACACTTTTTCTTTTGCCAAACTTTTTGAGAGTAAGTTACAGATACATCACCCTTTCCCCTAAATTCTTCAGTGTGTATCCTAAGAACAAAAAAATTCTCTTATATAGCCCCAATTAATTACTAAATTAATGAAATTAAATACTGATAAAATACTATTATCCTATATGTAGACCATATTCAAATTTCCCCAATTGTCTCAACAAGGTCCTCTATAGCAAAAATTTTCCTGACAGGATTTTACCCAGGATCACATATTGGCTTTAGATGTAATTCTCTTTAGTCTCCTTTAATCTGAACTGGTCACTAACACTTTCTTTGCCTTCTAAGACATTTTTGAAGAGTCTAAGCCAGTGGCTTTATAAAATATCCTTCAAATTGGTATGTCCAGTTGTTTCCTTAAGTAAATGTTTTGAATTCCAAGTTAAGTTATACGTGCATATGGGGTTGGGGGTGTGTGTTGAGGGGCCATAAATAAATTGACATGTTTGCCAAGAATCAATACTTCCAAGTTCATGATCTGCAAATGAACAGATCTAAAGGAGAGCTCAGGGGGCACTTTTTCTTCAAAGGAATAATGTATTCCCTTAAGATTCATCTAGGATTTTAAGTCAAAGCAAAGTTACAGCAGGACAATAAATCTCTCTACATACTACCCTCTGCTAAGTATAAGACCATCCAACACAACACTCTGCTCATTAGGCCATGTCCGTCACTCACCAAAATAGTCTCATGGTTTTCAGAAATGAAGCTAGAGTTTAAATACAGTTCAATAAAATGAGAGTTACGAAGCCTTCAGTGTCCATTTTCTAGGCTACGCCTAAATCAGGTTAAGTTTATACTGACCAACACTTTTCCTACCCAGACAATCAAGTCCAAAACAAACAGAAAAAGACCAAAAGCCTGTTCACTTCTAGACTCACCTCATCTAAGAATCCTTTCCAGACTAACTTCATTCCAAAACGTCACTCAAAATAGGAAGCCAGTTTGGGAGCACGGCCCAGAATAGTTTTGACATGTAAATCAAATCTCTAACAAATACAACTTACTTCCTAGCAATGGTGGTCACTCGGATACGTCTCTGCCCACTTGAATGCTGATACTGAGTCACAAACTGGATTGCACCACGTCCTCCTTGAGGAATTGGAGCATTATGCTGTATAAATATAAAAGAGTAGAATCTAAGCAAGATCTATTACATTGTTGTCATATAGTCATGGACTGCACTTGCACTAACTTCCTAGCACTAACAAAATTCATTCTAAAATCTATCAGAAGGATGCTTATTTCCAGTGCATACAAAACAGTGGTGACTTGCCACGTGAAAAAGAAACGGATTTGGGAGAGGAGAAAAATTATGAAGGATAAGAGGAGTGAGCCAAGCTAGGAAATCAATTTCAAGTAATATATAATTCAGAGAAACATGAAAAAACAAAATGAAGGGAGAAGTGTAAAGAAATTAACAGATAAGAAAAGGCACAAGTGAGGCAATTTTGCCTAACAGTAACTGGATAAAAAGACATTGAGCTAACATTAAAAATAATGAAATAATGTCTTCTGCAGCAACATGGATGGACCTAGAGATAATCACACTAAGTGAAGTAAGCCAGACAGAGAAAGACATATATCATATGATATGGTTTATATGTGGAATCTAAAAAAACAATGATACAAATGAACTTATATACAAAACATAAATAGACCCACAGACATAGAAAACAAACTTATGGTTACCAAAGGGGAAAGGGCAGGGGATAAATTAGGACTTTGGGATTAACATACACACACTACTATATATAAAACAGATAACCAACAAGGACCTACTGTATAGCACAGGGAACTATACTCAATATTTTATAATAACCTATAAGGGAAAAGAATCTGAAAAAGGAATAGAAAAATATACATGTATAACTGAATCACTTTGCTGTACACCTGAAACTAACACAACGTTGTAAATAAACTACAATTCAATTAAAAAAAAGAAAAAGAAATTGAGCTAAGTTCTCCTCCCCTAGGTACATAAGATGAAAACATAGCTTTGAGGAAGATAATCACATGATGAACAGATGACTAACAGAAAGCCATTTATGAGAAGAGACCAACAGTAATATATGATAATGATCCTCAGAAAGAAATAGTGGGGTGGTCAATAGGGAAACTTTCTTCATGCCCTTTGACAACATTCTTGCTTTGTTGTTGTTGTTACTGTTTGTCAATAAGAGCCACTATCTTTTTCACAGATTTTAATTGTAAAAAACAAATTCCTGCACCTGTCTTAGGAAGGCTGACCACTAATACTTTGTGGTTCATTTTATGCCTAATAACTATTGGTATGTAAGTCAATAATTTATCCATTATATCATTCTTTAATATGATAACTTTTTCCTGCAGCAGAAGAAAAAAAATCTTTCCAAATATTGGCATCTTTACCTTCCAATCTTTTTCTATAGGTTTTGATATATTAAACTTTCTCATAGGAGGACTCAAATATCATTTTATACCTTGAGACACCTAGGAGGAACTAGATACCTAATTACAAAAATGCATAACTAGAACAGAATTTAAGATTTTATTTATGCTTCAATTTTTTGTTAAAAACAAAAGAAAACTAAGACAAAAAGTTGGGTTGCCCAAGGTTGGGCATTTGCAGGTTTCCCTGACATCTCTATTATAGTATGTCCTCTCACCAAGGAGTGTAGCCTTGAGAAACAGAAAATGACAAACAAAAACTCCAAAACAGAATAAGCTTTGGGTCATAAGCTCTGGAAATATTCATGGCCTAAATTAAGTATTTTTTCAAATATACATTTCAATATTCAAATATAAAAAGTCATACCTGATTGACAACTTCAAAATATATGGCTAAGGTTGTAGTGGGACTGAGTCCACATATCTTCCATTGACAAGTGCCACCTGTTCCTATCTCCTGTAAAAATAAAACATAGTATATTTGAAAACCAGAGAATATAGTTTATTACTATATATATATGAAGGTGAAAAAGTGGAAAAAAATGCCAGTAAGAAAAAATCTATTTCAGGTTTCTAACAAATTCAATAAATGTTAGAGGTTTAAGAATTTTTTAAGATCATATAAATATACCATGAAATAAACTTAAGCAATTTTTACACAAATAAAATTATAATTAATTCAAATTCTTGCTAAGTAAATTACAAAAGTATTGATACAAGTTCTTCATATTGTATGTAGACTTTAAAAATATACACCATTTAATGAGGTAATTACAACTAACATTATCCATCTATCCAACTATTTAATCTGTGTAAAGAGATAGTGATTTAACATATAACATATGCATATATGAATATAGGTTCTCTGGATCAGAACTGTGTAACTTAAGCAGTCTAATTCCCAAGAAAACTTCTTAGATATAAATTTTTCCATGCAAACTGCTTAAAATTAATTTTTAAACTGTCATTGTAAAGATGATTGCACACTTTGTTATTTGTCCCATCATCCTCTCCACAGCTACATGATTCTACCATTTCAAAGTGCCTTATATGTCCACTAGATGTGATAAAAGAAAAGAAAGGAATTGAAGCTTAAAAGCTTAAATCTGCTGGCTACTTTGACGGAAATTCTACTAACGAAAAAAATTTCAGAATTAATTTTGATTTTCAGGAGTCTCCAAATTTCCAAATCATAGTTGTTGTTGTTTTTTCAGGCACGCTGGGCAAGGAATAACTTAGGCATAAAAAATAGAAGACTGGTGACAGTACAAAAGTTTTAATTTAGGGGTGGATGGGAAAAGGGGTATGTGGAAAGAACAACAACAAATAGAGGTATACCAATGGAAGCTGAGCCACATTCTACTGAAAAACAGCCCACACAATAGTTTTGAAAGGAATGCTATAGACTGCCACCCCAGGTCTCTCTTGGATCTGCCCTGAGAATTAACTGTATTTTCTTTTTAGAATAAAGATGACTTACATTTTCAGACACACAGGGTCCTTTAGAATTGAGAGACACACAGGGTCCAATAGCTCCTGAAATCTTTATTTCCCTTGAGGTCTGCAAAATAAGAATACACTGTCAGCCCTCCATATCAGTGGGTTCCACAGCTGCAGGTTCGACCAACCTCGGATTGAAAATACTTGAAAAAAAGTTTTTCAGAAAGTTCCAAAAAGCAAAACTAGAATTTGCTGTGCACAGGCAACTATTTACATAGCATTTACATTTTATTAGGTATTATAAGTAATCTAGAGATGATTTAAAGTATGTGGGAGGATGTGTGTAGGTTACATAAGAATATTACACCATTTTATAGAGGACTTGAGCATCTGCAGTGGTGGTGTGGGGGAGGTGTCCTGGAACCAGTCCCCTACAGATACCAAGGAATGACTCTAGTACACTTTGGTGTGCCATCTTCTATTTTAACTCCCATTGAAAATCTCTCACCAAGACTGGTTTCTTTCCAATCTCCACTAACCCCAAAATTTAAGCTAATGTTATCTTCTATCTAAAAATTTGGAAGCCCAACTCAAGTTTTCTTACATGAGATTCTTTTTCCTGATAAACCCTGAATACCACTATCAAGACAAATTTTACCCCAAACACTGTTTTTCATTAACCTATAAGGGCTTCTTCTGCCTACACATGCATCTCCAAACTACAACCAAACCACACAATTAAAACTATTTCACTTACATTCCAATACAAACCATCCACTCTCACTGGGCAGTTTTCCCAAACATACCATGCTGATTCTCACCTCTGTGCCTCTCTTCACACTGGGCTCCCAACTAAAATCATTCTCCTCAGCCAAGTTAAACTCTGCCATGTTTCAAAAACCACTCTAAGTCACTGTAAAACCATCTAGGATAAATTGTATCCTGCATACATTCATTTTTCTTCCCTAAACCTTTACAGCTCTTTTATAATCTACTATTGTTTCATTCAATCACATGTGTTAATCTTGTCTTTCTATCAAGAATAAGTTCTTTATAAGAATACCTGTGCCTTAGATATTCCCTGAGATCTCTACAATTTCCTAGCTTAATGCTGGACATATAGCAAGCATTCAATGAAATAAGAAGATTAACAAGAAATATTTAATAATTCAAAATCAATGTGCTTGTAAGACACTTATAAATAACACTAAGTCTTTGGGTTTCTTGAATCCCAAATTTGAAATGAATGATAGAATTGAATGTCAACAACTTACCAAAAACAATTACTGATTATCCAAATAGAACAGAAAATGTTTCTCTTAAGTTAGATACCAACTCCTGCAATTAAAGAATCTAGCACTAACATAAGCAAATTTAGCACTAAAAAAAACATACAGGCATACCTTGGAGATACTGTGGTTTTGGTTCCAGACCACCAAAATAAAGCAAATATTGAGAATAAAGAGAATCAAACCAATTTTTTTATTTCCCACAAAGTTATGTTATATAACTTTATGTTACATAAAGTTATGTTTATACTACACTGTAGTCTATTAAGTGTGCAATAGCATTATGTCTTAAAAAACAATATACATAGCTTAATTTTAAAATATTGCTAAGAAATGCTAACTATCATCTGAGCCTTCAGTGAGTCATAATCTTTTTGCTGGTGGAGGGTCTTGCCTCGATGTTGATGGCTGCTGACCGATCAGGGTGATGGTGGTTGCTGAAGGTTGGGGTGACTGTGGCAATTTCTTTTTTCTGTTTCTTTTTTTTGAAGTATAGTTGATTTACAATGTTGTGTTAATTTCTTCTGTACAGCAAAGTGATTCAGTTACACAAATATACACATTCTTTTTCATATATTCTTTTCCATTATGGTTTATCATAGGATATTGAATACAGCTCTCTGTGCTATACAGTAGGACCTTGTTGTTTACCCATTCCATATATAATAGCTTACATCTGCTAACCCCAACTTCCCACTCCATTCCTCCCCCAGCCCCCTGCCCCTTGGCAACCACAAGTCTGTTCTCTATGTCAGTGAGTCTGTTTCTGTTTTGTAGATAGGTTCCTTTGTGTCACATTTTAGATTCCACATATAAGTGAGATCATATGGTATTTGTCTTTCTCTTTCTTACTTACTTCACTTAGTATGATAATCTCTAGTTGCATCCATGTTGCTGCAAAGGGCATTCTTTCTTTCTTTCTTATGGCTGAGTAGTATTCCATTGTGTATATGTACCACATCTTCTTTATCCATTCATCTGTCGATGGACATTTGGGTTGTTTCCATGTCTTGGCTATCATGAAGAGTGCTGCTATGAACACAGGGGTGCATGTATCTTTTTGAATTAGAGTTTTGCCTAGATATATGTGGCAATTTCTTAAAATAAGACAACAATGAAGTTTGCTGCATCGAATGACTCTTCCTTTCACAGTTTCTCTGTAGCATGCAATGCCGTTTGATAGCATTTTACCCACAGTTGAACTTCTTTCAAAATTGGAGTTAGTCCTCTCAAACCCTGTCACTGCTTTATCAACTAAGTTTATGTAATATTTTAAATCCTTTGTTGTCATTTCAACAATCTGTACAGCATCTTCATCAGTAGATTCCATTTCAAGAAACCACTTTCTTTGCTCATCCATAAGAAGCAACTCCTCTCCATTCAAGTTTTATCATGAGATTGCAGCAATTCAATCACATCTTCAGGCTCTACTTCCAATTCTAGTTCTCTAGCTGTTTCCACTACATCTGCAGTTACTTCTTCCACTGAAGTCTTGAACCCCTCACATTCATCCATGAGGGCTGGAATCAACTTCTTTCAAGCTCTTGTTAAGACTGATATTTTGACCTCTTCCCACAAATCACAAATGTTCTTAATGGCATCTGAATGGTGAATTCTTTCCAGAAGGTTTTCAATCTACTTTGTCAAGATTCATCAGAGGAATCACTGTCTATGGTAGCTATAGCCTTATGAAATGTATTTCTTAAAAAATAAGACTTGAAAGTTGAAATTACTCCTTGATCCATGGACTGCATAATGGCTGTTGTGTTAGCAGGCATGGAAACAACTTGAATCTCATTGTCCATCTCCAGCAGAGCTCTTAGGTGACCAGGTGCATTGTCAATGAGCAGTAATATTTAGAAAAGAATCTTTTTTTCCTGAGTGGTAGGTCTCAACAGTGGGTTTAAAATATTCAGTAAACCATGTGGTAAACAGATATGCTGTCATCCAGGCTATGTTGTTCCATTTATAGAGCATAGGCAGAGTAGATTCTTAAGGGCCCAAGGATCTCAAGAAATGGTAAATGAGTATTAGGTCAACTTAAACTCACCGACTGCATTAGCCCCCTAACAAGAGAGTCAGCCTGTCCTTTGAAGCCCGCCACTGACTTCTCTCTAGCTATGAAAGTTCTCAATGGTATCTTCTTCCAGTAGAAGGTTGTTTCATCTACATTGAAAATCTGTTGTTTTATGTAGCCACCACCTTCATTCATTATCTTAGCTAGATCTTCTGGATAACTTGCTGCAGCTTCTACATCAGCACTCGATGCTTCCCCTTGCACTTTTATGTTACAGAGGCGGCTTCTCTCCTTAAACCACATGAACCAACTCTGCTAGCTTCAAACTTTCTTCTGCAGCTTCCTCACCTCTCTCAGCCTTCCTAGAATTGAAGGGAGGAGAGGCCTTGCTCTGGATTAGGCTTTGGCTTAAGGGAACATTGTAGCAGGTTTGATCCTCTATCCAGACCACTAAAACTTTCCCCATATCAGCAGTCAGGCTGTTTTGCTTTCTTATCCTTTGTGTGTTCACTGAGTAGCACTTTTAATTTCTTTTAAGATCTCCTCCTTTGCATTCACAACTTGACCAACTGTTTGGAACCAAGAGACTTAGGTTTGGCCTGTCTTGGCTTTTGACATGTCTTCCTCACAAAGCTTTTGATTTAAAGTGAGAGATGTGGGACTCTTCCTTTCACTTGAACACTTAGAGACCATTGTAGGGCTATTAACTGGCCTAATTTCAATATTGCTGTGTCTCTGGGAATAGAGAGGCCTGAGAAAAGGGAGCGAGACAAGGGGAACGGCCAGCAGCTGGAGCAATCAGAACACACACATTTACTGATTAAGTTCACTGTCTTAAATGGGCACGGTTCATGGTGCCCCAAAACAATTACAATAGTAACATCAAAGATCACGGATCACAGATCACCATAACAAATATAATAATAATGAAAAAGTTTGAAATATTGTGAGAATTACCAAAATGTGACACAGAGACATGGAGTGAGCAAATGCTGTTGGAAAATGGTGCCAGCAGACTTGCTCCACACAGGGTTGCCACAAACCTTCAATTTGTAAAAAAATGCAGTATCTGCGAAGCACAATAAAATGAGGTATGCCTAAAAAAAGTTAAACCCTATATAAACAAAAAATAGAGTTATAGGAAATTTTACTTATATAATATCCTCTTGTTTTAACAATTATTTAGGGATGCTCAAGTAAAATTTCATTGTACATTTAACGATGAACATTTTTCTGGTGAACAAATCTCTAACTCCAGGTTTCAATATAAAATAACCACTATTTTTAAAGCATATCTTGAATTTGATTGATGATGTTTTAAAATTATGATCAAGCCTACAAATTTCTCTCTTGGTAACATACCATACATGTCAAGTTTTGGTTCTTACCTTTATTTCTAATGTACCACCAAAGCCCATTTTAAACTGTCCATGCATATCTTTGGTAAAAACTCTTTGAAAAGTTTGCTTGAATAAGGAAGTGTTGAAAGAGTCACCCATTACCATGTATCCTCTGCATGAAAAGAGCAAAAAAACAATGTGACACAAGGGTCCATGTGTAAAACCAGAAAAGTAAATTATTTTTCAACACTACCAAAAAAATTTTAAAGATATTTCCCAAAATGTGTGATATTAACATTAATTTTAAAAACTCAATTATATGAAAATACCCCCACGCCACAAATAATCTCAATTCTGAGGGTACCTGAGTGCCCCTAACACTTGTATCTGTCCTCAGTAATTTTTAAAAATTCTTTTTTAAATAGGTAATACATCTATACATTACAAAATTCAAAAAGTACAAAAGGGTACATAGTAATATATGTGTCTCTCCCATCCCAGTTACCCAGTTCTCCCTACTGGTGAAGACATCTGATAGTTCACAGCATTCATTCTCATTCTTAAAAATAAATATCTCCATGTGTAGTGTGTGTATATGTATATATTGTCTCTGTGTTTCACACTGAACTTAACAGCGTTATATCCAGTGAATGAGAATACAGGCATATTTGGGGAGCATTTTCACTTTATGCACTTAAGTACTGTTAAATTTTTTTCAGTAACCATGTACCTTTATAAATTTTTTTAAGTTTTAAAAAACACTAACTGTCAAATAAAAACTATTCTGAGATGCCATTTCCATCCTAATAAATCAGCAAATCGGTCTGACAACATATTATGTTGATGAGGCTGTGGAAAAACAGGCATGCTCATAATTGCTTATGGGAATGGAAAATGGTGCAAACCCAATGCAAGGGAACTTGACAGTATCTAACAAAATTACATATGTATTTTCTCTGTAATCCAGCCACCCCACTATTAGGAATCTATCCCAAAGAAAATCGGACAAACAAAAACCAAAAAGCAAAATATAGGCACAAGTCTATTCACTGAAGTACTATTTATAATAATAAAAGATTGGAAACAATCCAGATGACCATCTATTAGACTAGTGGAATAAAATATGGTACAACCACACAATGGAGTAATATACAGTTGACCCTTGAAAACCACAGGTTTTGAACTGCGTGGGTCCACTTATGAGTGGATTTTTTTCAGTAGTAAATATTACAGAACTACACTATCCACTGATGGTTGAATCTGAGGATGTAGAACTGCAAATATAGAGGAACCACAGATATAGAGGGCCAACTAAAAATTATATTCAGACTTTCCACTATGCAAAGGGTCAGTTCCCCCAATCCTCAAATTGTTCAAGGGTCAACTGTACTACTATAAACCCATTTCCAAGATATAAGTAAAAGATGCAAAGTAGGGGAAGCTATGTAAAATTTTCTACTGTTTAAATTAAAAGGCGGATACATATACCCATATACAACATGAGTACAAATATTTATATGTATTTGCTCATCATATTTTTAAAATATTTTAAGTAGTTTTTAAAACAACAATAAAACAATCAAAAATTACATCAGGCAAAAGAAAAAAACAGATGTGGTATAATTAATCAATGGAAATTTTATTTTTGATACTGCTAAAGTCCTAATTTATGTTATCTCTGATGGTATTATAGATTGTATGCTGTTAAATTTTGTTTGCTCTTTATAGTTGACCCTTGAACAATGCGGAGTTTAGGGCACAGACCCTTATGTGCAGTCAAAAATCTGTGTAAAACTTTATAGTCAGCCCTCCGTATCCATGGTTCCACATCCCTGGATTCAACCAACCAAGGATCATGTAGTACTATAGTATGTATTTATTGAAAAAAATCCACATATAAGTGGACCTGTGCAGTTCAAACCCATGGTGTTCCAGGGTCTACTGTATTTGTTACTGGTATACAAAAATATAGTTGAATTTTGTACACTGACCTTGATTTAGAAGTCTTGACAACTTAACATACTAATTCTAATAGTTTGCATGTAGATTTTTTCAGATTTTCTACTTTTACAAACATGTCATCTAGAATGATCTATGTTATCACTAAACCTAGTAAAACATCCTAAATTAATGGCAACGTATACCATACCCTATTTATCCACTCCCTTTTACAGCAAACCTCTATGAAAGAGCTGTCTATACCTTTACTACTCAGTGTGGCCCTTGGTCCAACAACATTAGCATCACCAAGGGTCTTGTTTGAAAAGCAGAATTTCAAGTCCCATCCTATGCATACTAAATCCAGAATTTATATTTTAACAAGATATCCAACTGACTTGTACATGTGAAATGAAAGTCTGAGAAGCTCTGGTCTATGTCAGCTGCTTCCGATCCCCTCCTCCTGTTCCTTTTCTTATTCACTCTAAGTCAACTTTCAGTGCTCTTAGGAAGGTCACCAATGACCTTCGTAGTGTTAAATTATACGATCTTACAATCTCATCCATTTTTATTGCTTTAAAAAACCAACAATAGGGACTTCCCTGGAGGTGCAATGCTTAAGAATCCGCCTGCCAATGCAGGGGACATGGGTTCAATCCCTGGTCTGGGAAGATCCCACATGCTGCAGAGCAACTAAGCCCGTGTGCCACAACTACTGAAGCCCATGCACTCTAGGGCCCATGCTCCGCAACAAGAGAAGCCGCTGCAATGAGAAGCCCGCGCACCGCAATGAAGAGTAGCCCCCGCTTGCCATAACTAGAGAAAGCCTGTGCACAGCAACCCAATGCAGCCAAAAAAAAACACCACAGCAATATTCTGACAACTCTCGCATTTATATATCTAGATATAAATTCAGAGCTATCTTCTGCATTGTAGGTTCTAATATCCAACTGCCTACGCAACCTCTCCTCATGGATGCCTACTGGCATCTTAAACCAAACATGTTCAGAACTGAATTCCTAATCTTCTCCCCAAATGTTCTTCCTCCCAGTCTTACCCATTTCAATAAAGGACAACTCAATCCTTCTAGACTCATTTGGTTTTCTCAAACCCCAGATCCAACCTCCTAGCAAATTCTCTGTGTTCTAAATATACCCCAAATCCAACCACTTCTCACCAACTGTGATGCCACCACCTGATATTCCTGTGTCCCTCTACGTACTAAAGACGACTAAAGTCAAATGATCCTCTTAAAACATTAAGTCAGATCATATCACTCCTCTCCTGAAAACTCTCTATTGACTTTCCATCTCACGCAAAGAAAAATCCAACAAACTAGGGATAGGAACATACTCAACCTGATAAAGGCATCTACAAAAATCCACAGCTAACATTATACTTAATGGTGAAGGATAAAATGGTTTCCCCCTAATATCAAGAACAGGCAAATCTATAGAGACAGAAAGTAGTTTAGTGGTTGTCTAAGCTGAAAGGGGGAGGGGGAGGAAGGAGAAACGGGAAGTGACTGCTAATAGGTACAGAGTTTCTTGCTGGGATAATGTAAATGTCCTAAAATAAAATTATGGTGATGGCTAGAATATACTAAAAAAAAAAAACCCATTAAATTATATGCTTTAAATGAGTAAATTTTATGGTATGTGAATTATATCTCAAAAAAGCTACCAAAATAATAATATAAAACAATGACTGAAGGGTATGAAGATGAACTTTTCAAACAGAACTTGTGCCTTTTAAACTGTATTTTAGAAAAAATTTAAAGTAAGCTTTACTGAAAGGAGTATCAAAAACTGTTAATAGCTGTTGCCCTGGAGTGGCAGGATGATGACTATTTTTTTTTTCCATTATTGGTTTATATTTGTAAAGTGTCGTTATTAGTTTATAACTGCAATACTTATAAAAATGTATATACATACCCAGTAAGGTTAGGACAGCATTTCATCTCCAGGAGACCTGTCTGATCTAATGCACATGCATAGATATCAATAACATGACCAGTCGTAGCAGCGCGATTAGCCAATGCTTCAAAATGCTACAACAGATTTTTTAAGATCAAATCAAAGTAACGTACAAACTTAATCATCCTATAAATCTTTTGCCATTAATAGATCAAAATGATATAAGAAATACTAAAAGAATAATCCATAATAATTTAAATGTGATTTGTTCTAATTTAATTTTCTATAACATCTCATAAAATGATACAACTTCTAATAAGTCTGACACTTTCACATTCTTTTCTTTAAATGCCATTCATTCTAAATGAACTCCTAAATTTCGAGCTAACCTTGAAGAAAGGCATGTTGCTCTTCATACATACACATGATGGAAGAACAACACAGAACTCTTTTTCCTGGATAAATCTATACTCAAGTAACATGAAAAATAGGCGATAGCAAAAGCATTAAGATAAACAAATATAAAACTTTTTTTGAAGCTCTAAGAAATACTCCAAATTCAAAAGGGAAATTAGGTGACAGGAAAAAAAGCATCCATTAATAGTGACAAAAATTATCTGTTACTAATTACACCCTAAAAATATAATAATGACTACCAAAAAGAAATATGAGATAATACAGGACAACTAAACTAAAATTGTAAACTCCAGACAATTTTTTTAAAAAGGGGGGGAGGGATGAGACATTAACAAGCAGAACCAATACAAGGGTATCAAGAATCAACAGTAGTGAAAATGAACTGACACAAACCCAGATAAAATTGAAGTTACATGAACAGAGAACAACTTATGAGAAAATGACGCACTATTCAAGCTATGAACAATATACATATCTAAAGGGCAGCCTCTTGGAAATGAAAAATTGGAAAATTCAAGAAATTCTTCCTGATGGGAAAGACATTCTTTAACATGAATATTAAAAAAGACACACAGGTTTTCTCTCAGGAGTAGTTTTTAAAGAGACACCTATTGGTGCCCCCTATTAAGTTTTTAAATATTTAAAACCAGAAAAAATATAACAAATTATCGAGAAAAAAAAGACTATTTCTCTAATTCTGAGGAGCAGTTGCAGGATCATCACAATATCAGATTTATCATAATGTAATTATATTCTTCCTCTTCCATCAAATGAATTTTTCTAATAAGGCAAAAAGACTTAAAAACCAAAATTACCTTTGTTCCTTTTTTAACATATTTGGCATTGTCTTTTTCAATGTCATGCCATGATCTTATGGGCGTCTTCAATTCATCTCCAACCACCATTCCAGGCCCCTGAGTGGCTGGACCACCAATGAACATCATGATACGAGCACCAGTGTTGGGAAAAGTACACTATCAGGAAAAAGTAACTCATGAGAAGAGTTTAAAGGAAAACATATGGATATACATTTATGATAGTGAATTTTGATATATTCTTTCTAGAAAACAGGAAAGCATACATTTTCCAAGAATAATCAAATGTTTAAAACAAAATTTAAAAACAAGATGTTTGTGTGAATATCTTTCTTTTGAAATCCTATTCTAATAGCAATGCCTTCCTAATTTTAAAATAATCTATAAACCTGATCCCTATAAGCAAGGATGTTCCTCCTGCTTAACTAGTACTAGACAGGGAAGAGTAGGGAAAGAAGAAGAAAAGAGGGTATCTTTTTCTGTTTGGTTGTTATTTTTGTCTTCTATGCTTAAAATACATGCACAACTTATATTTGTAATTCAAACTGATGGATTGAGTACTTCAATCTACCTGCCCCTTCTTCCCAAGGTGCCAGTGAAATGATATAAATGGTACTGTTTAAAAAATAAGTAAGAAAGAGTACTATCAGCAGACTAGAAATTTTGAGGAATCCAAACAACAGATTGTACTGGGTTGACAAAAGAATTTTAAATATATATATTATGTATAATTTTAAAAATATATATACATATATATATTCCAAAAGTAAGCCAGATCTTCCCAAGGGAATATCTTAAAAACTCCACATTTAGAGTCAAAAAAACACAAAAAGCAGCAATGGGCCAAAGAAGTGCAGTCAGCTCCAGAAACAGCAGCTAATGACAACAGATTTTAGCAATTCCTAAGAACAGCTCTCTGAGAAAAGTAGGCAATCTTCCCAGAGAAGGTTCTCAGAATAGAAATTGGGGGCTGAAAGATACAGAACAGAACACATGTTACAATGAATATCAAAACAAATATGACAACTCTCAAGAGATTCTAGAATTAAAATCATGGCAAAAGTAAAAATGCCTCAACGAATGGGCTAAAAAGCATGTCTGAAGACCAAGTTAGAGATATGGAAAATAAACTTGAAGAAACCTCCAAGAAATAGGAGCAAAGAAGGAAAATATGAGGAAAAAAATAAAGATATGAAGAAATGCAGAAGTGCAGCATCAATCTAATGAATATAGAATAAAAAAGAAAAAAATAAAGTAAGCTGAAGAATGACAGGAGTCTTCAGAATGAAAGGACCTACCAAAAACCAAACATAATTAATGAAAAACTAATCAAACCTAAACGCAGCCTAATGAAATTTCAGAACTCTAAAATTAAAGAGAACATTCTAAAAATGTTCAGTGGGAAAAATAAGTTTCCTGAAAAGGACTAAGAATGAGACTACATCAAATTATCCAATAAACTATCTGTTAGAATACTAGCAAGGAATGGCTCAAAGATCCTATTGAAGATGGCCCACCCAAAGTACAAATGAAGTGAGAGGGAAAAATTAAAAAACATTTTTAGACATGCAAGACCTCAGAAAATTTATAATAAACAAAAGAACTGAGTACAATCCAAAAGAAACAGGGAATCTAGAAAAAACAAATTTAAAGGTATCCTAAGACTTTAATACATGAAAGATTCCCTAGCAAGCAGCAAAACTGCAATGACAAAGAATTACATCTCCTTCTCTATGTGTATAACCACTCCATTCCACAATTAACAATATTTATATATATTTGAAATGCTTTTATTTCTAATTTCTATAAGCAGTTATTGAACAAAAATACACAGTGCATTTTCAAGCTACATTATAGCTTCAGAAAAGAATGTCAATGATATACTTTGATGATAATTTTAAAAATCATGATTAACAAATCTAGGCAAGAGCAAGGAAAACTGCCTTTTACTTTTCATTTTTATACATCCTTGCATATTGTTTGAATGTTTTTATTAGGTATACTTATTACTTCTAAAACATTCTTAAACTAGATTAATAAACAAATAAAAATACTGTTTTCATACTGGGTATCATCCTGCTGAGGTAACAGCAGGCACGTAAAGCTGAAATATCAGTAAAGAACAAGAACAAATTAAAGTATACAAACCACACACCTTCATAACTAGAACACAAAAAGCATTCAAACTTCAAGTTACTTATAAGTAAAAAAATAATAATAAACACTAAGTCCCAGTGAGCTATCTCCCATGCAAGCCTTCACACAAGCAAGGGCAGTTTGGGGAAAAGTACATGGAAGAAAGAAGAAGGAAGCTAGCAGCCAGCATAGAACAACTGCCAGATTCAAATGAAAACTTATTAAGGGGCACTAAAGAAAAGCAAGAAAATAATCAAGAGCATGAAAACGAAATAAATAAGAATAAAAGATCAGAGATAAAGTGGTTGAAATGCAAAACAAGCAAAGATCCAATTTATGTATAATTGGAGTTCTTAAAGAAGATAAACAAAACAATGAAAAAACTAACACTTAAAACTGTAATACAAGAAAACTTTATAGAAACAAAAGATTTGAATACACATATAGAAAAGGATCACCAGGCACTAGAGAAAATTAACCCACAAGACATACTAGTAACACTCCAAGCAAATGATCAAATAATTTACAAGGGCAAGAGAATTAGGCTGGCATCAGTCTTCTCAAAAACAACATCAAAGCAAGAAAACAATGGAGCATCATTTTCAAAAACTATAGGAAAGAAAGTGAGAACCAAGACTTTTTATATCCAACCAAGCTATCCTTCAAGTATAAAAAGGCCACAGAAAAGCAGTTTAAACATTCGACAGGTTAGGAAATTCTGTACCCTTAAGTCTTAAGAAACTTATTAGAAGACAAGTTTCATCCAACAAAGGGACTGAGACTACTCTGAGTATATCTTTTTGTACAACTGTGATTTGGAATCATGTTAATGCTTCCCTACGCATATATACACATGCAAAACAAGAATGGGATTTTTAAAAAAGAAATGCACAGAATGTACACCAAATGAAAAATATAACCACACTAAGAGGAGGGAGGTTGTGGATAACTAACCCCGTTCACTTTTGAGTACAGTATATTTTGTCCTGTTTATCCTCAGAATGCTAAAAAATACTGAGCGCTAACTCCTAGGCTTCTTTTTCAGAGGTCCGAGCTAGAAATTCTAAAACTATTCTATGTGTATTCTAGGACGGAGCAAATAAGTAAACATATTTTGAATAGTCCGAACCAGGTTCCTGTGGTCAGAGAAGGGAGTTACAAATATGGGAAGGATAGAATAAACCCTGTGGTACTGAATTGGAATTAGATATATCTGAAAGAACTCTTGGTTTTTAATATATAGCGTTTGTGGTTTTAATAGAGATAGACATAGATGTATGCAGGGGTACTTAGATATATGTGTATATATGCACACATACATACTTAATTATATAGGTATGTGTGTATATATACATTTATAGAAACACACATACATACATATACGTATGCATATACATATATTTCTTAGCTCCATCCACTAGGACATACAAGCAATGACATTCCAGTAACAGTGAGCACATGAAGCATCTAGATCTGCCTGGTGGAACCAAAGCTAAAAGAAACCAGGGCTTCAAAATGGCTGATATCAGGTCCAGGGCAGGTGTAAGATGAGCCTTGAACATCTTATTGTACTAGAAAGCAAGCAAATGTTCAGACAATGATGACATATAATAAGGACCCAGGAGCCAGCTTGAAGGGGCTCCCACTGGCCAAATCTGGGACAATTTGAGTATCAAAATAAATAATGACAGCAAAGGAATATAATCCATTGGATGAAATAAGAATCCACACCAATATAAATATATAAATGGGGAAGAACAGAATGTTCTTCCTCAAGTAGAAAGCCAACTAATAAATGTAGAAGAAGTTATGGAATTAGAAAGTCACTATTTAGCACCCATCACAATAATAATTGACCAGGCAAGAATCATGAATGGATGCTAAAACTATTGGGTAAAAGTTTGATGAATATACAAGGTATCTCCCCATTAGATACTTAACTCTACAGTGAAAATAATGTAACCCTACAGTGAAGAAACCTGGCAGAAACCACCTTATCCAAGTGATCAAAGCTAAGTAACAACAGTAGTAATAAAACTTCCTGATATGTTGCATAAGCAGAACACAAATCAGTTTTGCAATATTCCTGCCAAAAGTGCATAAGCTCAATCTACTCATGATTAAAGATCAGATAAACCCAAATTGAGAGTTCTTCTAAAAAATAACTAGCCTATACTCTTAAAAAGTATTGTCATGAAACACAAAGAAAAACTGTGGAACTGTTCCAGAATAAAGGACACCAAAGAGACATGACAATTGAATACAATACACAGTATTATTAGGATAACTGGTGAAATCTGAATAAAGTTTAAAGATTAGAAAATAGTGTTATATCAATGTTAATTTCATGATTGTTAAATGAACTGCGGTTATACAAAGGAATGTTCTCATGTAATTAAGAAATGCGCACTAAAGAACTTAGAAGTAAAGGGACATCACGTTTGTAACTGACCTTCAAATGGCTTTTTAAAATTTATATGTGTGTAACATATAAATAGATACCTATATATAGCTACATCTATATTTATAGAGAGAGCACACTATCTATATAAATATCTGGAGAGAGAAGGATAAAGCAAATGTAATAAATGTTAACACTTGAGGAATCTGGGTGAAAGGTTTAAAGGAATTCTTTGAACCATTCTTGTAACTTTTCCATATGTTTGGAATTATGTCAAAGTAGAAAGTTAAAAGAATAAAAAATGATAGCAACAGATAACTCACTGTAAAAAACAGGAAACCACGAATCCACAGTGATATTAATAAATAAATGAATAAATTGAAAGTTTGATGAGGAATAGGATATTTGCATGGTTTCAAAGATCCTCACCATCTAATGTTTATTAATCACAAAAGGAGGGGAAATAAGAGTAATTTTACAGTGGAGAAACCTGGCAGACACGCCTTAATGAGTGATCAAAGTGATAATCATCAACAATGGGCAAATGAAAATCATGTGCCACCTGAGAGGATACAATAAGAAAAGACCATTACTTCTGTGATATTCCTGCCAATGATGCAAGACCTCAATCTAATTGTGAGGCTACATCAAGACAAACCTAATTTGAGAGACATTCTATATACTGGCCTGAATCTTCCAAAGTGCCAAGGTCATGAAAGTCAAGGAAAGGCTGAGGACCTACACCAGACTAAAGGAGACTAAACGGACATAACCACTACATACATGCCTCTGAATTAAATCCTTTCAGTAAAAGAAATTATTGAGATAACCAGCGAAACTTGAATGAGTTTTGAGAATTAGATGGTAGTAATGTATCAGTGTTACATATTGTACAGTACATCAGTGTATGTATCATATATTTCAAAACCTGACTTCGAAAGTTGTATTATGGTTATGTAGGAGAATATCCTGGTTTATAGGAAATACAACTAAAGTATTCAAGGGGTTGGTAACATCACTTCAGCAACTTAATCTCAAATAGTTCAGAAAAAAAGTCCTTTGCAGCTTGTCTATAAATCTAATAACATTTCAAATTTTAAAAAACATTTTTTAAAAAACTCTTCTAATTACAAAGCTAAGATATGTCAAGTGTAAAATTTTCAAATTCTACTTAAAAGTAAAACTCTCCTTAACCCACCACTGTTAACAATTGGGTAAACATCCTTCCAGAAGCCTCTCTATACACAAAAGGACATACCACAGATCAAACTTTAAATAAAATCACATATGTGCTGTCCTATGACCTGATTTTTCCACCCAGCATTATCTTGTACATATCATTCCATACACACACATACACATTTACATTCCAAAACAAAGCTATTGTCACTACCTCAAGTAGTCCTACAGCTATGGAAAGTGCCACCCCAGAGGAACGCAAAGGTCTCTTTCCCTGTGGTACAGGCCACGGGTCTCGCTGCAGTTCTCCCAGAAGATCTGTGAGATTCATGTCTATTTTCTGTACTGGCTGCAAGAATCTGCAAAACAAAATTAAATAAAAAGCCATTTATAAATGTTTGTGGGTGAGGGTTTAAGAAACAAATTGTCCACTTTCTTAAAAATAGAGAAAAATAATTTGAATACACAGTAGACCAATGGTTCTCAAACTTTTGTGTACATCAAAATTGGTGGGAGGGCTTGTTTTAACATAGATTGCTGGTTCCAGAGTTTTGTTACAGTAGGTCTGGGGTGGTGACCAAAAATCTGCATTTCAAATAAGTTCCCAGGTGATGTTGCCCACTGGTGAGGAACCACACTGAGTACAGCTACTATAAATAAAACACTCAAACCAAGTATTACTTTGAGACTGCATCTTCCATTTACCAATCTAGTAAGTTTTAAGGTTACTGAATTAATTATGAGAAGATACATCAACTCAGTTTTAGTAAGACCACCTCTGATTAGTTAAGTTTAGTGGAAAAAGCTACTACAAGGCTAAGGAGGCAAAATGAAAAGCTTGTGGGGGCACTGTTTTTGCTTGGCTGCCCTCAACCACAAAAATTAAGTTTTTCTGAACTTAGAAAATCAAAAGTATATCAAAACTAAAGAAAATCCTTACATTGTAATAATGAAAAACCAACCTTTTCAGCGATGTGATTCTACCTCAACTCTTTAAAAAGTATACTAATGCAATATTTACATTCCTAAAAATATTTAACAATATAGTATCACTGAATCCCTACATTCAAGTTAAGGATATAGGATGCTTAAAATAGCCACATGAATTGTAAAATTCTCTTTGCCGTATTTATTACCTATTGGAAGGAGGTGGTTGCTGTACCTGAGGACCACGTGTTGCTTGAGTAACTGGTACTTTAGAGAGCCCCAGCATTTCCTGTAAAGAGATTATTTTTGTGATATCCATTTAATTACTCCTACAAAGATGTATCAAATATTTATGACATGCAAGGTGCTTCTGTAGGCATTAGGAACACAAAAATAAAGAACACAAAGTCTCTTCCCTCAGAAAGCAAAAGTTCTAGTTGGGGAGACTGTCAGGTAAACAGTAATACAATGAAATGATCATCATAAGACAGCAAAGTACAAGGTGCTATGTGAGCAAAAAAAGAGGGATACTAGCTCAGAAATACTTTATTTCTAATTAAGTAAAAGTAAGCTACTGTGTAACTTGAATTTCTATATTTCTTAACTTGTCTTCATTCATTCCTTTCAGCAACTATATCGCAATGTGCCAGGTATCTAATGTTGAAAAAAATATATAGTCCCTGACCGTATGGAAATTTATATCTGGTGAAACAGACAAGAGTTAAATCATTAGCTAAATAAGTGTAAAATTGCAACTGTAATAAATATAAAGGAGAGATACAAGGAATTGTATTAATGGGGTTTATAAGGTACACACACCTTGTATGTCTATGCTTCTTAATTTTCTGACTCAATGCCTAACCAAACTGCCAGTTTTGTTCTGAATTTTAGATGTGTGCAGAATTCCTCTCTAGACACATGAAAATAATGTTATTTTACTAAAATTTTCTTGAATCTAGAAATGCTGAGTCATAAAGTAATAGAATAAAAGTATATAACAGAAAATCAGAAAGTCTAAAGATTTGAAAAAAAAAAAATTATTGAACCAATCCTGCAGTATTTCCTACACTGCTAGAAGGAACAGCAACTTTTTACTGAGGACTTATGTGCCAGATTCTGTGCTAAACTCTTTGTATATACTATTTCCTCACAAAATATAATGAAGTAGATTTTTAAATTCCTGCTTTGCAAATGAAAACTGACACTCAGAAGGGCTAAGTAACTGGCCTAAGGTTACAAAACTAGTAAGTAGCAAAGCAAGATATTAATCCAGATTTTGCTATAAAAGCCCTAAAAGAGTTTACACTACGCTGAGTGTTCTCACTTACATCATTTCATTTAGTATTAAAATAAAATAATCTGGTAAAATAGGTATTGTTTATTCCTTTCCATAGAGGAGGAGAAAACAAGCAAAGAGATCAGCCCAAGATCACACAACTAGAAGAGTTTAAGATTTGAATCCAGAACTATTTGGGGAACAAAGACCAGGCTCTCTTCAACGAGATGGGTAGAGAAGGAAGATAAAAACATTTTGATGGAGAAAAAAATTTACTTTGCATGCATTCATTGTTTCAAAAAGGCAGATGTTTTATGTATTACATACGTATTACATAATTTAAGTAAAAGGTATTCTGCAATCAGAACTAGAAATAAACTACTTTAAATAAATTTACAGTTTAAAAATAACAGTAATAGCAAACATCTAAAAGCACAATCCGGGCTTTCCTGGTGGCACAGTGGTTGAGAATCTGCCTGCTAATGCAGGGGACACGGGTTCAGGCCCTGGTCTGGGAAGATCCCACATGCCGCGGAGCAACTAGGCCTGTGAGCCACAATTACTGAGCCTGCGCGTCTGGAGCCTGTGCTCCGCAACAAGAGAGGCCACAATAGTGAAGAGGCCCGCGCACCACGATGAAGAGTGGCCCCCGCTTGCCGCAACTGGAGAAAGCCCTCGCACAGAAACGAAGACCCAACACAGACAAGAATAAATATAAAAATAAATAAATAAATAAATAAAGATTACTAAAAGCACAATCCATTTAATCTTCATGACTTCCCTGTAAGATAGATACTATTATTATCTCCCTTTACACATGAAAAAACTAAGGTACATAGAGGTTAAAACTTGCCCACTCTCTCTTGTCTCATGGAAACAGGTGATCCTCCCCTTCAAGGTACTCTGCTTCTTATGCTCCTGAAGGAAGCCCTGTCATGTTTTGTGAAACCTCCCTCTCCTCATCTCACTCTTGCTTTCACTCACCCTCTTTAGTCTCTTTCTTTTTGTGTATAAACACATTCAAGTGTCCCTCCTAAAGTAAACCTCTTTAACTCGGTCCTCTCTCTCTCAAACTTTCACACTACCTCCTTCCCTACCTTCAAAAACAAACCTCTTGAAAGAACACAGACTCTAATTTTCCCCACTTCTTCAAATCTTAGTCACTACTATGATTCACTATCATATTCACTGTTCATTTATCCTCCCCCTCCAAACCTGCATATTCCTCCAGTATTTCCTGTCTCGGTTAACTGCGGCACCACTATCCCAGTCTGCTAAGCTTCAAATTAGTCATCCTCAAAATCTTTTTTTTTTTTTCATTTTGGGCTACCTGGATGCCTCCAAAGTCTGATTTCATATCTGTCTACTTTATACCAGGCTTACCAATCAGGGTAATTTCTCAACTGGGGGTTGTATAAGAATCACTTAGAGGGACTTCCCTGGTGGCACAGTGGTTAAGAATCCGCCTGCCAATGCAGGGGACACAGGTTTGAGGCCTGGTCCGGGAAGATCCCACATGCCGTGGAGCAACTAAGTCCGTGCACCACAACTACTGAGCCTGCGCTGTAAAGCCACAAGCCACAACTGCTGAGCCCGCAGGCCTAGAGCCCGTGCTCCACAACAAGAGAAGCCAACGCAATGAGAAGCCTGCGCACTGCAATGAAGACCCAACGCAGCCAAAAATAAATAAATAAATTTATTTAAAAAAAAAAAAAAAAGGATCCGCCTGCCAATGCAGGGAACATGGGTTTGATCCCTGGTCCGGGATGATCCCACATGCCATGGAACAACTAAGCCCGTGCACCACAACTACTGAGCCTGCACTCTAGAGCCCGCGAGCCACAACTACTGAGCCCACGTTCCACAACTACTGAAGCCCGTGCGCCTAGAGCCCGTGCTCGGCAACAAGAGAAGCCACCGCAATGAGAAGCCCACGCACCGCAGCGAAGAGTAGCCCCCACTCGCCGCAACTACAGAAAGTCCGTGCGCAGCAATGAAGACACAACGCAGCCAAAAATAAATTAATTAATTAATTTTAAAAAAAGAATCACTTAGAAAGTTTTTCAAAACACTTACATGAACAATCTCTACCCTCTCAACTATCTTCCAGTTGAAGCACATATTCACTCACTCTCTTAGGATCTATCAAAATCTCTGGACAGAAAAAGATTTTGAAAAATACACCAAGATGATCCTAGTATGTTACACATAACTCCCTGCCTTGGAAGACAAAGCTTCAATTTGCCCCAAAGATAAAAATGTCCTAGTGTGTGAAAAAATATATATACTCATGGTTCACCTATTAACTCTCAAGCCTTAAAATATGTCCCCTTGGCCAAACACAAAGTGTTTAGTTCCTAAGTGAGATGTAAAGAAACAAAAGCTAAAATTCTGTGGTTGCCTTCTCTCAGTCTTCAGCATGACTCTTCTGTAAGCCCTTCAAATCTCTAGTAAAATAGCTTCAGTTTCACTCTAAATTTTAAAGATACTTCAAAAGTGAAGGGTCTTCAATCTCTACGATAAAAATTTAAGGCAAACGAAAGAACGCTGAGGCCAACACTAAATTTAAAGGCTTTGTTATAATACAATTAGTCATTCATAATATTTTCTAGAAACTTATATCTAGAAGGCATTTATAGACATACATAGAGTGATGTGCACAAACAGGCTAAAACTACCATTCTTGTTGTTTACCTGGAGTTGTTTGGCAGACAGATCTTTCGTTCCTCTGAAGACATAGCTTTTTGAAATGCCCTCACATCCAAGTTCATGAACCTGCACCATTCTCCCAAAAGTAATTAGGCCAACCAAAGCTGTAGGTGGTAAAAGACTTAATGACATCTGCATAGATTCTTTCAGGGCTTGTAAGTCTTCATCTTCCATGCAAGTATCAACCACATAGAGGAATATCAAAGGCATCTGAGGACCACGCTTTTAAAAAATGGTGCGATAAAAAAAAATGTTTTAAAAGTATTAACACTTCAGCACAATACACAGGATAATCAGCAGAGGACTAATTAAATAATTTACAATACATTTACACAATGGAATCCTAATAAAGCCATTTCAGAAATGAAACAGGTTATATATGCATGGAGAGATATCCAAGACATCATCAAGTGAAAAATTCAGTTTAAAAACATTATTCATAGTTACATGAAGGAGATTTTCACTTTCAATTTTACTTAACTGCATGAGGTTTCATTTCTTATAACAAGCATTTATTTCTTTTAAAATAAGAAAATAGTGACTATAAAGCTTAAAAGAAAAATTAGGTGATTTTTATAAAATAATTATCTAACCCTGAATTGGATTATAAGAGAACTGGAAACTAGCCAGAGTGGACAAATTACTGACTGGCTCAGTGAACCATATTCTGGTTTCTCTACAACATTCATAAAAAATATTACCTTAATACTTAAATATGTAAATAACTATGTAAAGCTGTTCAGAAAGGGAAGAAAAATGATTTTCTTAACAAGGGCCAATGCCAAGAGTAATTTCATTATTAGACTTGGGGATATATCATTAGGCTCTAGCATCATACTGACCAAGTATTGGTAATTGACCTACCAACTACAAAGCAAAATTGATACTTTACTGTTTATTGATCTATTCGGTATAGCAAACCACACCACCCCACCCAATACCTTGGCCACCTTTCAAATAACTACAACAGAAATTACCTTACTCAAACTGACCTTGACAGTTCTTACCTTTGAAATTCTCAATCAATTCAATGTAAGAATCAAGAATGATTCCTTTTAAGTCAGCTCAATTTAACAGTTATTTTGGTATAAATTACTGGATATTTTAAATTTCTTAAAGAGTTACTCTTACGTTCTTACCAGAACTACATATTCAATGCTAGAAAACTGAGGTAAAAGTTCAGCAGGTTGATTCAGTTCAGATATACCAGCATAAGTAGGTGGAAACTGCAGGTAGAAAAAAACAAAACATTTTAACAAATTATTTGTGAGTAATGAAATTTTAAACTGAAAATAATTATTTCCTGATCATTTAATTATTAAAAAGGATAGTTTCATCATATATAAAGTTATTTCATCTTTATTTTTAAATATGCATCTTTCTGCATATTTAGAGCAGTATTATAGCATTAACATATGCAACAGGGGTTTTCTTACCTGATTCCTTTGATAACAAAAGTTGCAAGCCCAGAGTTTTGCTCGATAATCCACTTGACTGTTTTAAGAAAAGATACAATAGCTCATGGTTCAGTTAAATTGTACAATAATCCTAATTTCAATAAAATTAATTTCTTTCTGAAAATGAATACATTCAAATTGATATCAAAGCAATCTTTAAAAGCCATGTATTTTTAGGTGTTGCCATTATTTAATTCATACTTTTGACACATACAAGTTCACCAAAATGAATATATTGTAACTTTTAATATATCACAAATATCAACAATAAAATTAAGATAATCCTGTTTTTTTTTCTCCAAATGGCTCAGTAACTTCTAAACTCAGATCTAGAAAGCATTTATTCAATAAAAATATATTTATTGAATGCCATTATTCTAGGTGCTGATGATAAAGAAGTAAACAAGATCAAAGGTCCCTGCTATCACAGAGTTTATATCTGTGATATATATCACAGAAGATACTTTTAGATAGTGATAATAAAGATTAAAGATTACAAAGCAGGACATGAGAATGTATTTGGGAGGGCTACTTTAAAGGAAAGCCTTCAAATAAACAACTGAGGGACTTCCCTGGTGGCGCAGTGGTTAAGAACCCGCCTGCCAATGCAGGGGTCACGGGTTCGATCCCTGGTCTGGGAAGATCCCACATGCCGCGGAGCAACTAAGCCCGTGAGCCACAGCTACTGAGCCTGTGCTCTAGAGCCCGTGAGCCACAACTACTAAAGCCCGCACGCCCCAGGGCCCGCGTGCCACAACAAGAGAAGCCACAGTAGTGAGAAGCCTGCGCACCACAACAAAGAGCCCTCTCGCCGCAACTAGAGAAAGCCCGCGCGCAGCAACGAAGACCCAAACACAGTCAAAAAAATAAAAAATAAAAAAATAAACAACTGACGTGTAATCGGAATGAAAAGAAACCAGTCATAGGAAAATCTGGGGGCAAAGCAATCCAGGCAGCACATATAGCTATTGCACAAAGTCTGTGGTAGAAGTAAGTTAGGTATATCCAAGGATAAGAGAGAGGGTAAGGTATAATGCAGATGAAAATAAAGAAAATGGATGATACAAGACTAAGGCAGAAATACACAGAGGATAGATCATATAGGGCTTTATAGGTCTTGATAAGGGATATGGATTTTTCATTCCAAGTGTAATAAGTAGCTATTGAACGATTTTAATAAGCTGATATCCATTTGTAAAACTTCTGAGTGGAGAAGAGACTGCTGAAAAGCAAGAATGGAAACAGGAAGACCAGTTAGGAGGATAATGAAACCATCCAGGAAAAAGATGGTATATTTTGAAGTACCATGTTCTAGCAGAGAGTAAGAGACAGAATCCTGATGGTTCTGGAGATGGAATCGACCAGATTTGCTAGTGGACTGAGTGGAGAGAGAGGGAGCAGAAAGAGGAATAAAAGTTAATTCTTGAGAGTCTGGCTTATGTAACAAGAAATCATAACATTTTTCAAACACCATACCACTCAACTATGACTTTTCAAATGACACAAGATGGGATGATTGCCAGCATCAGTATCTAGAGAATACTGATAGAATCTAACAGTTTACACAGTGACAACTTCGCATTTGGTTTCTTATCAACTCACTACAACTAGCATGATCCTAAAATTTTATAGCTCTTTGGATCTGACTACCTTAATTTGAAAAAATAACTATAAACAAAAACAAAGACATTTTTATATAAATGAGCAAGAAAGAAACTGCATTTTTTTTTTAATCATAGTGACACATTAGTTTTTTCCATATACTTTAATTACCATAAAGGATTCAAAACTGCACGGCAAGTGGTCCTACTACACAGAACAGGTTCATATTGAATGGGTGGCAAATCTGGTCTCTCCTTCAGTGGTGTAAATAAGGCTGCTACTGGAACGACCATTCTTGTAGCTTCCAGTCGACTTGATGGCCAAACATTCCAACTAAATCGGACTCCATCTCGTTCTTCATTTTGTTGGATGAATTCCAAATAGGTTGTCATTGTAGACCTTGATTCTTATTTCTGTAACAAAATTAAAGTATATTTTTAAATCCTCTTAAGAAAATTCAAAATAAGTATGTTTTTCCCACTTCCAGCAATATTAATCCATTAGAAATCATAACCAAATGAAAATATTTATCTCAAAAAAAAATTAGCAAACAACAATGACCACAATTAAAACAAAATAATGAATGGCTCTACAGAACCCAACGCCTATTAGGCCCAATGAGAGGTATTTTATCCTTTTTTATTCACTCTCAAAAAAAACTACGGCAAAAACTAATAAATAATAAAATAGATGTCCTATTGATTTAAGGCAAAAATGGGGGAAAATCTAGATCCTAAGTTTTCCGTATCAGCCTTGTGAGTTACATTATTCTAATAAATAGATTGTCAAAAACATTAAATTCTAAAACTCACATGCTTTTCTACCCAGAAAGTAGTAAGTTTCCACTAAACTTGCTAGAAGAGAATATTTAAGGGTGCAAAACAAAAATATTTTTCTAAAACTAGGTACTTCTATTTTAGACAGGTAATTTTTTTATCATGCATCATTTAACCTCTCTTGCAGAAACTTAGTTCAGAATACTTTTAACATTCCAACTTAAGAGAGTATTTTAAACTCTAATTTGAGATATATAATTTCAATATAATCATTTAACTTTACCACTGGAAGAGGGAGATGCCACTCTGGTTAGTGCCCAGTGTCAAGAGACATCTCCATCTTGTTATTCTTTAGCTTCCTGACTAGGATGCCAGCTCTCCTACCTGGGAAGCAGTTCTATCTATCTCATGCTCTCAAAATGCAACAGTGGTTAGTGATGCAAGGAAATTGTAAAATTTAAAGGTCTGAGAAGATAGAATTTCAAGTACTATGTGGCTGGCTAAAAGACTTGTGGGAGAGATGAATGGCATAAAGAACCGAAGAATTATGAAGGTAGGGTGCCAACAGAGGCAACATGGATGCTGAAGTAGCTAAGAACAACAATGGGATGAGGAACTGATTCTAAAATATAAGTAAGGGAAGAAAAGGTATTATTAGATACAATAACAATTTTAATTTTGGAAAAATGTCCAAATATATTTTAGTAATACAAATTACAGAAAGTGAGGCTTAACAAATCTTAAGTATCTTAAGCAGCTAAGACCTTTCCCTTCTCTAAAAGAAAGGTTATATGTCAATTATATCGCAATTAAAAAATAATAAAATAGGGCTTCCCTGGTGGCGCAGTGGTTGAGAGTCAGCCTGCTAATGCAGGGGACACGGGTTCGATCCCTGGTCTGGGAAGATCCCACATGCCGCGGAGCGACTGGGCCCGTGAGCCACAGTTACTGAGCCTGCGCGTCTGGAGCCTGTGCTCCGCAACAAGAGAGGCCGCGATAGTGAGAGGCCCGCGCACCGCGATGAGGAGTGGCCCCCACTCGCCGCAACTAGAGAAGGCCCTCGCACAGAAACGAAGACCCAACACAGCCATAAAATAAATAAATAAATAAATAAAAATTAAAATAATAATAATAATAATAATAAAATCAAAATTAAACACTATTTCTTCCTATCAGAATTTCAGAGACAACTAAGGAATTTTATGCTATTCAAAAGCAATCATGTATTTTTCAGAGATTGATAAAGGGTAGTGAGAAATCCTAAGATATCTAGATTTGTTTAGAAAAGATTATTTTAAAGCTAAATACAGGAGACGGCTTTGAGAAAGATAATATGAGCTTTCAAGAAAAAGTGGCTGTTGAAAGATAATGATAAAACAAAGGTCTGGGATAATCAGAGAGGAGTTAGAAGATGCCAACCTCAGTTTTAACACAGGCAACAATAAGAGGAGAAACAACCTCTTCTGGGAGAGAAATGGTTTTTAGCAACAGCTTCCATGCTACAGATGTGAGTGTAAATTCTAGGAGTATGCAATCCCTCCCATTATTTCTACAGAACATAAAGCAAATGAAGTTTTCTGTTTATTACTTAATTGCATCTATAATCTGAGATACATCTAAAATGCATCACCAAAAAGCATCAAAAGACTATTAAAATATACTCAACCAATCAGGGTTGTTCATTTGAACGACAAAACACAAAAAATGTTTTGAGTGACTATTTTCTCAATTCTCCAAGAATAGTATATAACTAGTACTTAGGTATTTGTTATATATTTTCTTAAAAATGGATGAAGTGAGCCTGTCACCTGCAAAACCATTCACAGTATTTGTTGCCAATGATAAAATCTGAGCTTTCTCAAATTTAAATTAAAAAATTAAAATTTTTGAAAACTTGTATCTAATACCATAAGCTTCACAACTTCCTAATATGTAAAGATTTTGCTGATGAGACCAGTAGTGATAATAATATGATTTTTTATATATTGTGTGATGAAACATGCCAACATTTGGAAGATACACATTATTCAGTGAAGCAAGATCTCCCAAATGATCTGTTCATGATGTTACAAAATCATGCATGGGTAAATGATCCATTCAAAGTGTAGGATAGACCAATGGGTTATAATGCAATAAGTACAAGAAGTTCATTTTTAAGGTTTCAGACTCCACACTGCAATTAACCCTTGATTTCTTAATTAAAACTGTCGAGTTTGGGTATAGTATCAAAGAATATGCATATTTTTTAATACGAAAAAGCTATTAATATTCTCTCTCCTTTTTCCAACTACGTACCTATGTGAAGCCAGACTTCCTTCACACAATTCAACCAAAACAACATATTACAATAGACTGCAAAGCAGTAGATATAAAAATCTACCTGTCTTCTATTAAGGTTTTTCTTTTTTTTCTGGATCTTATAATACTCTTAAGTATTATATGCTTTATAATGCTTAAGAGTATAAAGAGTTCTTGGGACTTCCCTGGTGGTGCAGTGGTTAAGAATCTTCCTGCCAATGCAGGGGACACGGGTTCAAGCCCTGGTCCAGGAAGATCCCACAGGCCGTGCCTGTGAGCCACAACTACTGAGTCCGCGTGCTGCAACTACTGAAGCCCATGTGCTTAGAGCCCGTGCTCCGCAACAAGAGAAGCCACTGCAATAAGAAGCCTGTGCACCGCAACGAAGAGCAGCCCCCGCTTGCCGCAACTAGAGAAAGCCCGCGCAGCAACGAAGACCCAATGCAGCCAAAAATAAATAAATAAAATAAATAAATTTATAAGTGCATCCATTCTTCAAAAAAAAAAACAAAAAAAGAGTATAATGAGGTCTTGAGAATCACCTCCTTAGGACTCTAGGGCTTAATTCAAAATCTGGGAGCCTAGTAGAGAAAGGCTCTATGAAACTTAGCATGAAGACATCTACACACAGGCAACAGCCAGATTTAAGTTTCTACAACAGGTAACAAAACCTGGACTGTAACTCCACATCCTTACTTTTTTTTTTTTTTAATTTTATTTATTTATTTATTTATTTATGGCTGTGTTGGGTCTTCCTTTCTGTGCGAGGGCTTTCTCTAGTTGCGGCAAGTGGGGGCCACTCTTCATTGCGGTGCGCAGGCCTCTCACTATTGTGGCCTCTCCTGTTGCGGAGCACAGGCTCCAGACGCGCAGGCTCAGTAATTGTGGCTCACGGGCCTAGTTGCTCCGCAGCATGTGGGATCCTCCCAGACCAGGGCTCGAACCCGTGTCCCCTGCATTGGCAGGCAGATTCTCAACCACTGTGACACCAGGGAAGCCCCATCCTTACTTTTTATTGAGACATACTAAATATCACCTGACTGATATTTGAGTACAATTCCCCTCCTCTTCCTCACTCTTTTTCCTCTCAGTCTCTCTCCTCTAAGATCATATTTGTTCACTAAATCACATTTATTTCTTACCTTCTCACTTTCCAGCAGTGGTTTGAAAAAGTCCCACCTGTTTCTTCTTAACTGGTCCAATTACATAGGCATGCAAAACACCCCCCCAACTTCCCTCACCTTTCCAAGGGAGAAATTACTCAATCTTAAAATCACTCATTCTAGTACAAATTTTGCCAGGTTTGGTCCCATATTCAACAATAGCATATCTGAAATAAAGTCCTTTTACAAACCAGCTTTTTATAAAATGGCATTATTTGATAAGCATTCTCTCCCCTGATATTATGTTTGTCTAAAAGCATAAAACTAAATAAATACGATTCAAACACTATATTAGGATGCACACTTAATATACTAGTCGCTATATTTTTTTTTAAGTGGTACAAACACAAAAGACCATTCTAAAGAAATGTCTCATTTTTCAGCACAACTTATAATCATTGGGAGTTACTTTAGTTAAATACTTTCTCATGGTATAACTAAAAGCAAAGAAGCATTAAGTCACTTTAACCTAGAACATCAGATATGTGCCCACAGTATTTTAAAAGGCTTTACCTATTCAGTAATAATTAAAAGTTTTTAAATATTCCAATTTTAGCCCATTTATAGATAACTAAGTGCAAAACATTGTAAATTGCAAGTAAAATTTGAGTTCCTTCCCATCAGATATATTTGTTAACAATTACATGTGCCTCTCCCACTTTTCTGTCCTAAAATCTTCAATGAAGTGTCTTCAACTACTTCCCATGACTAGATTTATTATATTGGAAAAATAACTTAACCCCTCTGATCCTCAATTTCTCATCTGTAAGATCAGGGGTTTGGGTTAGAAAACTACAAGACCCCTTCTAAATCTAAAATTCTGAGCCAATTAAAAATGACTGGACTTCCAAAATGATGTCCATTAGACTAGTGGAGAAGGGAGAGAAGGAAGACAACACACATTTATATTTAAATCTATATTTAAATCTAAAACTTCTTTTAACCAATTTAACTTGGCTAGTTATCCACGACTTTGAGGCGTGTAAGTTGAAGAAGTTCACGTGAAAACACGAATTCAACTTACTCAATCCAGTGATTACATGCAGATTTACTATGACTTTTCCCTTCCCACCAAAACGGGAAAACACTTAGGGCTGAATGAAGTAGGTACAACTGGCCTAATCTGATAACTGAAGTCTATTTGTAATCAAGGCCCAAGGTGTTAGCTATACCTGGCACTTTTCTCCTTATCCCCTTTAACCCCCAAGGCCGAACTACGGGTGACGAAGTCACCTCGGTTCAAAGTCTAGGGCTCCTCAGCTCAGGCAGGGAATGAACCAAGAAGTCAAAGTACCCAGAAGCGGTGATGGGGTGGGGTGGGGAAGGTAGATCGGCCGGGAGCGGAGGGTGGGGTGCTGGGGGAGATGCCCAAACAGCTGTTTTTCACCCGACTCCCATCTTTCGCACCTGATACAGGGCAGGTGGGTGAGGGGGCCAGGTTCCCAGGCCCAGACAGAACTAAGCAGAGGGTGGTGGGTGAGCGGGTGACAAGTTCAGGGTTCCAGGCAGCCCCGCCGGGCCGGGTCGCAGCCCCGGCGCACCCCGCCCGCCCCGGGGCACCAAGACGGCAGAGCAGGCACCACCCTTGAGACCCCGGCCCGCGGACCCGCCGCCGCACAGCCGCCCCTCCCCCGCCTCCCACTGAGCGCCCGCGGACCCCCAAGGGAGCCGAGAGGAGGCAGCCCTGAAGTGGATCCTTACCACAGAGCCACCACGTACGAGATCCGCGCCTGTCGCAGCCTCTGCCTTACAAAATCCGCCCTCTCCGCCGAGCCAGAGCAGCCGTGGCACCGCAATCAGGGCCGGCGCCGCCCCGCCCCCGGCCTCGGCGCAGAACTCTGCGGGACTAACATGGCTGGTGCCGCTTCTGCCACGTCAAAGGGGGGGGGGAGGGGCGGGGCGTGAGGGGGAGGGAGGGGGAGGGGACGGTTCTGGGGGCGGGGCGACCGGGCCAGGGAACTGAAGGGGAGGGTGCGGGACCAGGGCGGAGCGGGGGGAGGGGATGGGGAGGGGAAAAGGGAGGGGAAGAGGCGGGTACCAGAGCTGGAGGGGCGGGGTGACAATGACAAACCTAACAGGGGTACTCAGGAGGGGCGGGGAGGGGCGCGGGACCTGGTGGAACAGGAGCGCGAGGGTGGGGTGCGCCATGGCGCTCCGGTCCCCTCTCCCCGGAGCCATGGCGGATCCCACTCCCCGCGGGTCTCATGATGTGTGACCTTCTGTCGCCAGACTCCTCAGCTTGCTGAGAGAAATGGAGGTGTCCTCTAGGACAGTGGTCCCCAAACTTTCTGGCACGAGGGACCGGTTTTGTGGAAGATAATTTTTCAGGGGTGGAGGGGTAATGGTTCAGGCGGTAATGGGAGCGATGGGGAGCGGTGGATTAAGCGTCCATTACTCCGCGCTGCTCACCTCCTGCTGTGCAGCCGGGTTCCTAACAGGCCGCAGACAGGTGAGGGTGGGGGCTTGGGGACCCCTGCTCTAGGACATCCTCTCCTCTAGGGCCCGGGTTGATTCCAAGAAACACAGGCTGCATCGCCCCTGAAAAAGCAAAGTGAGAAGTTCGTTCTTTCACTTAGTGCAACAAACATTTACTGAACATCTATCTACTTTGTGCCAGCCACAGTAGCGATGCTGTGATACGATGTAGGCAAAACAGCCAAATGTCTGGTCTGGAAGAATTTATATACTATTTATACACTATTCATGTATTCCTAGTCAGTTTACCTCTTTCCTCCTACACTGCCTCTGCCACCTCTCCCCCTACACACACACACACACACACACACACACAAACATACACACACACTACAATCTTTGGCTGATTAATCTTGATGTGTTTTCTGCTCTCTTTCCAAGAAAAGAACTGAGCAAAATAGGACAGACAGAAACTGGTTGGAAAGGCATTCGAGCTTGGTGGTCTCAGGCAACCCCACCCTTCAGTGAGGGGTTGCTCACGGAATTATTTCCAGATAGGACAACACCTAAAATCCTGCAAAGCTTAGCCCTATAAGCATTTTATGGAATAGAGAAAAAGATCAATTTTTTGTTCTTCCAAGCTTATATTCACAAGAAATAAGTTATGCAGCAAACATATATTTTACTTCCTCTAAGCTTGTTTTGTAAGGTAAAAGAATATGAGTTTGCTTATCAAATTTTAATACAATCCTGAAGAGGAAATGGGAATCAAAAGCCAAAATTCTGTATAGGCCTGCAAATAAAGTGGGCTCAGGATACTACCTTAACAAGGATTCCTGGCTGAAAGTACAGCAAGTAAATAGCTGTAGACAATGATATAAAGGTGGAATAAGGACAGTCGCAAAAAGAAACAAGATCTAGGAATGAGTAGGGTAAATAGACATAGATGAGAGGATCCACCGGGATCCTGGAATTCAGTGAGGAATACACCAAAGTATAGCACCTTCGGTAATTTCATTCATTTTATGGTCCCCAGAAAGGGATCTTTGCCGTCCAGCTCAATGAAGTCTAAGAAGTCATAATGCCTATGTTTTCAGCTGAACAAAAGACTTTTGTTTCCTATTACAATGAAATAAATGCTATGATGGGTAACAAGTTCATTCATATGTCTTTATGTGCTTAAAGGTGAATGAGTTTAAGAGTTTAACCCTTGTACATATCATCAGGATCTATTAGACCCAACTTTAGTTTTCTGAGATTTCCTCTTTTGGGAGTACTATTTGTAAGGATTGATTTTTTTCATGACTTTTATTCTTTCTTAAAGGTCTTCCAAAAAACAAAGAGAAAACTTATTTTTAAAAAAAATAGGATAAAACTTACTCTATTTACAGTGGTCATATGGGTCCTTTGGACTCTTGTAAATCTAGGATACATCATGGAATCTTACTGATCTTATTTTTCCTATGTCTTGCAACATTCTCCTACTTCATCATCCATGGAATTATTTCATCATTACTCATTAATTGTTCCAAACCATGCTTCAAAATATACTAAAATAATAAGAAAATGGAAAATGATAGAATTACCTAAGATGATAAAATAGTGAAGTAAGTCATCACTATTGCATTATCCTTCAGATTTCTTTTTGCAATGCTCAAAGTACTGCAGCATCTTTCTAGATCTTTGTACTATGCTTTAGCTCTCATTGAATATAGTTGAGAATTCAGAATTCAGAAGATTAATGCAGAGATAGAGAACAGCAGTCTAGACCCTAATAATCTTAAACTAGGAATCTTTAGATGACCACCTCCTAAATGAATTTTTCAAACTCAAGAATTAATGTACTGGACTGAATGTCAATATTATGACATAGTATGAGTGTGTTTCATGTTTGGTAATTGCAATCATTGTTGCTTTTGTTGTGGTCATCCACGTACAATGCTTGGTGTCAGTCTATTTATCTCTTGTAAAAATAAAATACAGTGTGTGTGTGTGAAAAAAAAAAGAATTAATGAGTTAACAATATATTTCTAAGGACAAAAAGAAAATGTGGTATTCTCATCTACTTACTCATTCAAAAGGAATAACTTCATTCCACAAGATTTTGCAGCAAACATCTGGATGATCTCATTTTGCTAAGAGCACATATGATAGTATTCTTTCACCTTTTATGATGTTTATATGGATACATTTACTTGATATGATTCTTAAGTGCACAAATGCTAGTTGCAGTTGTGTATACAAAGATGATAAGAAGGAAATAGATAATCTAGAAATTAAAAATTCTTTGAGTTGATCATTTATAAAACTAAAAATACAAATGTTTTGCAACTAGGTAGCAAAGAAGATGGCTGTCCTCTCTTCAACAAAATGATGAGCCTTTAAAGGTTTCAAAAAATTCTTCAAGTCTTGTATTTTGATAATGCAACTGCAAAAAGAACCAGAAGCAACAATAAGCTAGTATGTAGTAGTGATGTATTTGGAATCTGCAGTCACTATTTACAAGATGAGTATGCTCCAGACTCAGCATCATGGGTAATGTGTAGGTAGTTGCATTTAGAGGACATTGCCCATTTTGGATATATCTTCAAAACCAGGAAAATATGGAATAAAAACTAGGGTTTTCTATGTTCAGATACTTACTTAAATGTCCAATAAAGTTGTTTTTCATTATCCCTTTACTCTTTTTTTATAACAGCTTTATTGAATATCCCTTTACTCTGTGTATAAATTATTCATGAAATGACTTAAAGATATAAAAATTAGAAAGGATCCATTGGACCCAGATGGTAAATGGTAAAGACTAGTTTTTCGAATATACTGAAAGTTAAGAGGTTTTGATCTGAAGAAGAATAGAGAGAGAATGGAAAATTTCTTTTTTTTTTTAATTGAAGTATAGTTGATTTACAATGTTATGTTAGTTTCTGGTCTGTTGTCAAGCAAAGTGATTCACATATATATATAATATATATACAATATATATTTGTATACGTATATGTATTCTTTTGATTAGGTCAGTCTGACCTAAGAAAAAATTGGTAAAATTTATGTCAGAGAATGTTTTGCCTATGTTCTCTTCTAGGACTTTAATGGTGTCATGTCTTATATTTAAGTCTTTAAGCCATTTTGAGTTTATTTTTGTGTATGGTGTGAGGGTGTGTTCTAATTTCATTGATTTACATGCTGCTGTCCAGCCTTCCCAACACCACTTGCTTAAGAGACTGTCTTTTCCCCATTGTATAGTCTTGCCTCCTTTGTCAAAGATCGATTAACCATAGATGTGTGGGTTTATTTCTGGGCTCTCTATTCTGTTCCATTGATCCACATGTCTGTTTTTGTGCTAATACCACACTGTTTTGATTACTATAGCTTTGTAGTATTGTCTGAAGTCTGAGAAGGTTATGCCTGCAGCTTTGTTCTTTTGCCAGGATTGCTGGTCTTTTACAGTCCCATATAAATTTTAGAATTATTTGTTCTAGTTCTGTGGAAAATGTAATTGGTAATTTGATAGGTATTGCATTAAATCTGTAGATTGCTTTGGGTAGTATGGCCATTTTAGAGAATGGAAAATTTCTTGAGCTCCTGAGAAAGGAGTCAGACTATGAATTGGGAAAAGGGAGAAACTCCAAAAACAATATTTATTGGCTTTCTTTTTTTTTTAATTAATTAATTTATTTATTTGGCTGTGCCCAGTCTTAGTTGAGGCACACAGGATCTTAGCTGCCTTGTGTGGGATCTTTAGTTGCAGCATGCGGGATCTAGTTCCTTGACCAGGGATCGAACCCGGACCCCTGCATTGGGAGCGCAGAGTCTTAACCGTTGGACCACCAGGGAAGTCCCTTTACTGGCTTTCTAACTTAATTATAGACATCCCTGGACCAAAGCATTTTAGATCAATCTGTGAACCTGAAGGATTCTTGTTAAACATTTGCCAACATGCAACTGATTATAATTTTGCTTTCAGTTACACCACCTTGTGCAGGTCCAGGCACAAAATGATTGTTCCCTAAGTATTCATGAATTGAGCATGAAAACCTAAACAATTATAAAACATTGTTTTTATCATCATCATTTTTATGTATTTGGATGGTAAAACTATAAAATCTGACATAAGTCCACCCCCCAGAAAAAGTCTTTTTTTTAAAGCAAATACTCCTAAGATAATTACTTCTTCAAACTGGTATTCTTGAAAATGCCAGAGAATATTAAAAAGAGAGAGACAGGGAGAGGTCCTGTGGTCAAATACCAGTTAAATTATGTAAAATAGGTCTCTTGACTTGTCAAGAGTTTTAATATGCTAATATTCATTGTGAATATTTAAGAGTGGCATTTGCATACATTTCCCAAAGATATTTGACCTTGGAACTTTTTTTCAGGGACTATCTGGGGGCAAGTATTCTAAACAACCTATGACTTTGTCTTCAGTCATTAATCACATCAATCACAAGTTAATGTGTAACAGCCAGTATTTTCCTTCCTACTTTTCAATCCACAGATGTTTCTAAACTGGAGATTCTAGTATTACACAGTCAGGTGAAGTATGATAATGCAAATTCCTTGGAATTTTATATGGTCAACACCAGATGGAGCTTTAGCCTCTACTTTTTGGTTCAATCCAGTTTCTGGTTTTGGGTTTTTTTGTTTGTTTGCTTTTGTTTTTGTCCCCGCCCAGGGACTGACCCCCGGCCATGACAGTGAAAGCGCCAAATCCTAACCACTAGACCACCAGGGAATAAATAAAGCATTTGCAGTTTTTTCTAAGATGGATTCTCTTCCATTTGTTCAGATAGTGACATTATAAGGCACTAGCCAACTATTTTTGGACTACTCACTACAAAGAGTAATACTCAGCATCGGCAGAGTGTCAAGTCCATATATATGATATCTGTCTGGTGTTGTAGTCTGCACACACAATGACTACAATCATATCAGGTATAATAATAGTAAATAAGACTAATAAATTACACATAAATTCAACAACAACAACAAAAAAACAAAAAACAAAAAAAAACCCAATCAAAAAATGGGCAGAAGGGACTTCCCTGGTGGTGCAGTGGTTAAGAATTCTCCTGCCAATACAGGGGACACTGGTTCAAGCCCTGCTCTGGGAAGATCCCACATGCCATGGAGCAACTAATCCCATGCACCACAACTACTGAGCCTGTGCTCTAGACCCCATGAGCCACAACTACTGAGCCCGTGCCACAACTACCAATCCCATGTGCCTAGAGCCTGTGCTCCACAACAAGAGAAGCCACCGCAATGAGAAGCCCATGCACCACAATGAAGAGCAGCCCCCACTCGCCGCAACTAAAAAAAGCCCACGCGCAGCAACGAAGACCCAACGCAGCCAAAAATAAATAATATAGGGACTTCCCTGGTGGTGCAGAGGTTAAGAATCCGCTTGCCAATGCAGGGGACATAGGTTCGAGCCCTGGTCCGGGAAGATCCCACACGCCACGGAGCAACGAAGCCCGTGCGCCACAACTACTGAGCCTGTGCTCTAGAGCCCGCCCGCCACAACTACTGTGCCCGCGCGCCACAACTACTGAAGTCCGCATGCCTAGAGCCTGTGCTCCGCAACAAGCCACCGCAATGAGAAGCCTGCGCACTGCAATGAAGAGTAGCCCCCGCTTGCCGCAAATAGAGAAAGCCCGTGCGCAGCAGGGAAAACCCAACGCAGCCAAAAATAAAAATAAATAAAATAAATAAATTTTAAAGAATTTCTAGCTCTTGTTCAAACAGCAATTGCTTCTATTCCACAGAGTGCCCCACCAGTATTATACTCCAATACCATTTCATTCTGCCACTCTGACCAACTCCAGAATTATTACTGAGTTCATTTAATCAAACTAAACAAATGAAATCCTATGATCTGCTCTTAAACCATTTATAGCTAAAGAAACAAAACATGGTTATCTACTAACAGTTTTTTCCTTTTCTTTTTATCTAATGTTTATTTGATTTGTAAAGAACATGAGAATTATTAAAACCATGTAGCAAAGAAGGGAACTCCTACTTTAAAAGGAAGGAGCTAGATTTGTATTTTTACTTTAAAAGAGGAGTAAAGTTTTGGGTTTTGGGTTCCATAATTAAACTAGACTTCACCTTAATTTTCTGGCATCAGTGAGCTTTGTTGGATCTGGACCCCAAAGCCTAAGAACAGCATTCTCAGACAGAGGTAAAGAGACTGACTCTGCTCATGCCCAGAGGGTGTGACCTAAGACTAGGATCCCCTTGCGTCTAACTTAATTGCCTCTCTAATCTACGACCAGTGGGTCATAAAGCCTCTCATTTGTGCTGAGCTGCATCTTGTGGAGCATAGTAATTTTTAGAGCAATGGTTCATAAGTCTGACCACCCAAGATAGAATCTCAGCTCCATCTACTTCCTACTTGTATGACCTGGGCATGGTATGTAACATTTTCTGAGCCAGTTTCTTCATCTGAAAATAGAGATAACAATCATACTTACCACTTAGAATAACAATACATTGTGAGGATTGAATGTGATAATCTATATAAAACATTTAGCCCCATATCGCCCTAGGAAAGAAAAAAGCAGCTTCTGAGAGCCTGAAATTGGCCTGGCTCTATCAGTTGGCCCCAGCTGTTGTTAGGAGCTGCCCGGGCACTCACAGCCAGGCCACATTATTCTTTTGTTGAACCTAAGCCATATCACAGCACACCAACATCAGACAAGAACACTCAGGAACCCTGAAGGATCATGACAAAAACAAGACCACTCTGTAATCGTGCCTCTGAAGTCTGACAAAATCAGGAAGATTGTCCAAACCACAAAATGACCGAATACCTCCCTAACCTGGCTAATATGAGTGACTGCTGCTTCTTTACCAATTACACCATTAGCTTCCCTTCTTTCTTCTACTTTCTAGATGAGTGATTAAAATACCTAATCACAGAATTTGTCAAGTGTTCAGATGAGCCGAAGAGAGAACTGAGCTTCCAGGTGTCAGAGAAGCCAATCAAAGCAACAATGAACCAAAATGAATGCAAAAGTGAAGCCCGTAATCACTTACTGTGATTGTATAAGCAAGAGTCTAAACCTGGTGAAAGCACAGACTCCCCCTGTTCCATTACCGCCATGGAATGGCATGACTGGTTGAGGGTCATCTCACGGTTGAGGGTTTCCCAAACAAAAGACTCCTGCAGATTTATGGAACTGGGGGTGGGGATGGGAAAAGTACTGGGTACTGACCCAGAGAGGTGAAGTTTCCCGTGAAGGAGACCTCCAAGTGGAAACACCTGAGCTAGGAATGCAGCAATGCATTAGAGCATGGCTGGCTAGGGAGGGCTGGGTTGTTGACTGCAATTCCCTTCAGAGACTGCAATGCATTGAATGGGAGCATCAAGTCTGGTGTGGCGAGGGCAGGTTTCCCTGTGAAGCCTGCCAGGTAAAGCCTTTGTAATTGCGTATAGTCAGGCCTAAAAAAAGTCACACATAGGTTTTTAACCAGGAGCTGGACTCCTCAGAATTATCCCCATTTCCTGACAGCAAAGCTCCACTGTCCCCAGATCACCGAATAAAGCTCAATGCTTACCATAGTGCCTGACACATAATAGAAAACTGATAAACATTAATTGGATGACTGAATTTATTAAAGTTTAACGGCATAAAGAGGCAAGTGAAATTTTAGATTGTAGCCAAGGAGAAAAGAACTGACAAAATATGGTAATGTAGGAGAAATTCTAGGGTAGTAAATCTTAAAGAATAGGGAGGGAAAAGATTAAATGGATGGGCTAAGCTATGTTTCTCATTTGGAATACTTCTTAAAGATCTCAATTTCAGAGTCCTACAACCAATAAACAGACTCAGAAACTCTGGAGGAAGAGAGTTATAGGACACAGGAGTCTGTATTTTAAATAATTTCTTCCAGATAATTCTTATATACACTAACATTTGAAAATAACTGAGCTGCTTAAAGGGATATAAAATACAGGGACAAATTTTTCATTTAGCTCTGTAATTTTGACTTAGCAGATGCCATCATCGTCAATAAACAGTCATTGAGCTCTGTTCTCACAACCTTCATACTACTCCTACAGCCAACCACCAATGTGAGAAACACTGAAACACAAAAGTCTTTCCAATGTAAACTGAGAAGTGAGGGGAAATCTTTGAAAACGGGGCACCGGAACCAGTTTGGTATCTTAGGAATAGTTCTTCCTAGAAGGAGATTAAATGAAATGGTTATTATAGTTTTAGAAGTTCAGCTTTCTAAAAATTAAGTTTTTTTCAGAATAACTTAATCAACCAAATATAGTTTCTTCTCAACTGTCCCATATCTAACTGAAACATTCAAAAATACTTAGTGCAATTTCCAATTTATAACCATATTTAAAATGTGTTCCAATGTTCATTCCTTAATTCTTTTAAGTCAGATTAGTTTTAAAGAGTAGAAAGTAACCCTTATAGATTTTTATTTTCCTCTCTCTTGAATGAATTTATTCCTGTGTATTTAAGTTTCTAGAACCATTTCAGAATCAATGATGTACTTTATAACTCACATTTTCTTTTGAAATAGATTTTCTTAATATTTCCCAGGACAACCTTTGTTCCATTCTGCTATTCCTCCCCTTGTTCCCTTCATCCCTGTGTAGTTCTGCCACGCACTTATACATGGAGTCCAATATTAAGAATTGTTCCCTTGTGGTTGGTCTACTAGGTTCTTTTCTCCAGAAAAATGGGGATAAATTGCTAATAAGCTAGTTTCAAAAAAAAAAAAGTATTTGTAGGAAAATCCAGAAATGACACAGTTTACTTTTTCTAATTTGTTCCATTTGTTCTTAATCATTACCAAAACGTTTGGTGACAGTATTTCTCCATATTTCTTGCTAATAAGCTAGTTTCAAAAATATATATATATTTGTACATATATATATATTTGTAGGAAAGTCCAGAAATGACACACTGTTTACTTTTTCTAATTTGTTCTTGATCATTACCAAAACGTTTGGTGACAGGAGCATTTCTCCATATTTCTTATAAGCTTGTTTCTTCCAAAATCAGTAAAATTTTTAACCAAATAATTTTCTAGTTTGACTGCAGCCTGGCAGTTTCTTTCCAAGTCTCCCAATTGTTTAGTTACCATTCATAAGCACTAATTCTTTAGCTCTTAACCTAAGGACTGTCCTTACTTTGTCTCCAATTTAGAAAGTTACATTCTGGTTTTGAAATCAATTGCTTGCAAGCTAAAGACAGTGCTTTAAGAAAAAGAAAAAAAAAAAGCCTTAAAAACAAACAAACCTTAGAAAACAAGTCAATTGTATTCACTCACAGCTTGTTAAGAAAAACTGAGATATAGTACTGTCATTGTTTCTTGCAATTTGTGACCCAGCACAAGTTAACTTAATCCATTTCTGCCTTGTTTCCTCACCTGCAAAATGGAAATAAAGTACCCCCTCACAAGATTGGCCCTAAGATTAATAATGATAATAACTTCTAGGTGTTGGCATTAACTTTATTCTTTGCACTAAGGAAAGAGATATTTCTGAAAAAGTGATGGCTACTCTAGTAGTAATATTCACTTCAGATAAATATAAAGTGATCTTTGGCGCAGCCAAGCACAAGAAATTCCTCTGGGAAATTAATTTTACATTAATTTGGCGTCAGATAAATCTGAGTTGGAATTGGTTTTCCTCTTTCGGAGAAAGTTACGATTGTAGTACTTAACCCCTCTTTCGGTCGATTTCCTCCCCTACAAAACCTGGATAATACCGCTTACGTCAAAAGGTTGTAAAAATTAAACGAGGAAATGCATGAGCTGCGTCTACCAGCGGTTTACGAATTTAGAGCTCAATAAATGATAATCACAGTAACCTGGTCATTAATTTAAAAAACATTTAAAGCTCCCTCACTACTAGGGATGCACAAAAGTTAATAACCCTCAGTCTTAGAAGAGTATAGAGCGTAATACCCAGAAAAACTTCCGAACTACTTTTACGAGGAACTAACCCTGCAGTCTTCATTACCCCACCGGAGCCTTAACCTTACGAAAATCAGCAGGTTCGCTCATGCGCAGTTACACCCCCTAAGCCCAGCCTCTTGCTCAACACCGCGCCAAAGGTGCCAACATGTGCGCCTGCGCTGTGACCCAGACCTGGCGCATGCGCTGGGTGGGACAGGCCGGATTGAAAACTATGGCGTGGGTACCTGCGGAATCTGCGGTGGAAGAGTTGATGCCCCGGCTGTTGCCAGTAGAGCCCTGCGACTTGACAGACAGTTTTGATCCCAACGTACCTCCGAGGACTCCCCAAGAATACCTAAGGCGGGTCCAGTGAGTGATTTGACCCTTTGCGGGTGGGCTGGTTGTCCTTCCGCCCCTGGGCACAGCGCCCAGTGCCTGGCTCGACCCTTAAGTGTGATAAAGCCCCACCTCTGTTCCCGTCCCCCATCCACTGTCGGAACAAGATTCCTTGATTACATCTTTGCGTGAGCGAGTTTCTATGAACTTAACTTTGTTAAACCTGATTACTTGTGACAAGATAGGTGCTCTTAGATTTCTTCCACATAAGATATCTTGCTTTCAGTCAACATAATTTCAGAAATACATTGTTTAGTACTTCGATTGCAATTCTGAACTTTTTTTCTGATTTAATAATGAACCGTAGAAGTGGATCGCTTGTTTTACTACACATGAACAATAGTAATCACGTTTTTTGTACTTATTTCTTATTTGTAGGATCGAAGCAGCTCAATGTCCAGATGTTGTGGTAGCTCAAATTGACCCAAAGAAGTTGAAAAGGAAGCAAAGTGTGAATATTTCTGTGAGTTTTATTACCCGTCGGGATTTTTTTTTCCCTCCCACAAATTAAAAGACCAAGGCTCTCCTATAGTGCCAGACAGTATCAGACAGTATCAGTTACGATGTAGGTAAGATTTGATTACTCCGTACTAAGTTGTACTTTTCCCCCCAAAAGGACAGCTGGCATTTACTGCCTCCAGAGAGGCTTTCAGTAACCCTGGCATTCTTGGAGATTTGCTCATAATACTTAAGGAACATGATCCAGTCCTAAAGGAGTCTTTCAATAGGTTACTTATGCTATCCTTTATTTTTAAGGTACCTTTTTTTCAGTTCATAATTAGTATCAGGCTGATGTTTAATCTTAGTGTAGTTTGCATGTTTTGAATTTGACTGGGTTTTGTTTTTTAAAAATAGAAACCCAAATATCACACTTTTCTACCTACTTGCCCACTGTGAACATTTTCATTCATTTATTTATCCAACACATATTTTACTAAACAACTGTATTGTGGGAATACAACAGAGGATGAGACAGAAAATGTCCCTACCCTTGTGGAGTTTACGTTCTCCTGAGGAAGATGGTAAAAAAAACCAAATTAATTACATACTGCGACCATTGTTGTGAAAAAAAGTAACATACAATGACCAATAAGTAACTGGGAGAACTACTTTAGATAGAGTAGCCACAGAAGGTCTGTTTTAGGAGGTGCTATTTAACCAAAGGTGGAAGGAGAGCAGCAGTTTTTAAATTGTGATAATTCCTTTTTCTTTTATGTTCTAAGTAATTCCTTTATCTGATGTTTATAATCAGGAGGTTTAAATTCAGACACTATAATGTTTCATATAATTCCTTTCCAGAAGTTTTTAGTTGATGGAAGATGATATCTTGTATATCTGGCTTTTAAAAAGTGACCACATTAAGTTTTATTTCAAGGCAGTATGTGATCAGTTGTGACCTCTGTGCTGTTTTGGAAAGTAGAAGTAGCCCTTATAAAGTCAAGCATCTGAAATTATTTGAGTACGTTCTGCTCATACCAAAATTCTTTATTTGGTTTATATCTCTCTTTGTTTCAAACTGTTTTGCTATTATATTCAGTAGAAAGGTAGGACTAGATTATACCTTCGAGTCTCATGTCATGTGGATTTCTTAGAAACTCCAACTATAAACCATTCCAGGTTGCTCTTACTAAAGTGACTATATAAGAGTCTTTTCCTAATGTTTTAAACTCAGACGTAAATAGTAAAGTGAGTTGCCTCCTTTTTTACATCTGCAAAAAATACTGTCTTTCTTGTATCGTCTTATTCGCTTTATTATTCACTTTTCATCTTGATTCTGCTTTTACTTTGCAGAGGTATGAGATTCTAGTTATAACACTAACATTGATTCTAACATTTATGAACTGATCTCTAGCTTTCAGGATGCCAACCTGCTCCTGAAGGATATTCCCCCACTCTTCAGTGGCAACAGCAGCAAGTGGCACAGTTTTCAACTGTTCGGCAGGTAGGTGTACTTTAATCATTTAATCAAATTAAACCCCTCCCTCCCTCAGACTTATTTCTGTTCTTAGACTGTAGCTGGAAAAATTTGGGTTTCTAGTGTATAAAGATAAGAATATTCATGAATCAATTACCAAATTATTATAATCATTAGACATAATACAGTTGAACATATTTTCCAAGTTTTAGAATTGTTAGAATGTTGTGCAGCAATTGCTTTCTTTTGAGTTATCCATTCTCTGAAGATCATTTGTCTACTTTATCTTCCTTTAGAGTGTGAACAGACATAGAAGTCACTGGAAATCACAGCAGTTGGATAGTAATGTGACCATGGTATGTAAGTTTCTCTGTTTAGATTGTACAGTGTATAACTATTTGATATAGTCTGTATTTACTTCCAGTTCTTAAAGATTCACTTGCTTAATCCATATTATTTTCATTCTCTCCCATCTATCATTAATAGTAACAGTTCCATTATCTTAGTAGCCTGAAAAGGATAGAGTCAGTAATGCAAGTTATTTTTATGACAGTTTTAATCTACATCTTGAGAGACTTTGGATCGGTCTTTACAAGTTTTTAAAGGTTCTTCTAGACATTTGCTTTTTAGGAAATTAAATACATTTTCAGTATTTACAAAAAGATTGAATAAAGGCATATTGGATTTTCCTCATGAGGTAATGGTGCCAGTATCAGTGAGTGACATTTTAGTAAAGCTGGTCATGCTTACTGGAAAGTAGTATTTCTTACTTTATCATCCTAGATATAATTTTAAGCTTTTTAGTAAATATGCTATATGTGGACTACTGTATAAAAAGGGTGTTGGGGAAGAGGTGGATACATTGTTCCAGGACAATACTTTTAACCTTTTAGGGAGTCTTATAGTTTTCCTGAGAATCAAATGAAAGGTATTTATTTTCAGAGGGAAAAAATGTACCTATGCATACAATTTTGCTCACAGTTTCACGTGGTTCACAGATTTCAGATTTTAGAAGCTTCTTCTAGGCAGTGCTTCCTAACATCTTTTATGCGATGACACATTGGGATAAATGGAAGAGGCTGCTCCCATAGCCTAAACTACCAGCTGAAAGCTAAGAGATTCAGTGTAACCTCTCTATATGCTTCTGTATACCAGTTGGAAGCTCTGCTCTAGGAAAAGTGTGGTAGACACTAACATCACTTGCCCAAGATCATTTAACTCATAAAAGGTATAACTGAGATTCAGACTGAACTTTGTCTGACTCTAAAGCCTTTCACTGTGCTGTGAGGCCTCCTAGTAAGAAGAGGGAGAGGGCAGTAGGTAGGTAGATATATTTTTTCTTGCTCAGTCTAAGGACTTTTGGGTACCTACTTACTAATTCAAAAAGAAGCTCATCAGTAACATTATGACAATATAATTTTGTCAAGAAAGAAATGACTGAACATAATTGATTCAATAAATGAGGATCATCCATCAAAACAGTAGACTATTACATAGCAATAACATATGTTCATCATGGCAGATGTAAACATTATGTAAATAATAAAATGAATTTTTAAAGCATGCTCTGATAGCAACTATGTAAATATGAACATTGATTGATCAATTGATCCAATCATTTATTAAGCACCCACTATATTTAATAATTAGGGTTTTCAATGCTACCTGAAGCAGAAACAGTCTCTGACCAGTGGAGTAATGGGAAAAGATGAATTGTTCCAGGACAATGGGTTTTTACGTTTTAGGGGTCTCATATTCATTCTGAGAATCTAATGAGAGCTGTTTATCCTCGGGGTGGGGGAAAAACTGCACATATATGTAAAATAATTTGCAAGGTGATGTGCCCAAATAAACCCATTGTTCTGTTAACTGAATCACACCTGAAACTAACACAATATTGTAAATTAACTATACTTAAATAAACAAATAAATTTTTTAGGAAAAAATTTTTAATTGTTCTGTTAAGGTAGCCATATTGAACTGAATGGTCCTACTTTTTTTCATCTGACAATGTAGAATAAATCTACTCCTTCTTTAATTGGACAGCCCTTTCAGTATGTGGGGTATGTAATCATGTCTCCTTCCATGGGATGAACATACTTCATTCTTGTAATCATTCTTAGTGTATTTTTTTTTCCATACCAATTTCCATCTTTATCACCTTCCTTTGAACACATTCTTGCTTGTCAGTGTCCATTAAAGTATGATCCAAACTAAACATGTCCCATCTATGGTGTGACCTCTTGGGTACTGTGTTGGTTGGCTAGGGCTGCCATAACAAAACACCACAGACCTGGTGGCTTAACAGACAGTAATTTATTTTCTCACCGCTTTGTGGGCTAGAAGTCTAAGATCAAGGTGTAAGTGGGTCTCTCTCAAGGCCTCTCTCTTTGGCTTGCAGGTGGCCGTCTCCTTGCTGTGCCCTCACATGGTCTTCTGTGTGCACGCCCATCCCTAATGTCTCTGTGTCCAGACTTCCTCTTCTTCCAGGGACACTGGTCAGATTGGCTTCGGACCCAACCTAACCACCTCATTTTAACTTAATCACAGCTATAAAGGCCCAGTCTCCCAATAATCCTATTCTGGAGGTTAGGGCTTCAACATACAGATTTTGGGGGTACACAGTTCACTCCATAACAGGCACTGTATCTTTGTGTTGAGGTGGTGGGAATATGGAGGAATCCTCACTTCTTTTTTCACTGCTCAGTATAAAAAAAAAATACATAGGAGTAAGTAAGTTCTTTTTTTTTTCTTTTAGCCAAAATCTGAAGATGAAGAAGGCTGGAAAAAATTTTGTCTGGGTGAGAGGTTATATGCTGAAGGGGCTGTTGCACCAGCTGCAAGTGAAAGTCCTGGAATTGATTATGTACAAGTAGGTGATAATGTGGCTAAACAAACAAAAAAAGGTCATAATTTTGGTTCATGATTTAGTATAAAGACTCAGCAAACTACAACCTAGGGCAAATCCAGTGTGCAGATTTTTTTCGTATAGTCATGAGCTAAACATAAAAACATAATGGTTTTTATGTTTTTAAAGGGTTGTTTAAAAATAAATAAATAAATAATATGTGACTGAGACAGTGTGTACCCTACAAAGCCTAAAATATTTACTTTCTGGCTCTCTACAGAAAATATTTGCCAGTATTTTCTCTTAGTTTATTGGCTTTTTGACTTAAAAATTGGCAGCCTAGTTTCTAAAACAATGTGTTTTAGCTGTTTAATAATTTTGTGAGTTAGGATTTTTTTTTTTAATTTTTATTTATTTATTTATTTATGTCTGCGTTGGGTCTTCGTTGCTGCGCGGGGGCTTTCTCTAGTTGCGGCGAGCGGGGGCTACTCTTCGTTGCTGTGCGTGGGCTTCTCATTGTGGTGGCTTCTTTTGTTGCGGAGCACAGGCTCTAAGTGCGCAGGCTTCAGTAGTTGTGGCACATGGGCTCTAGAGCAGAGGCTCAGTAGTTATGACGCACGGGCTTAGTTGTTCCACGGCATGTGGGATCTTCCCGGACCAGGGCTCGAACCTGTGTCCCCTGCGTTGGCAGGCAGATTCTTAACCACTGCGCCACCAGGGAAGTCCCAGGATTCTTTTTTTTTAATGATTAGACGTGGGTCAAATAATGAGTTATGAGTAGTCAGGGAAACAAAGGAAAACATATGACACAATTAGGTATTTAAAAATGCTTAGTAAATTGCATATTCTGGAGGTAAAATGCTGAGGGTATATTTAAATTTCACATGGCTTTATTTTAATCATAAATTATGTGGCCAGCTGCTTCTTGTCCTTCAGGATTCACCTGCCCTCAAGTTTGCAGATGTTCTTATGGAACCCACTGCACACATCTGCATTACTGGTAACTCCCTATACTATGTTGTTCTGTTCTGTTGAATAGGTATTTATTGTTTTCTATGTGGTGCTACATTGTGTTTTTCCCATTTAAAATTAGTTTATCCTGCGAATGTAAACCCTCCAAAAATCACTAAAAAAGACCAAGACCCCAGTTAAAAAAAAAAGGCAATGGATATAAAGAGACATCTCAGAAGAAGGAAATACAAATTGTTCTTATAATGGAAGATGCCCAAACTCACTTATAATAAAAATGTTGCTTGTAACTCCACTGAGCTGGCATTTTTCAGATAACATATTGGTAAAGAAAGTTTGACACACTGTGTTAACAAGGGCTGGGAAAACGGGCCCTCTTACACATGTGGTGGGAGTGTAGACAGATTCAGATCTCTAAGGGAGCTAATTTAACACTATTTCTTATACAACATATGTTCTTTTGTATAATATCCCTAATGTATGTTACATTTCAAAATGTTTTAATTTGACAAAGAATTAATATATATTTATTTAGTTTGTTATTACAAAATACATACAAGTGAAATATATACCACATGAAAGAACCATTTAAGGACACAAGAGTTTAATGCATGTCCTCTTCAGTTTCTCACAAGTCAGTACTGTTTTCATAATCAAGGCTCCCAACATTTAACTCCAAAGTACTTTTTAGTTGAAGCAGATTAGTTTTGAAAGAACTCATTCAAGTGCCCTTAATTCCTGAAAATGTTAGCTTTAGCTAAAGATTTTAAAAGTGTGTACAACATATTAATATCATAATATCATTTTTTTCAATTTCATGCTTTAACATACTAATTACTAAAATCATTATTTTTAAATTTACATATTCAAATTTCAAGACATTATTTTCTTGGGCATTACCAACATAATAGTTCATGGAATGTTTTATTGTAATGGACAATGAAAGAATTTACTTTTATCTATTTTTTGTTTTTAAAAAACAGTGTGTTGAGAAATTCACCAGTTTGAAAAAAATGCACCCCCTGCCCCCATAATACCATTTAGTAAATTTCAGTCTCATTTTTCTTTCAGATTGGTTTTCCTCCCTTGCTTAGTATTGTTAGCAGAATGAATCAGGTAAAATCTAATAAGAATTTATGCCTTCTTTTGTTTGCAATGTTTGTTAAGGTATTTTAATACATTTACTGAATATTTACAGTATGCAAGACCCTGTCCTAAACTCTTTAACAGTTCTTATTTAATCCTTACTACAACCCTATATGGGAAATTATTATTAATATCCATTTTTTAATAGAGGGGGAAACAAAATTGGAGATTAAGTTACTTGCAGGTGGTTTTTCAGCAAGTTTTAATGGCAACACTGGAATTCAATCCCAGGTTGATCTAATTTCAGAACTCATGCTCTTGATCATGGTGCTAAACTAGTCATATGTACACATTTCAGTTATAAGTCTTAGATTCTGAGGTTTGAAATAAATACTAAGGTTAGATTGCTATTTCTAGTTCCAGATGTCCTACACACTTCATTAAGAATGAAATTTGAATTTCTTGGATCAAAAGGGGAGAAATATGGATTTTGGTTCTTCAGTCTTCAGAGCTAGGAACTCTGTTATCCATTTAAAGAGCAAATGAAAACTTTGATTGTTTTGCATTCACATAGCATTGGGTACCCTTGGAAGATAACAGTCATACTCTATTGTAAATCATACACTGGCTGACAGTTTTACTTACTTGATCATTTACATTAAGGTACTGGAGTAGTTATACTAAATTTGATGAGAGTGATTTCTGTAAGTGTCCATCTATATTTGAATAAGCCCGTGAATATTTTCAACAGTTGGATAATTCTATCTATATAGCTTAAAACTGATCTTTCTCTAGCTAACTTTATCTTTAGATTTGTACTCTGATTTAATGAGAATAAGCTGAAGATATTTATGCAAAGGGTTTTTTTTAAGAGTATGTGGAATTTTTTTTAAAGTAGTTCTGAACTAAATTAGTAGTTACAAACTAAATCCTAGGATTTAAACCAAGGTATTGATAATTGAAAGTATATAAGAATATTTGTCTACAAAGCCTCTTCTCACTGAGTGTGCCATCTAATCAAATTACTAAATAGAGTCACAGGTTTCTCTGGAAACCTAAAGAATGAGGCCATTTTAAACACAGAAGTTGCTTTCTAACTGAACTTAATGAAACTCAAGTTGAACTTGTTAGTGTTGTATTACTAATACTGTTCTTTCATCTCTTTCCCCCCTTTTTTTAGGCAACAGTAACTAGTGTCTTGGAATATCTGAGTAATTGGTTTGGAGAAAGAGACTTTACTCCAGAATTGGTAGTACTGCATCTTTTTCTTTTCATAATGCAGACAAAATTTATATACTTATATATAAGATATGGCTCTACATTATTTATGTATAGGTATTATACATATACATACAACTATATGTGTAACGCAAGCAATGGTTGTTTGCAGTAAAATAAGGAAATTACACTAAAATGTAAATCAACATACTACTTCCTTCATTGAGATAGTCTTGCATTGGGAAAAAAAAGTCAACTAATTAGTTGATTTATATCCTGGGAGAAGCTGCTTATCTTGTCACAGATCAGCAACAAACAGACTGGCTACCAGTCTGCACACCCCATTTCAAATAGCACTGACCTAAAGGACTTTGAAATGCATTTTCTAAAATGGCTTTGAAATCCAGTTCACAAAAGAATATCAGAAACACCAATAATGGCAAATATATGTGCCAGGCATTGTTCTAAGGATTTTATATATAATAACTCCTTGAATCCTTTGATAACCTATGAGCTGTTATTTCCATTTTACAGATGAGGAAACTGGAGCACATGGGAATTTAGTAACTTGCTTGAGGTCACACAGATTATAACGGGCAGAACTGAGACTCATGCCCTGGCAGTCAGGCTATACTCTCAACAGCTGTGCTGTATTACCCCTCTATTTTATTGCTTTATGCTCACAGCTTACTTTTCACCTTCAAAATTGGGTAAATTTGGTAGACATTATATAAATGAATTACCCACCTAATCCCCTAATAAGAAATTTTATCATCCTTTGGAGTTAGATTTAATTTAAAAAACAAATATTTTTCACAATTGAGGGTATTTGCAAAAGAGTGTATCTGAGGCTCCAAAGCTTCCTGTCAAAATAGATGATATAATCTTTGCCCTCCAGACGCTTACAGTCTGCTGGGAGAGACAGATAAAGCAACATTACAGTACAGTGTATAAGTTTCCCAGCCTGCCATTCAGCCAGGTGGCTTAGATAAGTCTCTTCCATAAGTGTAATGATTATATTCTTTATCACTAGATTTTTGTTTTTTATTTTTATATTTTCATTCTTTTAAATCTCTACCATATAACATGTAATTTTGAAGGGGAAAAAAATCCATGCTTAAATCACTGTTTTCGATTGAGTGGTCAGACATGTCTTTTACATAGTTGTTACTAATGTATGTATTCTGATTTTTTAGCTCACATTTCACATATATATTTCTATATGATAATGTAATTCACATAATTGCCGTTGTCCAAATGTCTGTGGTTTACTTTGATTCTCATTATTGACCATTTGGATTCTTCCTTATATTTTACAATCATGACTAAATTATAAACATTTATACTGATTTTCTTTTTTATTATTTCTCAGGATATTTCTAGAATAGAATTATTGGATCAAGGTTTTATAAGCTTTTGTTACATCCTGCTTGCTTTCCAGAAGAATTGAACCCATGTATAATGACATCAGCAATGGATTCTTAAATTTCTCTTCCCTACAACCCTACTTTAAGTTGAACCATATGAAATTTCCCTTTTTGTAGGTTAGAAACATTTGATTTTCAACAATTCCATATGGTTCAAGCTATCACTTTAAAATTTGTTTTGGTTTTTCAAATTTAGTAAATATATAGTAGTACTTCAAAGTGAATATAATTTATGTTTCTTTCATTATCAGTGAAACAAAACTTTTTCCATGGGTTGATATATTAGCTGCATCTTCAATAGATAACTTAGTTCATATTTTTAGGCTACTTTTTCATTGGAATCTAGATATTGAGCTTTAAATTCTATATCAGTTCTTCCTGTCTGATAGCGACCTTTTAGCAGTATTATTTATCTGACGTATTTTCCTTCTCTTCCTTTAATCTTTATTTTTTTAACTCTATTGTAAGATTTTTGGGACTTTTTTTTTTAGCTTTTAAAGATTACCCACTCAAGAGGGTGATAATTTTGGCTTTTCCTGTTAATTTAATGAAAATGTATTACTGAAAAGTGTGGCTGTATTTGCCAGAGGAACCATTAAAGTGTTTCTGAACCAGGGATAGCTGATTTACTAAATTTTAACCTGATTAATCCTTTGAGTTTTATTTTGAGTAGTCTGTCTTTTAAATCAACAGTGTTCAATTCCTCTAAGTAACCATACCATTAGAACTCTAGTACTGAGAATACCAATGTTTAAAAAAAAAACTTGTGTCACAGGAAGTTTGCTTATCATAAACTAGCAAAAAGAAAAAGGGACCTTTTAATTATTTCTTTACTTGGGATTACTTGTCTAATATTTTTTGAGAAATACCACCTTATTTTGCCAACTAAGTGTGATGTTATTAAAGAAGGTTTTCAGCTATTTAGTTTTGCTTTTATTTTTTAGTATTGTCACAGTGTGCTCACTGACTTTGAGAAAAGGAATCTTTCAGTATAGATACATCTTAGACAATCAGTAGAGATTTAAGCACCTTCTAAGTGTAGAGGCCATTTGAATACCTGAATGCCAGCTTTATATTGTAAATTTATCCCAGAAAGTTTGAGTCAAGTTTAAATGTATACTAGCTTTTTTCGTGTAGAAGAGAGTCCCTCTCACTCTTTATAAAAGAAACCTGGATGTGAATCTTTTTTTTTAAATGTTACTTTACTTTTTTTTATTAATTTTTATTGGAGTATAGTTGCTTTACAATATTGTGTTAGTTTTTTGGATTTCCTTCCCATTTACGTCACCGCAGAGCATTGAGTAGAGTTCCCTGTGCTATACAGTAGGTTCTCATTATCTATTTTATACATAGTATCAATAGTATATATATATGTCAATCCCAATCTTCCAATTTATCCCACCCACCCCCAGATGTGAATCTTTTTGTTTAAGAAAAAGTCTTATTGATTTGGGGTTGCTTGAGGAGCTTAGTGTGTTACACAAATTACTATTTAAGCTTTGTTCTAATATTCTTCAGGTTTCCCCTAAAGTGATGTGTTGCTCTGAATAAACTCAGTCATATATACTGCTGGTGGAAACATAATTTGATATGACCTTTCTGAGGTACAATTCAGTGATTATAAGTTAAACTTACAGTTCAGTTTGCTTACTTATTACTTTTTTAAATTCTATATAGGGAAGATGGTTTTATGCTTTATTGGCTTGTCTTGAAAAACCTTTATTACCGGAGGCTCATTCACTGATTCGGCAGCTTGCAAGAAGGTGCTCTGAAGTGAGGCTTTTAGTGGTAAGTTCAAACTTAATATTTCAAATCAGAAGCGCTCACCAATTTATGTGGTGGTAAAGAACGATTTCAATGAAACAGGAAAACATGGAATATTTGATTAGTCAGGATTAGATTTAGTCACATAATAGAAGAGTCCAAAATAACAGTAGCTTAAATAAAACGTAAGTGCTTTTCTCAGACAAAGGGAGTCTGAAGGTAGGCAGATTAGATCTAAGATGGCAGCGACCCAGGCCTTTGAGTTCTGCCACATGTGGCTTCCATCCTCAAGCTCACCTCATAATCCAGGATGGCTGCTGGAGCTTCAGACATTATATTTCACTATAGGAAGCTGGAAAGAAGGGAAGAAGGTCATCCCCTCTAAAGAGCCTTCCCAGAGGTTCTACAAGCACATCTGGCCAAAATAGCTCATTGGCCAGAATTTAGTCACATCATAAGGAACTATGGGAGATGTTTACTTTAGTTGGGTGACAGTGTGTCCAGCTAAAAATGAGGTTCATTTGCTAAATAATAAGGGGAGTCAAGAAGCCAGAGTGGTCAACTAACAGTCTCTGGCATAATAATTGTTTTGAATTTCTCCAATCAGACCCTTCCTCTAACTCATACCTGCAGCATTACAGTATAAATGAATTTGATGCCAGACTAAGTCCACTTCTGATTTTTTTTTTATTCCTCTTTTCTCCTCCACAAAATGTATACTTGTTCTTCATTGACTACTCCAAAATATTTTCATTAAATATCCACGATATGGCACAAACTAACTTATATGGCCTGTACTCTGAGCAAAATGTACTTGTTACTCATTAAATATTCCCTAAGCTATGTTCCTAGACTTTATTCCCTCTCCAGAAGTGCCTTTTCACCCTCTTCTAATCTGCATCTATATACCATTTACTTTTCACAGTCTGGCTCGTATCCTATCACTTTCTGTGATACTTTCCCTGAATCTCACGATTAAAAAGAATCTCTTCAATCCTCTATTTTTCCAGTATGCTTTGTATCTTTTTTATGACACTTAACACATTTTTCCTGTAATTAAAGCTGATATGGATATTTCCTCTTCTGTGCTATCAGCAGGAAGTATGTTTTATTCATATTGTTAAGTTCTTGGCACATAAAGAAATTGAATATGCTGACATCATTGAAGTGTGTCCCAAGTTTGAATAATGTATGACATGTCTGTTATAACTTTACTCAGTGAGTTATTGTGACTGTTCCTTGAAATGTATAAAAATAAATTTCATACTCTGTAAGACTACCTTCCATGTGTCTTAGGTCTGTCATTTTAACAGATATTTAAAGTGAACTTTAAATGTATAGTTCAGGAAATACTTCCATCGTAATTGAGAATTCTGATCTGGAATATTTTCTTTAAAATATTTTTATATAATTTTTTTCCCTTATTGCCCATTTAGGACACAGGGTTTTTTTGCTCCTGTACTTGGAACCAGGAAGAAGGTCTCTCCCAAGTTATCCTCCTTAGAGCCCTCAACTCTTATTTCTTTTCAGGACCTATTCAGGACCTTTCTTTAAAAGATGATCTTAGATGTTTTCCAAGGAATCATTAGCTCTACAGTTTCTCCTTTTTCTTTGACATTTTCTATTTCCCTGTGATTATTACTGTCCTCTAATAAAATGCTCATGTTTTCCATCTTGAAAAGAAACTTGTTTCAAAAATATTAAGGGATAACAGACTACATTTTAAACTTTTTCTTTTTTCTTTTTTTTTTTTTTAGGACAGCAAAGATGATGAGAGGGTTCCTGCTTTGAATTTGTTAATCTGCTTGGTCAGCAGGTAAGTAATCCTTGGCTTCTTGCTTTATGATAGCATTATTAATGGTGGTAGAGAGTATTGTTTCCATTTTACAGTGAGGAAGTTGAGGTATAAGGAAACAATATTGTGTTATCACAAGTCCCTTTATTTCTAGTTTTTTTCTATAAATAATGCTGCATTGAAGATCCTTGTACACACAGCTCTATATTTTCCAAAGGGTAAATTCCTAGAAATAAGTTAAAGGGCTTGCATGTATTTCTTCTTTCTTTTTTTAAAATTTATATTTATTTATTTATTTTTGGCTGTGTTGGGTCTTCATTGCTGCGCGAGGGCTTTCTCTAGTTGCAGCAAGCGGGGGCTACTCTTCGTTGTGGAGAATGGGCTCTCGGCACACGGGCTTCAGTATTTGTGGCACACGGGCTCAGTTGCTGTCACTTGCGGGCTCTAGATCGCAGGCTCAGTAGTTGTGGCGCACGGGCTTAGTTGCTCCGCCACATGTGGGATCCTCCAAGACCAGAGCTCGAACCCGTGTGCCCTGCATTGGCAGGCGGATTCTTAACCACTGTGCCACCAGGGAAGTCCCAAGGGCTTGCATGTACTTCTAAAACCGATATATTTATTGCCAGTTTGCCTTCCAGAAAGATCATACCACTCTGTGTTCCCACTAAAGTGTCAATGAGAGTGCCCGTCTCCTAGTCAGCACTGGGCGTTTTCAGTTGATATAAATATTTCCATTCTGATAATAAAAAGATACAAATTATTTTTATTTACTTTTGTATGATTATCAGTAAGGGTAGAATATGTTTTATTTTATTGCAGTTTTTTTTAATTGCTACTGTCCTTTGTTCATTTTCAGTCAGGGCATGTTTTTATTTAGTATACATTTGATTTTATTTCTTACATTAAAATTTCACCTGGAATTTATTTGAAAATGTCTTCATATTCTAAATTCTTGTGTGTGTGTGTATATATATACACACACACACATATTTATTTTAGGTCTCTTTCTGGACTTGATATTTTTGTTCATTGGTCAGTGTTTTTATTCCAATGCCAATAACTTTTCAAAGTTTTATAGTATTTTTAATATTGGGAGGGTAAGTAATCCTGTGTTCATTTTTCCCTCCCCCAGACAAGGTACTTTTTTAGAGTGTACACACATTCAGCATGTAATTTCTTGATCTACAGTAATTATGCTAATGATGATAAATAACACTTACTTGGCAATTTGTGCCAGGCATTTTTCTTAGTGCTTCAAAATAGGAACTCATTTAATCCTTAGAAGGTAGGTACTATTATCAGTTTACAGATGAGGAAACCATGGCAGAGGGAGGTTAAATTACTTTCTTACCATCACAGAACTAGTAAATGGCAGAGCTAAGATCCAAACTCCAGAACTAAGCCCTTAACTATGCTGATCACAAACAAAATTAATACCTACCTCATCTGTTGGTAGTAAGGATTAAATGAGAGGATACAGTGTTGCCCTAGGCGCAAATATACTGTATCTCTAATCCTTAAAACAACTCAGGGTTTTTTTTCCTTTACAGATGAGGACACCAGTTCATAAGATTAAGTATCGATAATTGATGGTTCAGTAAGCTAGTACTTAATGGAACCAGAAACTTAAATATATCATCTGACTGATATTTTATAATATTATGCAATTATGAGAGAAGAAATGTCCAAGTGTATTGGGTCATGATTTTTTTTTTTCCCCTCAGAAAGTTAGGTAAAAATGGAAAAAAGTTCTAGGACAGAAAAGTTCTAGGACAAAGTTCTAGGACAGTTCTGTAGACTTCACTTAGGAAAACTTACAGAAGGTTATAGCAAGCTTGGAAAAAAGATAACATAGGCCTTGACTCTTTGCAGTAACAGCTTCAATGTAAATATCTGTCATTGTTATGACAGAAAACCCAAGAGGGTTTTTTATTGTTGGTTTTGTTTGTTTGGGTATCTTTAAGGCAAGAACTGCTAATTCATAGAAATACCTCGTTAGATGAGTGGGATCCCATTCAAAAAGGATCCAGTAACTGTTAGCTGCCTTAATTGCTTTACCAATGGTCATTATTTTTTTAAGCTTCTTATTATGGAGTTGTTTAAACCATAAAAATATTGTAGAATAAACCCCCAAGATAAATCCATAACCCAGTTTCAACTGTTTTGTTATTGTATTTTAAACAAATCTCGGACATGTCATTTCTCCTGTTTTAGTGTATCTAACTGATAAGGGCTTTTAAAACACATGACTGTAGTATTTGTATCACAAATTTATTAAATAACTAATAAATTTAATAATAACTCCATAGTATCATCTGATGTCCAGTCCATGTTTCATGTTCCCTAATTATCCCAAGAATGTCTTTTTACATTTGAATTGTTCAAATCAGGATCCAAGTGCGATGCACTCATTACATTTGTCTAATATGTCTCTTAAGTATCCCCATCAACCTCTTGGGTTTTTCTTGCCATTTTTTTGTTGAAGAAACCGGGTCCTTTGACTTGTAAAATTTCCCACATTTTGGTTTTGACCTAACTTCATGATGGTATTTAATGGTTCATCTATCCTCCATATTTTCTGTAAACTGGTAGGTAGGTCTAGAGGCTTGATTATATGTCATGTGTATGTTTGTTTGACAAGACTCTATGTGTGCTATTGTGTCACATCAGGAAGCATATAATGTCTAGTTGTCCCACTTTTAGTGGTGATAAAGTTGACCATCGCATTCAGGTAAAGGGATATTGCAGTCATTATTCTTTTTTTTTTTTTTTAATTTATTTATTTATGGCTGTGTTGGGTCTTCATTGCTGTGCGAGGGCTTTCTCTAGTTGTGGCAGGTGTGGGCCACTCTTCATCGCGGTGTGCAGGCCTCTCACTATCGTGGCCTCTCGTTGCAGAGCACAGGCTCCAGACGCGCAGGCTCAGCAATTGTGACTCACGGGCCTAGTTGCTCCGCGGCATGTGGGATCTTCCCAGACCAGGGCTCAAACCCGTGTCCCCTGCATTGGCAGGCAGATTCTCAACCACTGCGCCACCAGGGAAGCCCCCATTATTCTTTTTGATGCTCAAGTTGTTCCATCTTTGGACATTGGGAGCCCCTCAGATCAATTCCTATGCTTTTTGTTATATACCCTTAGTGGTCTTTTTTATTTTACGGCTTTCTTCCTTTCTACGTTCTTTCTTCCTTTCTCTTTCTGAGCCAAGATGACTCAGATGTATCTTGGACACTTGGCTCCAGATCTGGAATCAATCTTTTCTCCTGGGAGTGCTGGTTCCTGTTTTAAAGTAGAAAATGGTGTCTGGAGTCCACAATTTGGACATTAGGAAAGCTAGTTTTTATTAGTTTGGTCATTGCATTTAGACTTTTTCACTGAACAGAGCTAGGAAGTTATGTAGTTTTTAGAAAGAGAAAAATAAAATCATGAGTTCAAATTAATTTTCAGTTCTAAGTTAAGACTACTTGATTTTTCTTTAATGTTTTATTTCTGTTCTTCTATGCTCAAAATTCTGGTTTCTAATAATATTAACATAATTTTTGGCTTTATCCTGTAATATTCACATAATAGTTTCAGAATAACAATACTAACAATATTACTGATAATAAAACTATTGAAATCAGTTTAAGAATTCTTTTTTTTTTTGGAGTATAGTTGCTTTACAATGTTGTGTTAGTTTCTATTGTACAGCAAAGTGAATCAGCTATATGTATGTATGTATGTATATATATATATATATATATATATATATATATCCCCTCTTTTTGGATTTCCTTTCCATTTAGGTCACCACAGAGCACTGAGTAGAGTTCCCTGTGCTATCCAGTAGGTTCTCATTAGTTATCTATTTTATACATAGTATCAACAGTGTATATATATCAATGGCAATCTCCCAATTCATCTCACCCCCCTTTCCCCCTTGGTATCCATACATTTGTTCTCTATGTCTGTGTCTCTATTTCTGCTTTGTAAATAAGATCATCTATACCAGTTTTTTCAGATTCCGCATATATGCGTCAATATACGATATTTGTTTTTCTGACTTTGTACATTTAAAAAATTCTTTGCAGTTCTCTTTGTCACTGGTATATCTCACTAGGGATATCAGAACATCATGTTTAAGATCACTTGAAATTATTCTCCTCTGTGTGGTTATGCCACCAACCTAGTATAGGAGAAGGTTCATTTGGTGATTTTCTGTTTTTATTTAATCTTGTTTTATAATTTCATAAAATAGTTACATTGTTCCAAAGTTAAAATTATAATTCAGGGTACATTTTGGAGCATTTTAGAATCCACCTTTATCCTCTGTAGCGTCTTTTCTCCCTTTTGTAGTTACCCATTTTATTGTTAATTTTTGATTTATCCTTCCATTCACTGTTCTTTTAAAAAATATAAGCAAATATATATAAATATATCTGCATTCCTGCAGATGCCTACAAAACATAACATACTAAGCATTCCATTCTGTACCTTGTTTTTTCACTTAATAGATCCTGGAAATCACATGGTAGCAGTGCAGATATTTTCCTCTTTTTTTTTTTTTTTAATAAAAGCCTCATAGTCTTCCACTGTGTAGATATATCGTAGTTCATTCAGTCAGTCCATTTATTGATGGATATTTGGGTTGTTTGTGGTCTTTTGCTATTACAAGTAGTGCTGCAATTAATTTTTTAAGTATACATTAAATTTTTTTAAATTGGAGTATAGTTGATTTACAATGTTGTGTTAGTTTCTAGTGTACAACAGCATGATTCAGTTATCCATATATATATTCTTTTTCAGATTTTTTTCCCCTATAGTTTATTACAGGATATTGAATATAGTTCACAGTGCTATACAGTAGGACCTTGTTTATCTATTTTGTATGTAGTAGTTGGTATCTGCTAATCCCAAACTCCTAGTTTATTCTCCCCCGCCTTTCCCCTTTGGTTGCTATGTTTGTTTTCTATGTTTGTGAGTCTGTTTCTGTTTTGTAAACAAGTTCATTTGTATCATTTTTTTATTTTTATTTTTTTAATAAATCTATTTATTTATTTATTTATTATTTTTGGCTGCATTGGGTCTTCGTTGCTGTGCACGGGCTTTTCTCTAGTTGCGGCGAGTGGGGGCTACTCTTCGTTGCGGTGCGCAGGCTTCTCATTGCGGTGGCTTCTCTTGTTGCAGAGCATGGGCTCTAGGTGCGCAGGCTTCAGTAGTTGTGGCTCGCTGGCTCTAGAGCACAGGCTCAGTAGTTGTGGCATATGGGCTTAGTTGCTCTGCGGCATGTGGGATCTTCCCAGACCAGGGCTCAAACCCAATGTCCTCTGCATTGGCAGGTGGATTCTTAACCACTGCGCCACCAGGGAAGCCCTGCATCATTTTTTAGATTCCACATATAAGTGATATCATATGGTATTTGTCTTTCTCTGTCTGACTTCACCTGGTATGATGATCTCTAGGTACATCCATGCTGCTGCGAATGGCAATATTTCATTCTTTTTTAAGGCTAATATTCCATTTGTGTGTGTGTGTGTGTGTGTGTGTGTGTGTGTGTGTGTTCAGAACATCTTTTTTATCCATTCATCTGTTGATGGACATTTAGGTTGCTTCCATGTCTTGGTTGTTGTAAATAGTGCTGCTATGAACATTGGGGTATGTGTATCTTTTCAAATTAGAGTTTTCTCTGGATATGTGCCCAGGAGCAGGATTGCTAGACATATGGTAACTCTATTTTTAGTTTTTTAAGAAACCTCCATACTGTTTTCCATAGTGGCTGCACCAATTTACATTCCCACCAACAATGAAGGAGGGTTCCCTTTTCTCCACACCCTCTCCAGCATTTGTTATTTGTAGACTCTTTGATGATGGCTGTTCTTATCGGTGTGAGGTGATTGATACCACATTGTAGTTTTGATTTGCATTTCTCTAATAATTAACAGTGTTGAGCATCTTTTCATGTGTCTTTTGGCCATCTGTATGTCTTCTTTGGAGAAATGTCTATATAGGTTTTCTGCTCATTTTTTGATTGGGTTGTTTGTTTTTTTGTTATTGACTTGTATGAGCTGTTCATATGTTTTGGAAATTAAACCCTTGTTGGTCGTATCATTTGCAAATATTTTCTCCCAGTCCATGGGTTTTTTGTTTTGCTTATCATTTCCTTTGCTGTGTAAATTCTTTTTTCACCAGGTATTTTGACCAACGTGACTTAGCTGATGAGCCATCCTGATAATAGCTGATCTCTCAGGGATAGAAGATATTTGTAATGAAGACAGCCTGAGTCTGAGGAGGTGCAGTGCCAGTTCAAGTACAGATTGCATCACATCTTCAACACTATGTGAAGCGTCTTCATCTTAACCTGTGCAACTCAAGTTGATATTCAGAAGATAGATTGTGTTGGTATGAGTATCTGAGGTATCTTTGAAAGATGTTACCCAGTTTTTGCTGAACAATTTAAATAGTTTTCTGTAATCACATGCTTTTAAAACAAACTGAATGATTTATTGGTGAAGCATCCTGCACAGAAACTGTATGACGAAATTGTACAGAGGTTGTTGGTGCTGTTTCATTGTTTATTTACATATACACATATAAAATTCTATTGAAAATGTGTTTTGGTTACTAAATTTTGTTTGACTATTTAACAAAACAAAAGACAATGGATAAATGTCCTTAGTATTAGAATTAAGATAATCTAGATTATATGGCACGTGTATTCATAGTCAGCAACAAAATTAGTCTAACATTTTCCCTTTAAGCTCTATACTTTTATTTTTGAATGCTTTCTTTCTTTTTTTTTTTTTTTATAAATTTATTTGTTTATTTTTGGCTGCGTTGGGTCTTCGTTGCCGCGCGTGGGCTTTCTCTAGTTGCGGCGAGCAGGGGCTACTCTTCATTGCGGTGCGCAGGCTTCTCATTGCAGTGGCTTCTTTTGTTGTGGAGCATGGGCTCTAGGCACACAGGCTTCAGTAGTTGTGGCTCGCGGACTCTAGAGTGCAGGCTCAGTAGTTGTGGCACACGGGCTTAGTTGCTCCGCGGTATGTGGGATCTTCCTGGACCAGGGCTTGAACCCGTGTCCCCTGCATAGGCAGGCGGATTCTTAACCTCTGCACCACCAGGGAAGCCCCTAAATGTTTTCTTATATAAACAAAACGTTTTCTTTACAAGTAATTTTCAGTAGTACCCTAAAAGGTCGACTGTTTTAATTTTCCTGTCACATCTTTTATTCATATCACTTACAATTTATCTCTTTCTTTTTTTTTTTTTTTTTTTTTGGCTGTGTTGGGTTTTCATTGTTGTGCGCAGGCTTTCTCTAGTTGCGGCGAGCGGGGGCTACTCTTCGCTGCGGTGCCTGGGCTTCTCATTGCAATGGCTTCTCGTTGCGGAGCATGGGCTCTAGGTGCATGGCTTCAGTAGTTGCAGCACGCAGGCTCAGTAGTTGAGGCACGTGGGCCCTAGAGCACGCAGGCTTCAGTAGTTGAGGCATGTGGGCTCAGTAGTTGCAGCATGCGGGCTGTAGGGTGCGCGTGCTGCAGTAGTTGTGGACCACGGGCTCTAGAGCACAGGCTCAGTAGTTGTGGCGCATGGGCTTAGTTGCTCCGCGGTATGGGGGATCTTCCCGGATCAGAGATTGAACCCGTGTCCCCTGCATTGACAAGTGGATTCCTAACCACTGCACCACCAGGGAAGTCCCAGTTTACCTATTTCTATATCAGGTAGGAATGTTTCCTACTTTAAGCAACAGAAGATCCAAGTAGCAATGATTTTTCAAATAGGGATTTATTTTTCTCTCATAACAGGAAGTCTAGAGGAGCTGGCGTTGGTTCAGTGACTCCACGATACCAAGGTCTCTGAGAGTCTTTTAGCTTTTCCCTCATGGTAAGATGGCCACTGCAGTGCAGAGCAACGTGTCTGTATTCAAGACAGGAAAAGGGGGGAAGGAGGCAGAGCCTTCCACATCTGTTCCTTTTCTCATAAAAGCAAAACCTTCTCCAGATATCCACAGTGGATTTGTGTTCACCTGTTGGCCATGAGTGTATAAAATTATTACCTCTAGCCCCAAGAAAAGTGGGGAAATGAAATTGTAAGCTTTTCCGGTCTTTCTAATGGGAGATGGAAAAGGAAAAGGGGATTGGGAATAACTGTTGATCAGGCAACCAATAGTTTTTCCGCTACTTATGAAAGAAACAGATGTAATTTTATATTTGAATCTTTTCTACTATTATGTCTTCAAAAAGCTGATTTTTAAATGGCAGCCTAGTAGTCTAAGTTCTATTTTACCATAATTTAAACATTCTCTCATTGTTGGATATCTAATCTGTTTTCACTGTTAATTCAATATAGAAAATGCTACCGTGAATACCTGTACGTACATAACTCTTTCCTTACTTTGACCGTAAGTTCCCAGGAGTTGGGTTGCAAGTCATGAGTCTATCAGTTAATATTGCATTTGAAACTTGACTTAAGTGAGGTTTTAAAAATTAGGGATTTATTTTTGTTTCTCATAAACTGATTCTGGTTTGAGAAATTCAGGGCTGGGACAGCAGCTGTCCAATATCTTAAATATCCTAGGCTGCATCCAGATTTCTCCTTCGTCAACGTTAGTGTATAGCTTTCATCTTTTTAGTCATGATCTGGTTGCTTTATCTCTTACTTCGAATCTACATTCCAGGGAGGATAAAAAGGTACCACCACTTCTTGTTGTCATGTCAGGGGAGAAAAGTGTTACAAGAAACCCTCAACTTATATTTCATTTACCAGAGTTATGACATTTTCTACTTATAAAGAAAGCTGGAAAATGTAATTTTTTAGGTGAGCACTCCTACCAAAGACGGTTCTGTTAGAACAGGGGAGAGGGGCTATTGGGTAGGCAGCCAGCTGTGTCTACCATAAAGAGTTTAGATTTCCAACCAATACCACAAGTAGCCTTGTTATAGCTTCATATTCTTTGCTGATTTGATCTTTAGGGGGTGGGGCTAGGGACTGATTTAATAAAGGTAAAGTGTCAATTTATTGTTTTAACTTTTGTGTAACTCTTCCATAGCTAGCGGGTGAGCATGTGGTTATGTTCACTACTCACACAGAAGAATTAACTTTCCTGAGGACTAGAAACATAAAAAAGAAGGCAATTTTGCATGTACAGAAGACAAGTGGTATAAGAAATTATTTGAATGCAGTTACATCTCTATTTTCCAGCAAGCTGTAGGATCTCTACTATTTAACTGAGAACTTATTTTTCTAGTAACTCAACTTGGCATAAGGATATTTTTCAGGAATGTAGAAATAAAAAATATTATAAACCACTAATGTAATTGTAAATATGCAGACTACCAATATATCAGTAGCTTTAGGGTTTATCGAGCCTTTCACAATTAAAAGTATCTTCTGATTTTAATGAGAAATTGAAGAGGAAAATCTTTCCAACTGTTATCACAGGTAGAAAGCTTTAAGTCCATTGAGAAATTACACATTTTAAATACAGAATTTAGAGGTAGTTATTTTGAAAATAATAGCTACCAAATGGTAGTTTAATCAGGTCTGTGCGAGCATGGACCAAATAAATTAGATTGCTCCTGTATTTGTTTTCACGTAAAAGATTCATTACTTCTTTTGGGCAGGAGGCCATTATGCATTTATTAACTTGCAGTAATACTTTTATTAAAGTTGTATTCATTTCTCCTTTTTAAAATAAGATTATTTCATCTGTGTCTCTTAGCAGAATAAGCCAGTTAGAGGCCAAATTAGATGAAAAGTGGTTCAGGTTATCAGTTTTGCCACCTGGGGACAAGGATATAAAAACGTGTTAGAAATTATTGAGAAAGATCAAGTTGACCTGTGTCCATTTTAAGATTATATTTTCTTATACATATTACCAAATTCCTACCAGATTTTTAAAAATAATGTTTCCTAAATAATATGCCTTAGAATATTGATTTATGTGAACTTTAGTGTTTCTTGAAAAAAATGGTACTTTAATCAAATACTAAACAAAATTAAGCTGATTATTGATTTTTCAGAACTTGTAACATGCCATTCATGTGCATTAAATAAAGTTGACAAAAGAGGATGAATAAAATGTATCTGATCACAGTACTCATTTTTCAAAGAGCGCTTTGAAAAACTTTAGCAGGTTCTATCCAGTTTCTTTCTTAACTCTGATGACCCCAAAATTTGTGCCAATCCCAGTTTCTGTAATCAGTTTGATGCTTACCCAGGGCTGAGTTGAACTCCCATCCTACAGCTATATTCTAGTAAGACTCGGAAACAATTCACCATGTAACCTTGGCTGTAGGATTTTGTTTCCCTTTAGTCATTGTATGTTGGGTTCTGCTGTGGACTGAATATTTGTGTTCCCCCAAAATGCATATATTCACCTAACCCTCAAGGTGATAGTATTAGGAGGCAGAGCCTTTGGGAAGTGATTATTAGGTCATAAGGGCAGAGCCCTCCTGCCTTTGTAGAAGAGACCTCAGAGGGTTAGCTAGTTCCGTTCTGCGAAGTGAGGACACAGTCAAAAGACATCTGTCTGTGAACCAAGAAGCAGGCCCTCACCAGACACCAAATCTACAGGCGCCTTGATCTTGGACTTCCCAGCCTCCAGAACTGTGAGAAATACATTTGTGTTTCATAAACTGACCAATCTGTGGTATTCTGTTATAGCAGCCCAAATGGACCAAGGCAGGTTCTGATGACATCTCCAGGCTTAAATTCCCTTAATGAGGTTTGACTGGTAGACACAAGGGATTGAACTATGTCATTATGGTTAGCATAGGCCACTGACTAAATAGTTTATAAATGCTGTCCTCATAGTTTGTCATTCGTACAGTGTAGTTTTTACTTTTGAAACATACATCTGCTCTTCAACACAAGTTTACTGTTCACTTAGGGCTGTTGATGACTATAATTAAGATATAAGGTTGTACAAAAGGATACCCAAATAAAAGTATCTTTATTATGGGATTACTTTAAAATAATCTAATGCACAATTTACTTGTAACTTTCAAGTCTTTTTGATATGCTCACAATCGTGTGTATTTATATTCATAATGTATATATATATTTTATATATTTATATATATTTATATATAATATATATTTATAGATATAGATATAGATATAGATATATATGTACTTTGGCCTCACTGCAGCATGTGGGACCTTAGTTCCTCAATCCAGGATCAAACCCGTGCCCCCTGCATTGGGAGCACGGAATCTTAACCACTGGACCACCAGGGAAGTCCCCATAATGTATATTTTATATATTGCATGTGCAGTATCCTGTAACAAACTGTTTTCTCTTAATACCAATTAACATCATTCCATGTAAGCAAATACATGTAGATCTCTTTCATCCTTTTTACTGGCTGCACAGTATTTCCTTGCATGCCAGTACAAATCAAGTGCCATAGTGAACACAACCAAATAGTGCAAATCCTTATACAATGGACATTTAGGTTGTTTACACTTCTTGGCTCTTGTTAATAATGCTGCAGTGGACATGGGAGTGCAAATAACCCTTCAAGATCCTGATTTCAATTCTTTTGAATACTCTCAAGTGGGATTGCTGGGTCATATAGTAGTTCTAGTTCTAAATTTTTGTGGAATCTTTATACTCTTTTTCCCTAGTGGCTATATCATTTTACATTCCCACTGAGAATGCACAAGGGTTCCAATTTCTTCACATCCTTGCCAACATTTATTTTCTGGTTTTGGGGGGTTTTTTTTTGTTTGTTTTGTAATGGCTATCCTAATGGGTGTGGGGTGGTAACTAATGGTGGTTTTGATTTGCATTTCCCTCATTAGTTATGATACTGAGCATCTTTTCATATACCTGTTGGCCATTTGTATGTATTCTTCGGAGAAATGTCTATTTCAGTGCTTCGTTCATTTTTTAATTGGGTTATTTGGGGTTTTTGCTAGAGTTTTAGTTCCTTGTGTACTTTAGGTATTAACCCCTTACCAGATACATGGTTTGCAACTATTTTCCCCATTCCATAGGCTACCTTTACACTCTGTTGTTTCCTTTGCTATGCAGCTTTTTAGTTTGACATAGTCCCACTTGTCTATTATTTTTGCTTTTGTTGCCTGTGCTTTTGGTGTCAAATCCAAGAAATCATTGCTAAGACCAATATTATAAAGCTTTTCTCCTATTTTCTTCTTGGAGTTTTAAAGTTTCAGGTCTTAAGTCTTAAACGCACTTATACGTTGATTTTTGTGTATGGTCTAAGGGTCCAGTTCCATTCTTTTGCATGTGTATATTCAGTTTTCCCAGTACCATTTGTTGAAGATATGTTATCTTTTTCTACTATTTTCCTTTATGATTTTCTGCATGTCTTAAGTCTTAAATGCACTTGTAAGTTGATTTTTGTGTATGGTGTAAGGGTCCAGTTCTATTCTTTTGCATGTGGATATTCAGTTTTCCCAGTACCATTTGTTGAAGATAAGTTATTTTTTTCTACTATTTTCCTTTATGATTTTCTGCATGTCTTGAAAAGGCCTTCTCTACTACAAGATCATAAAACTAACCTCATATTTTCTGTAGCCCTTTGTGGCTTTACTGTTTTAAATGTAAACCTTTAAATGTCTTCCCCTCCCCCTACAGAAAAAAAGGAAATTCAATATTCCCATACTGTTTTTTGTATAACCTAACTTTCCCCTCGTCTCTACTAAGAGAGACTTCTTTTTGGCTACAAGTAACAAAATACACAACCAAAACGTAGATTGAACAATATAAGGAATTTATTATCTCACATAACAAAAAGTCCAGAGGTGAAGCAATTCCAGGATTGGTTAATTCAGAAGCACAATTCAGGTACTTTCTATCTGTGTACCCTGCTTTCCTCAGTATGATAGCTTTCATCTCCATGCTTGTCCTTTCATGGTCATCAGATGGGAGAGGAGGTGAGAGATGATACACTAGATGAGCACTGACCCCAACCCACTGAGAAGATATGGTCCCATGAATGTTGGTGTGACTAATCCAATCATCCACCCCTATGCCCTTGGGGAAGACTAAATAAGGGGAAAAAAGATAAAGATGTTAGAATCTTCACCAGCACTTCCACACATGGAGAGAGAAATTGAAAGTCAAGACTGTAACAGGAGTAAGTATAAAAATTCCTTCCTCAAATACCTAATATTCTTTGGCCCTGCAGTCACTGAATTCACATCTATATCTCACTTTATCTAGATCTATATTTCACTTCATTACATTAATGGAGCTCTCAAGAACTGAATTCTATTAAAGTGAAATAAAGTTTTTAAGCAATTTAGGCAGTTAAATATGATATATATACCATACACACACAACACACACACAATGTATATAATGAAATCCTTATACAAGCATAAAGATTCTTAATAGAAATAAATTATAAGCAATAAAATAATAATTAAGTTTAAATTTTAGTGTACTATTTGCTTTTTTTAAATAACTAAAACAAATTCATAAAACAAAACCAAAATTTGTGCATTCTTACCAAAAAGATTCTGATTGGTACATACTTTCTTTATGCTAATTTACCAAACCCTGAGTTTTGTTTCTTCATCTCTGGTTAAATACGTATCACTCTAAGCAAATAAGAATGTTTAAATAAGGGTCCTGCATTGGTGTTTACTTATTTGAAATTAGGTTTTCATTCTGAATAGTTTCAGTAAAGTGTGTGTTACAGTAGAATGTTTCTTTACCTGCTTTAAGGTCTGTGTTAAATTGATAAAATACACCCTTACTCCTGCTTAAGAGTGCATCTTTCATTATATAAGTTAGCAAATAGCTTATATCAATACAAATGTCCAACAATGTAATTAAATCATTGCTACTTGAAATACTTTATACAGGAATAATTTATCTCTTTACACTATTGAAGCCTTGCATTTCAGTAGTTTCTATAGCTTCTGTATCATCACTTGAAATTTACCTAAAAAAGAAAACATGAAAAATCATTCTTTGATTTAAGGTACAAGGAAAACAGGCCTGAACATCAATTTCCTGCTTCATTTAGTAAGTAGTTTCAATCAAGAAACTTGCTACATCAAACAACTTTTCACACTCTTCACAATATTTGATAAAGTCAATTTCGTTTTTATGAGATGATTATCTGGTTTGTGAATGACTACCTTTGTTTCTCTGTGATTCCTACATTTTAGGTATTTCATTGCTAATTATTGTGAATAGAAAGGAAATACAGTGATGCTCAAAGCCATTTTATTCTTGGTTGGTAGCTCTGGTGGAAAGATCTTTGGAAAGGAGTTTAGCAATAAAAGACTAGTTGGCTTTATTTAGCTTTATATAATAGATATTTTCTAGAAAACTGTTTAAAAAAATTAAGGAAATTTGCTATCTTAAAAGAATACTGCAGAAAATTTTCCTTTAAGAGTTAAGAATCATTCCTTAAGTTGTCTTATAAATTTGGATTTCCTTAGCACGTTTTCTTAAATCACTGTCTACTGTGAATTAAAAAATCATTGACTGTGAATATAAGTATGCTACATATTACTACATTAAATGTTAAAATTTGATGAAAGTAAAATGAAATGGTTTTAGCATTTTAAATGTTCTCTAAGTAACAAAAACAAGAAACAAACAAAAAAACACCAGACCTGAAAAATAATTGCTAAAAACATTTGTAAGAAATGTGAATTCAACTTACAGGCAGGCATTGAAGATACTTCAGCTGTTACAATACTTTTTATCCCCAAGTTTGATAAGCCACCTCTGATTAAGCCACATGTAAATGCTAAGTACTAAAAAGAAAAAAAAGTGTAAAATATATTAAGGATTTACTAAGATAGTAAAGCTATTGATAAATGATAGTTAAACCTTGATATTAATAAGTCATTGCTGTTTAAAAAAGGGTTGTGGAAGAATTTTTCAAATCATTGAAAATTCTGATTGTGACAAAAACAAGCTGGAAACAGGTTAGAATTAGTTCCAGAGGCAGCAGAGGTGGTTTGTGTCTACCTTCAGTGCTGCCTGAAGGGTTCTAAATAGACCCTCCTTGTGGAGTGATTTGGGCTTTCTGGCTGCTTTAACCTCCCATGGTTCTTTTTAATTTTGGCCACGCCATGTTGCTCGGCTTAAGGGATCACAGTTCCCGACCAGGGATTGAACCTGGGCCATAGCAGTGAAAGCCCCAAATCCTAACCACTAGACCACGAGGGAACTCCTGCTCCCATGGTTCTTGCCTGTTTTCTGAGCCTTCCCATCAGTTCTGTAAGCTAACTAATTATTATTCCATTCAATCAAAATTGGTTTCTGCTTTTTACAACCAAGAATCCTGACTTGTTCAAGACTTATAGCCTGCCAAAACAAAGACTTACCTAGTTTAAAATATCAAAGCGCCAGTGTTGAGAAACCCTGTCATATGGAAACAAGGAAGGGAAATGGGACTATGCCACAGCAGAGACAGCCAGGACAAAAATGAGAACCAAAAATCAAATAATCCAAGGAATTTTTTATTATCTACATTTTGCATGATATTCAACAACACTACTATGTATCTATGAATAATATAGAATATTATTTTATAATTAATATAAATAAATGGGTACTGGTAAGTAATCAGATATGGAGTCATGAAATTGTAAGCTGGGAGAGAACCTAGAGATTCTTTATAATATAGGTATTATTATAATCAATTTTATTAATAAGGATACTAAGGTCCAGAGGGGTTATGTAACTTACCCAATGTCACAAACCTATAAGTTGTGGAGTTAGCTTAAAATCTAGATTTATTTGGTCCCAAGTCCATACTCTTTCCACTACACCAAACTGCCTTTGTGTTAGATAATTTAGGTATGGACAGATTTTACAGATAAACAGCGGCTTATACATACTGCCCAAGATATTTTATAAGTACTGCACACTAACTGATTGCGCCACTGGAGCTACGCTTGCCCGAGATATTTTAACCACTTCAAAGGAACCCTTACATTAAAACTTGTCAGCTTTTCTTTAATACATCTGGTCTATTTATTGATTCCTACCTGAGACTGAAAAAAAATACATGAAACACAGATATACTTAACACAAAACATGTATTCTTAGGAACAAATGTTAATTATATTAAAAATAATTTTTTTAATTTACTGGAGATTGTAAATATGAACTCTGAGGCGAATAATTCTGCATAGCTAATACCAGGTTTTTTAAGCTTGAGTATCTTTTCTGATGTATCCATGCTATATTTGAGAATCTACCATTAATCTACATTTTTAATGGCATTTAAACTATAGTGTTTCTTTAATTGGTCATCATAAGCCTACTTAGGTACAGGTTAATGTAAGTTGTTTCAATATGATGAACACCTCCTATTTCATTGAAAAGTGTTTAAACAAAAGGAACAATTTAAAAACATATTTTGAATTCGAAAGTCTGTTATGATTGGCATTGTACTTTTCCCTATGGTTCTACTTTTTTCATAATAAAAAAACCCCAATCTTCTATTCCATTAAATACCTTTGATGCATGTTCTAAATACTGTTTTCCTGCAGACATTTGAGTAAGCAGGCGAAATTTGTTGTCCTGAAGTACGTAGATGCCCTGTTCCAAAAATAGAAAAACATCCAAAGTCAATGTAATCTGTACTCTTCCCTTCAAAACAATTTAAGAAATTTTTAAAGTTATTAAAGCTCTCCTTTCTATTGGTCAAATTTTCTTTATATGAAGAAGTTTTGTAATGTTCAAGCTGAAGAGTTCAGCATTTTATAACACTAATATTTATTGAATGCTTTAAGATACTGAAGATACAAAGATACCTAAGACAGTTCCTATCCTTAAAGAACACAGTCTAGTGCGAAAGAATCAGAAATACATGTCCGGGTGAAATTAGCAGCTATATGTTATTAACTCATACCTAGAAAGCCAAAAATCATAGTCACTTCTTCCTATTAGCATTTCAGGTACTTCTAAGCTAAGGTTGATACTGTTATCTGAAAAAGTGAATTCTATTGGTAGCTACAAGATACATTATTTTCATTTTTATACTTTATTAAAATGCCAAATATACTCCAAATATTTCCCTGAGTTTTATAAAATAAATCTATTTTATGTATGATTTTCCATGCAGCCTATTTTTATTTTAACAAAATATTTTAAGAATAAGAAATATGACAGCAACTAAACAGGCAACAGTTATTTAAGAGTTAAATATGCTCTATAAATTAGCCTTCAGACAAATGTGATATATTTGTGGTTCTGCATATTATCACCACTAAGTAATAATAATGAAATAATAAAACCTATATCATTCTGGTATCTGCTACTTTTCAAAACTTAAAATTTAATTGAGGGAAAGGGACAGCTATAATTACTGATAATTGTCTCTTGGTCTTTATTCACTATACCCTATTAGAGAAAAAAGTAATGATGTATTAATAACATATAAGAGAAACATTCCAAAGTTGACGAGAAATTAAGTTTTACATAATAAGTAAATCACTAAAATACATTTATATTAAGTTAAAGGACTTAAAAAAGAGGCCTTAATTTATCTAAATACCTGATGATTTGTCCTTAGATTGTCGATTTGTTTCTTGAATACTGCAGTCCAAAAATCTTTACAGATGAACTTCATGATATCTAACTCGTCCTTGAACCTTGCAGTATCTTTTGTAAACCTAAAAAGATCAACTAGAAGTAACACAGTACTTTTCCTCCAAAGAAAGCAGGAGGGGCAGATTATTAACTAATTTCCAAATGTCACAACAGCACTGAACATTTACTGACAGTCATAAAGTGATAAGCACCAAGCAAAGTAGATCCCATCTCAATGGATTCACAGTCTGTTATATAATTTGGGGGCTAAAATTAGTCTAAAGGTGTATTAGTCTAACAGTACGCAGCAATTTTAGGTACAGTTAGCACATTAAGAAAAAAAATCTGAGCATAATCATGGTATTGCTATATAAAATATAATCAGAGTTCAACTATTTCAGATAGTGAGAAAGGAATACTAAAAAAAATTGATCTATAAATTGAAAGATTATTACATGCATAAATAGAGACTCTAAGGTATGCATTTAAACAAAATTCCATTTAGGTTAAAGAACATATTAGATCTTAAGTAGGAAATGCAGTAAGATTTTAGATGGTTGTTTCAGCATACCAAAGTTTTCAGGAAAAAAGTCTAAAACATAGAAGATACATATTTTCTTCAAATATTAAAACATGAAAGTTGGGTAACTGAGTTAAAATAGCATCAGGCCTAAAAAGAAATTTCAATCTGTGAATTAAAGAACAGAGAATAAATAAAATTTGGGAATTAAAATTAAATTATCTCATGTTTTATTCAGTCTTGAAATGGATCGTCTTTGTTCATAACCTACCTGGAAGAAAATTTTCAAATCCTTACTGCTCACCTTTCTATCAATCCTTGTCCCACTCGAAACCCCATGTTTTCCAGCTTAGTTATACAGCGTCCATTTTCCTATTTAAAAAAATAATAGTTTTGAATATATTTAGAATGCTAGAATGTAAACATTATACTTTTTTCACTGAAACATTGTAAGAAAAAGTGAATTACAAGTCATACTTGAATTTTCTTAGTACTAGTCATTTTCATAAGGCAATAAGATAAACAGGGAACTGTTATTACTTTTCAGAAATGCCAAAGCCCCTTCCCAATTACTCTTCCCACCTTCCCTGGATTTTTCCATTTTCAACTCTTCTTCTCTCCTCAGTTATAAAACTGAGGTCATGGTATCGCTTTTGACTTTTTTCTGTCAGTCATTCCCCTTGTGCTTTCACTAAGTTCTATTGTCCCTTGCTTCAGAATGTCTCTTAGAGTCATCCAAGCTTTCCATTTCTCAGTATGTCTTAGACCCCACCTTCCTATGCCTGGAATCATGCAATTGCTTCACTCTTCCTTTGACAATCTCATCCACTCTTAAGGCTTTAAATACCACCCCTATGTCGAAGACTCAAAATTCTCTGGATGAACTACAAAGCCCTATACAATCCAGACTCCTGTGCCTCTCTGGCCTCAACCTTCTACTCTTCTTCACTCACTCCATCCAGCTCCACTGATCTCCTTGCTGTTCTTAATCATGCCAGGCAGGCTCCAATCTCAGCACTCTTGCATAGGCAGCTCTTTCTCCAGATATTCACATGACCAACTCACTCGCTTTAAGTCTTCACTCACATGTCACCATCTCAATGAGGCGCATTTCAACCTTTTAAAAGTACAGTATCATTCCACTTCAGAAACTCTCTATCCTTGTTAATTCTCAAATTGTGTCCCAAGACTAGCAACATCAGCATCACACGGGAACTTGTAAAAACTGCAAATTCTGTAATCCCACCCCCAATTTAGTGAATCAGAAACTGTAGGTGTGCGTCAGCGAGCTGTGTTTTTTTTTTTTTTTCTTTTTTTTTTTTTAATTTTTATTTATTTATTTATTTATTATTTATGGCTGTGTTGGGTCTTCGTTTCTGTGGAGGGCTTTCTCTAGTTGCGGCAAGTGGGGGGCCACTCTTCATCGCGGTGCGCGGACCTCTCATTATCGCGGCCTCTCTTGTTGTGGAGCACAGGCTCCAGACGCGCATGCTCAGTAATTGTGGCTCACGGGCCTAGTTGCTCCGCGGCATGTGGGATCTTCCCAGACCAGGGCTCGAACCCGTGTCCTCTGCATTAGCAGGCAGATTCTCAACCACTGCGCCACCAGGGAAGCCCCGAGCTGTGTTTTAAGAACCACTCCTAAAGTGATTCTGATGCTCTGTCTCACTTCCCTGCTTGTCTCCAAGGAACTTCTTTCACCATTTAACCTAATGTACATTTTACTAATTTTGTATTGCTCATGTCCCTCCATCCCCACCCTCGCCCAGAACAGAGCTCCAAAAGGGCAAGAATTTTTATGTATTCTGAAGCCTTTGTCTCCTGCTAACACCACAGGCCTCATTATTTGCTGAACTTTCTTCTAAGGAACCATGTATGCTACTAATGGGGCTGACTATTAAACCTGTATTTCTAGTACAGACTTTAGTGGACACAGCCATCCAGAGGTCCCACAGGCCGCTCAAATTAGGCGTGTTCAAATGATATTGTCTTAACATTCTCAGCCTGCTCTGCCTCCAAAATTCTTTAACTTCATCAATGGCACCACCATCTATCTAGTTACCACAACCAGAAAACTTCCATTTTCTTCACCTCCTTGCTCCCGACGCTCCACACACACTGCAGTCCTGTGGAGCCTATTATCTACATGCTTTTCAAAATCCGTCTTCTCTCTCCTGACTGCTTAAGTAGCTCTTAGCATTCATTTCTCTCCTGGTCTTCAGTTAGAGCCTTCCAACTGGTCTCATCTCTAGTTTTTTTCTTCCTTTGATTTATCTTCTGTATTTCTGGTATAGACTTTGTAAAAACCAAATCATGTTGTTTCTCTACGGGACCACTCAGCACCATTCTGTTGACTTCCACACCCATTCCCAAACATGCTTAGGTAGAATGAGTACCTGTAAGTCATGATGCTCTTCGTGGAACAACCTGCTCTTCTTATCAATAGAATCACCCAGGAGTATATTGATAAGCAGGAAATATGCTTATATGCAGACATTCTCAAATCTTAGCTATGATCACATGAGCTTTTGAATTAAGCCCCAGGAAAAACCTGATGCTGCACTTGTTCATTCACTTTGGCATCTTTGAGTGCTCACTAGTAAAGTACCAAATTTTTAAGAAAAACTTAAGAATATTTTATCCATTAACCTTAAAAAAAAAACTATTCTCCATAAATTGGTAAATGTCCAATTATTCAGTTTTTAGATTTAATTCCTCTTCAAGCGCAGTTTGAAAATCATTGATTGGGAAGGTAAGAACATTGGTTTTTTTCCCTTTTTTTCACTTACACCTATGACTTTATGTCTAAAAAGATATATAAAAACCATTTCTGTATGATAGGATTATGTCTTTTCTACATTTTTTTACTATGAAAAATTTGAAGCACACTCAAAGTAGAGACACTAACAAACCCTCATACACCTAGACTCCAATATGGATTCTAATCATCAAGACTACCACATAACTTTTGCTTGTTTTGTTTTTTTTAACATCTTTATTGGAGTATAATTCCTTTACAATGGTGTGTTAGTTTCTGCTTTATAACAAAGTGAATCAGTTATACATATACACATATCCTCATGTCTCTTCCCTCTTGCGTCTCCCTCCCTCCCACCCTCCCTATCCCACCCCTCTAGATGGTCACAAAGCACGGAGCTGATCTCCCTGTGTTATGTGGCTGCTTCCCACTAGCTATCTGTTTTACATTTGGTAGTGTACATATGTCCATGCCACTCTCTCACTTTGTCCCAGCTTACCCTTCCCCCTCCCCGTAAGCTCAAGTCCATTCTCTAGTAGGTCTGTGTCTTTATTCCCATCTTGCCCCTGTGGACTACCATATAACTTTTGAAAAATCCCTTTTGCTTATATGGACTTACAATTCTTTCCCCACCATATACAAATTGCAATAGGAAAAGAAAGTTGTTTTTAGTTTAAATGATTCAAAACTTATGGATTTCCTTTCTCTCATAGGACTAGCACATGTCTCAAAATTATCAGTCATGATTAGAACAGCTGTTTTATTTTAGCTAATCCATTGGGGAAAAAAAGAGAGGGATTTTTAAAAAAGGTTTTCTTGGGCAAGAGTTGGAACAGGAAAAGAAAGTAGAAAGAGTAGAATGAAGAGAATTGATTGCACACGTGGTGGAGTGGGGAGCAGAGGTTTTGTGATAAAAAAGGTGTGTTGCTAATTATTCTCTGGGGAAAAGGGTATAAGGAAAGCTAACTTTGCACAAACAGCAAATGTCTGCTACCTAGCACTTAGCACAGATGCAAAACATTAACTATTGCTTGTGGATGATGATAAAGTCAAAAATTTGTAACTTGGAAAAAATCTCTATTACAGATGGACCTGAATGAGAACAGAATTTTCGGGAGTTCCCTGGTGGTCCAGTGGTTCAACCCCTGGTCAGGGAATTTAAATCCCACATGCAGCGAGGTGCAGCCGGAAAAAAAAAAAAAAGGAATAGAATTTGCTTCATTTCCAATACTCTTCCTGATGTCTTCCTACTAATATCTCCCCAAATTAGCGTGTTGAAATCCTAACTCCCAGATAGTATTAGGAGGTAGGGCCCTTGGGAGGTGATTCTGTCATGAGGATGGAGCCCTCAAGGATAGCATTAGTGCCCTTATAAAAGAGACCCCAGAGAGCTAGCTAGCCTCTTCCACCATGTGAGCACACAGCCAAAACACATCCATAAATGAACCAGGAGGAGGCTTTCACCAGACACTGAATCTGCTGGTGCCTTGATCTTGGACTTCTCAGCCTTCACAACTGTGAGAAATAAATTTCTGTTGTTTATAAGCCACTCAGTCTATGGCATTCTTGTTATAGTACCCAGAACAGCCAGTATCCTTCTTATAGTTTACAAACTGACAGTACCTCGTCCTCAATGTCCTACAGGTGCCATAAATTCAACCTATTCAAAATAATTAATTATCATCACCTCTTTCTTCTTTATTCCCTCTCCATCCAACCCAGTGGCTCAAGCTAAAAACCTGGGGATAATTTTTCAACCCTCATTCCTATACCTAATCAAGTCCTAGAGATTCTACCTCCGATCTCTCAAACCTTCTCTCCTCTTCTCTTTATCCAGCTCTTCATTATCTCCTGCCTGGACTCCTGCAATAATGGGTCTTCTCACTACAAGGACCTTCCCTCTCCAGCCCAAATAATGGTTTATCTTTCTGAAATGCAAATGGAGCATGTCATTCTCCTCCTTAAAAATCCTCCACTGAGAAGGTCCATGTGTTTTAATCATACAGACCTCTTTCCAGCTTCAGCTTTCAAAACTTCTTACTCTCCACCTATTCAATCTAGTCACAGTGAAATACTCAAGCATATTTAAATGCACTGCACTTTTTCATACCTCTATGACTTTTTTTACCTTTGCCTAGGATGCTTTTCCTGCCCTCACTTTCCACCCCTTTATCAATAGCATTATAGAAACTAGAGCTTCTGACTTGAGCATGACTTCGTAATATTTCATTTATAAAACCCTACAACTCCATGATTCCATATCTAATTACCACCCAATGCATTAATTATTCATTGAACCCTTATTCCCCAACGACTGTTAGGCAGGGACTAACTATCTTATTCATCTAACAATGTCAGGCCCACAATACACGCTTAATATATTTTCTGAATGAATCAATTAGCGAATGAAGACTACCACACATTAGAAGTAACCTCCAGAAGGATGGGGCCATTGTTTCGCTCATTACTATATCCCTAGCAACTAGCTCTGACATATAATGGACACTAAATATTTTTAAAATTAATTAGTGTTTCCTAATTATAAGAACACCTGCAAAGTTTCCTTTGCTTCTACCTCAAATCTCATTAGCCCTCTTATTTTGGACTACTGGGAAGTGCTGGAAGTGACAGCCGAATTAAGTAGGGGTGCCAAAATCAGCAGTTAACTCTGCCGCAAACCATGGTAGGGACAAAACAAAAGATCTGTGGCGTGCCACACACAGATACGGGACTGGACAAAAAGGTATCAAGTAGTAAAAGATACGAAAGAGACAAGGATGAAAGACTGAAGACAGCTGACAGGTTCTAAGGCTTAGGATACCTGAAGGTGGACCAATCTGCCTACACTTCGGGAGGCGATGAGTGGCGATGGGACAGGGGTTAAAAGAAAACTGAATGGAAACAAGGAGTGTCACCGCAAAAGGACCTCAAGGGCGTGTGGCAGCACTCACCACCTCCCCCTGCTCCGCGGACTTGTACACTCCAGACACCATCTCGTTATGCAGAAGCAAAAACAACGCCTCGTCCGCCATTTCCTGCTTATTCTTCCAAGCTCCGGGTTTAGGCTCCCGTTTGGGCCGGGCTCGGGGTTCCGGCTAGCGCCTGGGCAGCTTGGGCTGCGCCGCCGCCGCTCGCTCAGTCCGCAGTCCGTCCCTCGTTGCTAGGAGACCGAGGAATTCACTCAGCTTCCCGAAGGCTGATAGTGGAGTAAGCCGGGGCCCAGGGCGAGCCCACCCTAGGGCCACTAAGCCCTTGGGCTGAACGAGAGGGTCTGACAGCAGCCAGAACCAAACCCAGCCCCCGGAGACCCCATCCAGCCCTTGGGCGGGGGGGGGGGGGGGTGCCGAAAAAACAACTTCCGGTCCCCTCTACCCCGGCATTCCGCCAGCTCTATGGTCACAGAGTTCCTTCCGCTGGGTAAACCGCTGGCGCCCGGAGAGGAGGAAGGTTTCTTCCCCCTACAACATTGAAGGGGGCGGGCGGGGGAGGTGGTAAAATAAGACGGGACCTCCCGCTGCCATCTCTGTGTTACTTAGCTATGTTAGAACTGACAAGAATTTCTATTAGCTTCATCAAAAGCTTCCACTTCTGCCATATGTTGCTTAATATGAAAAGTTGTAAAAAAAAAAAAAAAAAGCGAATATTGGGACTATCCTAGTAGTCCTGTGGGTAAAACTCCGCGCTCCCAATGGAGTGGTCCGGGGTACCATCCCTAGTTGGGGAACTAGACCCCCGCATGCATGCCGCAGCTAAGTCTGGATGCCGGAACTAAAGATCCCGCATGCAGAAACTAAAACCTGGTGCAGCCTAAATAAATAAATAAATAATTTTTTTAAAAAAGTGAATAAATCGTCATTTTTCAGGCTATAAACTTTAGGTATATTGAGAGATTATCCCAATCCATTTTGGATTAAGCCTGGGTGTACAAAAAGATTTAGAGCCGTTTTGGCCACCAGAAGGTTTACTGGGAGTGGGGTACAAGGGACAAGGAGGATGGAGTAAGCAAAGAACAAGGTAATTTGAATCAGAAAATACAAACTAAAGACTTCAGAAATGTGACGTCACTGTGGAACGGAGTTCATATAAGAATCTATGGTGGATGTGGGACTTAACCCCTACAGACATGCGAATACATATGTTAGATCATATGCACGTCTTAAATTTGCCAAACTTTGTCTTAAACGTGATGCTTAGCCTATGATTAGATCTTTTCTTAGTAATTTACAAAGCATATTTTTCCCCCCAATTAATTCATTGCCTCCCCCGAAGTAATATGTCGAGTCTTCTCAAATTGTTAACAATAACCTCTCAACTCTTCATACCCTTTCATATCCCCTTCTAATGTTTGGATCCGTTTTTTCCATCACCTCATAAAATCAAGCGTGTAAGTTTCACCTAACCCTTTGAAAACAAACACTAATTTTGAAGAGTATTTTGCAATCTTAATCTTTTTTTCCAGCACTAAAATTTCCCATATGTGAAATCAGGTCCTTTATGTCCCAATTGCATTCTCCCTCATCACCACCATCAAGGTCAAAGATTAAGCAAAAGACTGGCAACTTACAAGGTCAATTTCTCAAACCACAGTAACATGGTGTTCTTTGGATATTTTGGAGACTGAAGGGGAAACTAATATTAATTGAGCATTACTAAATGTTGAACATGGCAGCCTACTGATTATCCCCCATAAATTAGACTATGTTAAATTTCCCAGGATCTTAGTAATAGAGTCTACGTAAGCAAGAATAGATCCTACGTTTTTGGCTAACTCTAGAAGCATCTCCCATGGAAACATTGTTACACTTCGTGGTACTATTACCACATTCTCAGGTTTCATGTACTGCCTACTACACAGGATTGTAATAAGGATCAATGAGACAAAGTATGCTCACAATCAGAATCATGTAATTTTTTTTTTTTCCCACACCACGCTGCATGCAGGATTTTAGTTCCCAAACTAGGGGTCGAACCAGAGCCCCCTGCAGTGGAAGCACGGAGTCTTAACCGCTGGACCACCAGGGAAGTCCCAGAATCATATAATTATTTATCAACACTCATCCTTCTTATCCAGCCTTACTTCTGCTTTTTTGTATAGCACTTAACCCATTTCCATCATGCTATGTAATTTACTTACGCTTATCGTCTGTCTCCTCACTCTTCCTGAGGCCACGCTCCTTGTGTGCAGATATCTTTACTGTACACTGACTATCCAAGTGCCTAGAATAGTGCCTGGCAAAAAGTAGGCGTTCCATAAATATTTGTTGAATGAATAAGTACATGAATGATCTTTGCTCCCTGAGGAGCCTACAAACTCCATGGCAGCAGGAACCACAGTTATCTTGTTTCTAGGCTTTTTCCACAGAGTCTAGCTTAACACAGTAAGAGCTTTTAAGGATTGTTGGATGAATTAAAATGGTAACTCGGATTAAATACCGTTGGCCTGCTAATGCTTGGTGCAAGTATGCCTGCCTACAGATGGAGGATGAGAACACAAAGATTATTGATAATATTGTTGCTGTGGGAAAATGCTTTCTGAGCTACAATTTACAAATACCTTTCTGGAACAAAACCGGTTCTCACGTTGGCAGTGCGGGTAGAGCAGAACCAGAAGGTGGACGACACACACACAACTAACAGTAGCGCTGCTCCCCCAGACCGTATTTTAAACCAACCAGCTCTAGGCCGGTGTAGAGGCTAATGCCCGTCTCGTCTGTCTCACCGTCGCTTTTTTTCTTGTAGTAAAGCCTTGCACATAGTCTGATCGATCGTATGATGATTCTGGGCCAGCGTGACCTGGGGACAGTTACGGTATTTCCTTATCAGTAATAACAGGCAGTTTATTCAAGCTTTTGATTTGTAGGGGATAAAGCACGTGAAGTGTTTCACGGAGTACAGCACAAAGCACTTGTTAGCTATTATAATGAATGACTTTTCCTCTTCCTTCACTTTTCGCTTCCCTCTGCTCATTTGAGCTTAACCGAGTCAAGAGAAGCCTGCGCCCCTCCCACTGCCTCTCTGGGCATGCGCACCACCAGAACGGCCGCACCCTGTCCTAATCAAATCATTTACCCGGGAAAAAGGGAAAAAAGACTCGCCTGCACCGTACTCTGAGGGGAACAGGTTGTAAAACGATAAGAGGCCATCATATACAGGTTAAAAGGGCTGGAAAACTCCACTCTCCCCGCCAGAAGAGCCGGCCCGCGAACCCACCTCTCCGAGAACCCAGGGACTCTCAAATCCGCCCCGGCTCTGCGCTAGAAGCGGAGCCTAGCCACCCGCAGCTAATCGGGGAGGGAAGCGACCGTCTGGCGGACTTTTCATTGGCCCAGAGTCACAAAGGTCGGCAGCTTCTCCCCCTTCCGGTTGCTGAGTGGTTGAGGCCGAAATACAACTCCTATCGCCATTGCCTGAGCCCAGCTGTCAGTCTTCTCGCGTCTCGCGGCGCGACACAAGCAGGCGTGGCCTGGAGAGCAGTCTCGGAGCCTGCTGCAGGGAGAAGATGGCGGTCGCAGTGAGAACTTTGCAGGAGCAGCTAGAAAAGGCCAAAGAGAGCCTAAAGAATGTGGATGAGAATATTCGCAAGCTCACCGGGCGGGATCCGAATGACGTGAGGTGAGGGGCGGATGGGAAATGCCGGCTCCGAGAGGCAGCCACGAAGCCGGGGTGAGTTGGGGCGGGGAGGGCGGCCAGCCCTGAGAGGACTCGAACATCGAGGCCTGTTCCCGGGGCAGCCGTGGAACCCCGTTCTCGGTGAGGTGGGAATTTCCAAGGCTCCCACCGTAAGTCCTGGGGCTCACATGCGTGAGGAAGGAGAGCGGGGCCTGGGTGCGCCAGGATGGCTTCCTGTCCTGTGGGAAGGCCCAGACTGCCGATTCCCGCCCTCGGCCCTGCAGGCCCGGAACTGCAGCACAAAGCCTTCCTTCTCTCGGGGCCACCCGATTCGGGGCTGGCCCGGAGACCCTCCCGGGACGCGGTCCTGCCGCCTTGCCCTCCGGCTCTTGCCCACGTGCAACTTCCTTTGGGTTAGCGAAATCTGGACTTGATTCAAGCTTGTTAATGTGTAGTGGCATCGAGGTAAATATAATTTCTGTGATACTGGTCTTGGAAAAATAAGGAAGTTAACAAAGTACTTCGTGTCCTGTTCCAAACACGTGGGTTTTGAAACCATCATCTTCGAACTTTTCTGATTAATTTCTCTTGATGATGAACCGCACTCGTTACAGTATTTGGTGCTATTAGAAATGATTTTTGTACTGATTTGTAAATATCTTGTAGGCCCATCCAAGCCAGATTGCTGGCCCTTTCTGGTCCTGGTGGAGGTAGAGGACGTGGTAGTTTATTGCTGAGGTAAGATTTCCTTAGGATTTTAATTCATTGGTACTTACTACACTAAATTAACGAAACGGTTTAAACAAATTTCGTGGTCGAGCCCATGTTAGAAATGTTTGGTTTGTTTGAAGCTGTGATCAGCTGTAGTTTTCTGTAGAGCTATCCTGGAATTTCATTTGCATTCAAAACTAGACATTGAAGAATATAGTAACTATACCAGTTATGTGCAAACTTAATTTATTCTCATAGTTTTAAAAGAAATGCTACAAAAGCATCTTGAAGTAAATGCCCATTTAAGGTTACTTTAACTGGAAGGTTTTTTTTTTTAATTGCAACTAAATTATCTTCCTTAAATGGAAATACCATTTTTCTCAAATTCCAAGTGCTTTATGTTGGCCTTTCTTTTTGCAGGCGTGGATTCTCAGATAGTGGAGGAGGACCCCCAGCCAAACAGAGAGACCTTGAAGGGGCAGTCAGTAGGTATGTCTGAAGGCATACTTATATGTTCCATTTTCTGAGGTAGCATACAAATATAAAAATTTAATAAATATTGTTGAATTAAGTTGTCTTAGAATTGAGTAGTATACCACTTACCCTGAGTCTGTTTCCTTGGTATTTGAACTGAGACAGCCAGTATGCCTCAAAACTCAATTCTTCACTAACAATAACAGAAATTTTACCAAAGTAAAGGTCACGAGAAGAATAATATTGAGAAAATAGTTAATTTGGGTTACTTTTCTGACTTGTACTACAAGAACTTAAGTGGCTTGAGAGGTATAGGAGATCAGAGTTTGAATTGGTTCTTTTAAATTCATTTTTAAATTCATTTTCCTTTGTCAGGCTGGGCGGGGAGCGTCGGACTCGGAGAGAATCACGCCAAGAAAGCGACCCAGAGGACGATGATGTTAAGAAGGTAATTGAGATTAAAAGAACTTCATAGAGGGTGAATATAGTATTTTCACCTTAGTACATTTAAAGGAGTGCCACTGTATGCTAGTTAAATTACTGAAATTTCTTTTCTCCTGCAGCCAGCTTTGCAGTCTTCAGTTGTAGCTACCTCCAAAGAGCGGACACGGAGAGACCTTATCCAGGATCAAAATATGGATGAAAAGGGAAAGCAAAGGTATCTTAAGTATCTTTCTGGAGGAAAACAACTTTTGTCAAATAATGCAATTTTAAGAAAATTTAAGTAATTGTTCAAGTGTCTATGCTATGCTTCTTTTAGGAAATGGCAGGCTTAAATGAAGTGGAACCTTTTGAAATTGGATTTTCTTTTTCTGTTCTTTAGGAACCGACGAATATTTGGCTTGTTGATGGGCACCCTTCAGAAATTTAAACAAGAATCCACTGTTGCTACCGAAAGGGTATTTATGCAATTTTTCCTTTGCTTCTTTTATTTAAGCTATCAAAGTAGTTAATTACATGTTTCTTAAACACTGAGAAGTTCTCAAGGTTTAACTGCAAGCTTCATAAAGCGCATTACCGATATTTCCTAAGGAAAAAAAAAAAGAGAAGAAAAAGATTTAATTGCTAGCCTAAAATGAAGCCAAGGAAAAACTTTTAAAACTTTCTCAAGTTGTTATACTGTTGACTGGTTCTTTTTGAGGTGCTGTTAAAGTAACTTAGTGAACTTTGCTTTGTGGTTCAAAGAGCCTAGTCTGATTAAGGAGAACCTGGATTCTGGTTTCAGCTCTATAACAATCTCATTTTGTGGTCTTGGACATGTCTCTTCATTTCTTTAGGCCTTAGAGTGCTTTCTTTCGAACAGGAAGTTGAACTTACTAATCATCGTCATTTATTAAATAATTATAATTTCTAAGACTTAACACACTCAGAGGCACTCCAGAAGCAACAGCATAAGTTATATTCCCTGCCCTCCAGAGTTTATTTAACTGTGTCATTTTTCTGGAAGTTTTTATTTTACTAAAGCTACAAAATTGTGTCCTTGGAGTTGAACACAAACTTATTGCTTCTCGGGAGAACTATAGTGAAAGATAACAATTCGGTTATTTTATTTCAGCTTTCATATGTTAACTTTATTAGAAAATATAAAAGCTTAAAGCATCAACGTTTGAAGAATGTCCGTAGATTTTTTTTTTTTTTGTAGAATTTTAAAAAGAGAGTTGACTAGTTTGTTAGTTACTTCGTTCACTAGGATATCACTTGTCTCAAATTCTTTGCTTTGGAAAGAATAACTGAAGATAACCTGTAAAGACAGTACTCTTCTCTTTCAGGTTAACTTTTAGGTAAGGTTCTTTCATAAATTATGTTGGAATAAGACAGTTACTGATATTGTAGCTAATGGCTTTAAACTTTAGATTTTTACATGAAAAGACTTCAGTCCCCATTTCCTGGAGGGGAAATTGCAGTCCACCTCAAATGCCAAGGTTGAATTAGCTGGTGTCCTGAATTGCAGATGTGAAACATGTTTGCAGACAACAGTAAAATTGTGATACTTCACATAATCAGGATGTATAATAAGCTTTTAAAGATTATTGCTTATCTTTAGCAAAAGAGACGCCAGGAAATTGAACAGAAACTTGAAGTGCAGGCAGAAGAAGAAAGAAAGCAGGTTGAAAATGAGAGGAGAGAACTGTTTGAAGAGAGGCGTGCTAAACAGACAGAACTGCGGCTTTTGGAACAGAAGGTTGAGCTTGCGCAGCTGGTGAGTATATTTTGAAATTCTAAGATTGGTAATCCTTCATGTTGACAAAAGCGCTGACCTTTTTACCTTTTCTTTAGCAAGAAGAATGGAATGAGCATAATGCCAAGATAATTAAATATATAAGAACTAAAACAAAGCCCCATTTGTTCTATATTCCTGGAAGAATGTGTCCAGCTACCCAAAAACTAATAGAAGAGTCACAGAGAAAAATGAATGGTAAGTGTAAATGAAGAGGTCCCTTGAAATTTCCTTAATGAGTAAGGTAACACACAAATACATACATGTTTGTTTCCTGTGACACCTGTGATTCAATAGTTAATTTTTTAGAAAGATATTCTAAGATGCTAATGTGTTTGGAGTATAGGAGCATTTGTTTCATGATAGATATTAACTGGAAACTTGGATATTAGGTGGTGCTTAATGCATGTTTATTTCTTAAGCATTTGAGTGAGCTTTCTCTTTTGTTTGATACTCTTAGTATCCAGATACAAATGCTGATGAATCAAGAAAAAGTCAACATTGATGTAGTAAATAGAGGAAGCACACATGGAAGGGTAGACACTACTAAGATGGTGATTAGATGATTTGTCTCTCCTTGGGATCAAAAAAATTAATGCATGATATGATACCATAAAACTGATTGTTTAAGAGAAGCTTTATTTTTTTTCATTTAGTATGAAGTAAAATAGCAAAAGATTATCTTGTTTTTCCATCAGTTAGATAATGTGGTGTGGTTTTGCTAATTTCTTAGTGTATAGGTTTCCAGTGGATCTTTGCTTTTGTCATCTTATATCAATTTGTAATTACTTACATGCTATAATCAGTCTTTTGTCATCTCTTTACAAAAAAGACATTTAGATAAACTCACTGACAATTTGTGACTAGGTGTCAAATTGTGATTTTGAATTTTCTAAATCATAGTAAATTTTACACGTAAATTTTTATCCTTTAGCTTTATTTGAAGGTAGACGCATCGAATTTGCAGAACAAATAAATAAAATGGAGGCTAGGCCTAGAAGACAATCAATGAAGGAAAAAGAGCATCAGGTGGTGCGTAATGAAGAACAGAAGTCGGAACAAGAAGAGGGTAAGGTGGCTCAGCGAGAGGAAGAGTTGGAGGAGACAGGTAATCAGCACAATGATGTAGAAATAGAGGAAGCAGGAGAGGAAGAGGAAAAGGAAATAGGTATAGTTCATAGTGATGCAGAGAAAGAACAGGAGGAGGAGGAACAAAAGCAGGAAATGGAAGTTAAGATGGAGGAAGAAACTGAGGTAAGGGAAAGTGAGAAGCAGCAGGATAGTCAGCCTGAAGAAGTTATGGATGTGCTGGAGATGGTCGAGAGTGTCAAAAATGTAATTGCTGAGCAGGAGGTAATGGAAATCAATCAAGTTGAAAGCATAGAACCTTCAGAAAATGAAACTAGCAAAGAATTGGAGCCAGAGTTGGAATTTGAAGTTGAGCCAGATAAAGAATGTAAATCTCTTTCTCCTGCAAAAGAGAATGCTAGTGCTCTAGAAATGGAAAATGAGCCTGAGGAAAAAGAAAAAGAATCTGAGCCCCAGCCTGAGCCTGTGGCTCAACCTCAGTCCCTGCCTCAGCCTCAGTCTCAGCCTCAGCCTCAGCCTCAGCCCCAGCCCCACTCCCACTCCCACTCCCACTCCCACTCTCACTCCCACTCTCACTCCCACTCCCACTCTCAGTCCCACTCCCAGTCCCAACCAGTACTCCAGCCCCAGCCTCCCTCTCAGCCTGAGACTTTGCCATTAGCTGTTTCACAGCCACCACCTCAGGTTATTCAGGAGCAAGGGCATTTACCGCCTGAGAGGAAGGAGTTTCCTGTAGAATCTGTAAAACTCACTGAGGTGGTAGTAGAACCAGTCTTGACAGTACATTCAGAGAGCAAGAGCAAAACCAAAACGAGGAGCAGAAGTAGAGGTCGAGCTAGAAATAAAACAAGCAAGAGTAGAAGTCGAAGCAGTAGCAGTAGTAGTTCTAGTAGCAGTTCAACCAGTAGCAGCAGTGGAAGCAGTTCCAGCAGTGGCAGTAGCAGTAGTCGAAGTAGTTCCAGTAGCAGCTCCAGTACAAGTGGCAGCAGCAGTAGAGACAGTAGCAGTAGCACTACTAGTAGTAGTGAGAGTAGAAGTCGGAGTAGGGGCCGGGGACATAACAGAGATAGAAAGCACAGAAGGAGCGTGGATCGGAAACGAAGGGATGCTTCAGGACTAGAAAGAAGTCACAAATCTTCAAAAGGAGGTAGTAGTAGAGATACAAAAGGATCAAAGGATAAGAATTCCCGGTCTGACAGAAAGAGGTCTATATCAGAGAGTAGTCGATCAGGCAAAAGATCTTCAAGAAGTGAAAGAGACCGAAAATCAGACAGGAAAGACAAAAGGCGTTAATGGAAGAAGCCAGGCTTTCTTAGCCTATTCTTTGCAGCAGAAGATTTCTTGATGAGTAAAAGGATTACCTTTCCTTGTAAGGAGAATGCTGCCTTAAGAATTGCATGTTGTAAAAATTTTTTTGGAAAATACAGACTGTTTGTTTACCAGACATTCTTGTACTTTTGCATAATTTTGTAAGAGTTATTTATCAAAATTATGTGAGGTTCCAAAATATGTAAAAACAATAATAATAAAAAAAATTAACATCCCTTGTCATCTTTTTTAAATATCCTATACTCTTCAGTAAGAATCTGTATATTTTAATAGGTAAATCTTTAAGTCTGTTCCCTTCTGTATCATACATTGCTTTTGTAGAAATAAATGTGCATTTCTTTCATTAGTTTTGGGATGTCCTCGTTGACGCTTGTATAATAAGTATTCTCTTGATATCATTTTCAGCTTTTATCACTAGATATTGAACGTGATTAGAATGTTTTTGAAGGTTTCCTCACATTTATTTGCCTTAGACAATTATTTTGAGTTGTCAAAGTCAGATCTTTGCAGCTTTGTTGGGAACATAGTTTGTTCTCCTTAAATTCACTTACCATTTTTTTCTAATCTCCCTTGTTTTTTTAATCTAAGCATTTCCCCGTTTCTCATATTTAAACCATATATTTGGTAGATAACTTAAAACAGTATGATTTGGTTGGAGTTTTCTTTACGATTATGGGAGCATCATTTTTTGTCTCCTTGGTTACTTGTGTGATATAGCATATACATCTGTTAAAGAAAAAAAGTCACTTTCTAGGGGAGAGAGGTAGAAAAGTATATCCTAAGCTTGGATTTTGAGTTTGTGGTCTTGTCTTAACTTTTGTGTTGGCCGTAACTGAAACATGCCAATGTGTTTTCAAGAATTTTTGTTTAAGTAAGTATTGTATGAAAGTTTACAAAATGAAGGAAGTTCATCTACACTTGAATCTGTAAGCAAGATAACACGCAAGTGGTACCAAATGATTATTAACTTTGTTGTTTTATAAATTTGTATGAAGTTGGAGTATCTGTTGCCCATTACTATACATGTGCAAATAAATGTGGCTTAGACTTGTGACTGCTTAAGACTAGTACTTGTATTAACTTTCTGATGCTTTGTACAAGAGAGCACTTAAATTGCAAACGGCCTTTTTTGAGTTTATAATTTAACGTTGTGACTACAGCTTTAGGCTTGACTTTGAATATTCATTATGCCTTCCCTTGACAAGTAAACGGTAAGAGTAAAAATGTCAACATACATTTTCAGCATTGTATAAATGTAAGTGAACATGTTAAAAGAAATCTTTTTAAAAAAAATCCTTTCTTGGAGCAATTATTAAATAGTAAAGGAGTAGAACTTCTCAGACTGCAGAGCTAGCTACCTGCATCCCTGGGCCAGTTGTTTATACCAAGAGTCACTTCACCCAGGAATTCTAATACTTTCCAGCATGCAGTAGCAAATTTTATTTTCCTGTGTGCAATTATGGGGAAAAGGTTGTTAAACACTTAAAAGGGATGACCGTAAAACCTGGTTCTTTTTTTAAAAAGTCCTTATTTGATGAATCTAAAATAATTGTATGTGTTAAGATCTTGTACAAATTAAGTTTTGTTCATTTTTATCCAGAAAATTTGAACAGTTGTCATGATGCTTATACAAAAGATTATTTTGGGTTTATAATGCATGAGGAGAAAAAAAGGAAAAGATCTTTGGAATATGCAGAACAATTTTCAGTTATTTTAGTTAAGCTCTGCTGATGAAATATATAGAAAAAATTCTAATAACTTTAATTTTACTGACTTCAGTGGTATGCCTTTATAAATTGAAGGTTTCATTTTTTAAATTGAGTTTTGCTTTATCCTTGGAAATGATCCTTTTTTTTTTTCATCTTTATCGGAGTATAATTGCTTCACAATACTGTGTCAGTTTCTGTTGCACACCAAAGCGAATCAGCCATATGCACACACATGTCCCCATATCCCCTCCCTCTTGAGCCTCCCTCCCATCCTCCCTATCCCACCCCTCTAGGTCATCCCAAAGCACCGAGCTGATCTCCCTGTGCTATGCTGCTGCTTCCCACCAGCCAATGGAAATGATATTTTAAGGAATTTATGTTCAGAGAATCATGTAATTCGTTCCTTGCGAAGATACAAGGAATGTTAGAATTTAAAAGTAATGAAACTTTCTTAGGAGAAAAAGACATGCAGGGGTCCTATTAGAAATTATTTTTATGGAAAATTTAGAAGCTGAATAGGGATACAGCTAGTGACTAAGGACTGAAATTAGTTTGGAGCTCTGTTAATTAGAGACATTTAAGGGGCTGCTTAGGAAACACTTCATTTGCTCTGAGATTCCAAGGTTGGTGTGGCCACAGAAATTAGAAAATAGTATGATCTTCAATGAGCTGTATCCTGGCTAGGGTTTGTCTATGCACTGTCTAGACCTCTGTTAACTATACACATGAATACTCTAGTAATTTGGGCCAAGCAAAACCCACTAAAGCAGCAATTGAATGAGTTTGTAAACTAATGAATTAACAAAGAAATGATTACATGGCATAGTAATGTGGGCCAATGCCCTCAGAATAACAAGTCACTAAAATGTTTTGGGGTTTAATTTCTTAACACGAATTTTTTAAAAATCTTTTTTGAAATCATTGAATAAAAGTCTTAACTAGTTTCCCTTGAGATACTGCCATTAAAGCACTTAGCCCAGAAAACCTGTAGCCTATTTACATGGTTGGACTTCCTTTCTCTAAGAAGTCAGTGGGGAAGATTGCAGCTTGGCAAAAATAAACCTCAAGTATCTGAAAATTTCTTAGACTATTCTTTTCTCACGTGGCATGATACTCAGATGCCTACAACTCTGCTTCCCATTGCCATTTCAGTACCCTATTTAAATTTATAACACTTCCCCTCACTGTCCCCTTTCCTTGCTTTATTTGCTTTCATAACAGCATTATGTAGTTATATTGTACTTTGATTTATTGTGTACTTCCCACTGGAATTCAAGCTCCATGAGAGTGATTTTTTTTTTAATCCCATTGCTGTAATTCAAATACCTAGGATAGGGCCTTGTGCATTATAGGCAATATCATGAATAAATTGTGATGGGCCATTAACGTGGTTTGTGTGATTTGATCTCTGATTGTCTTTCCAACTTACGCTGCCTCTTCCATCACATCCAGATAATGCTTTGAAACAATGAACTGAGCCATTGGCTGGAGCCAAGGAGATGTGGCTGGAGCAGAGTAAGCAGAGAGTAAAGTACAGTAGTTAAGAGAGATAATAGGCCCAGCTAGTACAGGGCCTTACAGGCAATTTTAAGTCCTTTAGCTTTTATTTATGGCAAGTCATTAGAGGGTTTTTTTGTTTTTTGTTATTTTAATTTTATTTATATTTGGCTGCGTTGGATCTTCACTGCTGCGTGTGGGCTTTCTCTAGTTGTGGCGAGCGGGGGCTAGTCTTCTTTGCGGTGCACGGGCTTCTAATTGCAGTGGCTTCTCTTATTGTGGAGCACGGGCTCTAGCTGCATGGGCTTCAGTAGTTGTTGCTCACGGGCTCTAGAGCGCAGGCTCAGTAGTTGTGCACAGGCTTAGTTGCTCCGCGGCATGCGGGATCCTCCTGGACCAGGAATCAAACCCGTGTCCCCTGCATTGGCAGACAAAGTCCTATCCACTGTGCCACCAGAGAAGTCCCCATTAGAGGGTTTTGAACAGGGGAGTTAAATGATAGAATTTAACAATACTACTCTGGGCTGTGCTGAGGAAAGACTAAATGGGACCAAGGGCAGGAACAAATAGTTAAGGAGCTATTGTAATAATTAGGCAAAATGTAGTAACTTAGGCCGGGGTGGTAGCAGTAGAAATGGTTATCAGATTCTGGATATATTTTTAAGATAGTCCCCAAGGAATTTTCTGGTGGACTATGTTGTGTGAGAAATCAGGGATGACTAAAGATTTTACCTGAGCAGCTAGAAGTGAATTGCCATTAGCTGAAATGGGAAAGACCAGGATGAACAAACAGGTTTGAGGATAGTGGAGGTGAGTGGGTCAGGAGCTTAGTTTGAGATTCCTATTAGACATCCAAGTGAAGATGTGAAGTTAAAGAAGCTAGACATATCATTTGGTTTCAGGAGGCACTTTACTGGAAATGTAAATTTGAGAGTTCTAAGTGTATCAATGGTAAGATCACGAATGCGTTAAGTATAGAGAAGAGTTGTAATGACATCCCTGGGCACTTCTGCTTTTAAGAGGATGAGGAGCTGAAGAGGAACCAGCAAAAGAGCAGAAGCCAGAGAAATAAGGAAATAGAAGAGAGTGGTGTTTTGGTTTTTTTTTCTTAAAGAGAATGCTCTTTATATTATTTATGGCTGTGTTGGGTCTTCGTTTCTGCGCCAGGGCCCTCTCTAGTTGCGGCAAGCGGGGGCCACTCTTCATCGCGGTGCGCGGGCCTCTCACTATCGCGGCCTCTCTTGTTGCGGAGCACAGGCTCCAGACGCGCAGGCTCGGTAATTGTGGCTCACGGGCCCAGCTGCTCCACGGCATGTGGGATCCTCCCAGACCAGGGCTCGAACCCGTGTCCCCTGCATTGGCAGGCAGACTCTCAACCACTGCGCCACCAGGGAAGCCCGAGAGTGGTGTTTTTGAAGGTAAGGGAAGGAAGTGTTTCAAGGAGGAAGCAGTATAATGTGAAGTGATGCTGATGGGTTAATGAAAATGAAGAGTAAGAACCACTGAATTTAGCAACATAGGTCATTAGTGACCTTCAGAAGAACAGTTTCATAAACAACAAGGTCCTACTGCATAGCACAGGGAACTATATTCAATGTCTTGTGATAAACTATAATGGAAAAGAATATGCAAAGGTATATGTACGTATAACTGAATCACTTTGCTGAACAGCAAAAATTAACACAATGTTGTAAATCAACTGTACTTACAATTTTTTAAAATTTTTATTATTTATTTTTGGCTGCATTGGGTCTTCATTGCTGTGCGTGGACTTTCTCTAGTTGTAGCGAGCAGGGGCTACTCTTGATTGCGGTGCGCGGGCTACTCATTGCAGTGGCTTCTCTTGTTGTGGAGCATGGGCTCTAGGCGCGCAGGCTTCAGTAGTTGTGGCACACAGGCTCATTAGTTGTGGCCCATGGGTTTAGTTGCTTCGCGGCATGTGGGATCTTCCTGGACCAGGGATTGAACCTGTGTCCCCTTCATTGGCAAGCGGATTCTTAACCACTGCACCACCAGGGAAGTCCCTAAATCAACTATACTTGAATAACATAATTTTTTTTAAAAAAAGCAGTTTCAGGAGAGTGATGGGGGTAAGATGATTGAAGAGAGTTGGAGATATGTATCACTTCCAGTTAAGGTAGTTAAATTGGACCAATCCTCCCACTGAGAACTAGAAAAACTGTGATGTGTGTGTGTGTGTGTATAGAAGTATAGATTGGAAAATCTGAAGCCTTCAGAGAACCATTAAGGTTCTACTATAGAATTATAGGGCCAAAATCAGAGAAAGGAGGAAACCCAAAGAGGTGCCTGGTGTTTGGGGTTATTTTTCCCCTAGATCCTGTTATGGAAGAGGCTGCCAAGATGCTGAAAACAGATCTTTGTACAGAATCAAGGTGCCAGGCAGACAAAATTTTGAGTTCAACGGCCATTAAAAAGGGGAGCCCTTTTAAGCCTCCCACACCCCAGGCTTTGGGTTGGAACCCCAAAGTGCTATACTCTAGGAATAAGATGAACCAGAAATAGACCAGTCTTCAAAGGGACTGAATGAACCTATTGGATTGTTATCTGGGATTTGCAGGAGCAAAGTTAAATTTTGTATGAAGATGACATCACCAGTGTTTCAAGTTTATATGCAATTTTTCGTATATGATCAAACATAACTAAGAATAAAAGGAGATAAGACCTTGTCAAAAGACAACAGATACAAAGATGACAGAGCCAAAGGGAATCCTGATAATGGTGTTAATCAATCCTGGACTTTTTAAAAATAACTGCTTAATATATACAAGGAATAGAATTTAAACAGAGAATGGAAAACTAGTTTTAAAAAAGAGCCAAATGGAAATTCTAGAACTGAGAAACACTTTTTGAAATTAAGAATTCAGTGGCCAAATTTAACAATAGATCAGAGATGGTCAGTGAATAATGGCTGAGGATCTTGCACAACTGAAGAAACACAATAAGGCCATAGTCTTGAACCTCAAGTGGGATAAATAAAACCACTTGAGCATGGGAAAACTTTTGAAAAACCAAATACAAATTCCAAATGTATGGGAATTTTCTAGTTACCTATTTATTATTGATTTGTAGTTTATTTATTTATTTACGGCCGTACTGCATGGCCTGTGGGATCTTTAGTTCCCTGACCAGGGATCAGACCCATGCCCCCTGCAGTGGAAATGCAGAGTCTTAACCGCTGGACCACTGGGGAAGTCCCCTGATTTGTAGTTTAATTCCACTGTCATTAAAAAGCATATTCTGTATAATTTCAATTGTTGAGAATTTTGTTGAGAATTGCTATTATGTTAGGCCTTGCATATGATTAGTTTGGTAACTATTATATATGGCCTTGAACGAAGTATTGATTCTGTAGGTATTTGCAGTTTATGTCAATTAGGTCCTTTTTATTGGTTGTATTGCTTAAATCTTTTATATCCTTATTGCTTCTTTATTGACTATCAGTTACAAGAGGCATGTTATAATTTCCCACTAAGTTCATGGATTTGTCTTTCTCCTTTCAGTTTTATTTTATGTATTTTTGAGGCTGTTGTAGTGCATATAAATTTAAAATTGCTTCATCTTCTTTGTGAATTGACCCTTTCAGAATTTTCACATCTCCATTTCTAATAATATTTTTGTCTTAAAATCTACTTTACCTGATATTGGTATAGCTACTCCAGCTTTTTTTGGGGTAGTGTTGGCATAATTTCTTTTCCACACTTTTACTTTCAAGCTTTCCATGATCCTTATATTAAAGATGTGTTTTATAAGCAAGATATTTTTTTAAAACCAATATGATAGCCTTTGTCTTTTATTTGGAGTAATCTGTCTAAGTTTAATTGTTGACATATTTAGATTTAAATCTTACTATTTTACTAATTGCCTTCTATTTTTCTTGCCTATTCTTATGTTTCTTTTTCTTTCTTTTCTTGACTTCTTTTGAACTGAATGAATAATTATTAATATTTTATTATCCCCCTCTATTAACTTGGTACATTCTTTTACTGTTTCTTAAGAGGTTTTCCTAGAACTTACAGCATGCATCCATGCATGATGTAAGACCCTTAGAAAATTTTACTCCATTTATATGCTAATTTTTTCATATAGTTTGTCTATATATGTTTTAAGCCTCACAACACATTGTTATGGATTCATACTTTCAGTATTCATTTACATTTTCCATTGCTTTTTATACCTTCCTGCACCTTCAAGTTTTTATCCGGGATCATTTTCCTTCTGCCTAAACATTCTTTAGTACTTCCTTTAATGTGGGTCTTCTGGTGATGAGTTCTCTGTTTTTATTTATCCTAAAATTCCTTTATTTCATCTTAATTTTTGAAGGATTTATTCGCTCAGTGTAGAAGTCTAGGTTGGTGGGTATTTTCTTTCTGTACTGTGAAGACATTGTTTTATTGTCTTCGGTAGTCATTGTTTCTGTTGAGAAGTCAAATGATGGCCTTATTTTTGCTCCTTTGAAGGTAATTCAAAACTTTCCCCCCTAGGGGAGGAGGAAACAAGGAGCAGAGGAAACAATTCCAGGCCCCAATTATTTCATCAGTGAATTCTATCAGTTTTACACAAACCCTTCCAGAGAGCAGAAGAAGAGGGAACACTTCTTAGCCCATTTAATGAGACCTATATAACCCTGATAGCAATATGACACAAGGATATTAGAAGAAAGGGAAAATTACAGTGCAATTCACTCACAAACATAAATGTAAAACCTTGAACTATTGAAAGATCAAATCCAACAATGTTGAGCACTTTCCCCTTGAGATTAGGAACAAAACAGGATAATCATTCTCTCTGCCTTTATTCAATATTTTGTCGAATAGACAACTCTAGTGCAATAAGGCAAGAAGAAAAAATAAATGGTAGGAAAATTGGACAGTAAAAAAAAAGAAAACTACACAGAAAACTATAAAAGATTATTGAGAGAAATTTTAGAAGAATTAAGTGAAAGAATGTACCAGATCCAATCATTAAAAGACTATTATAAAAATGTCAATTTCCATCCAGTTGATCTATAGATTCAGTACAATTCCAGTATAGATTCCACAAGTGTGTGTGGGAATGGAGAGGTGGGGTGTAGAAGAATTGACAAGTGTCTCTAAAATGTATATGGAAATAGAAAAGGTAAAGAACTAAATCCTTGAAGAAGAACAAAGTGAAGACTTATTTTATAAACTAAAGTAACTAAGACTGTGATAATAGTGCAAGTATAGTCAAACAAACAGACCAATGAAATAGAGTCCAGAAATAGATGCTCACCACAACAGCTAAAATTAAAGAGTGACAATGCCAATTGTTGGTAAGGTTATGGAGCAAAGAGAAATTTCATATATTGCTGGTGAGAAAGTAAATTTGTAAAACCACCTTAGAAAACTGGCAATATCTGCTGAAGTACATTTTTCTGCATATCCTATATCCAAGGATTTTATCACTAGGTATAAATCCAATAGAAAAGTATGCACTCTTCACCAAGAGATGTACATAATGTCTCTAGCAGTGTTATTTATAGATGGCTCAATCTGTAAAAACCCAAATTCACTCAACAGTGGAATAAACAAATTGTGGCATATTCATACCATGGAATGCTGTTCAGCAATTAAAATAAATGAACCACAGCTACATCATCGACATGATACCTCCTACAACTACAACACTGAGCAAAAGAAGCCAGGTAAAAATACATATCATATTGAGTTGGCCAAAAAAGTTTGTTCAGGTTTTTCTATAACATCTTACAGAAAAACCGAACGAACTTTTTGGCCAACCCAATATCCCATTGACAGAAATTTCAAAAACTAATCTATGGTTTTAGAAATTATGGAGTTAGAAATCAAGATAGTACTGCCTTCAGGGAGAATGGAGAGGTTAAAGATTGAAAGGGGGCTTGAAGGAAACTTCTAAGTTGCTGGTAAAGTTCTTTCTTCACCTGGGTAATGGTTATATTTGTGGGAATCCACTGAACTGTATACTTATGACTTGTGCACTTTTCTGTACCTTTGTTATACTTAAGACCATCTCAACGATGCTTATAGATTATTACTACTTTTATTATTATTATTTTTTTTGGCTGTGTTGGGCTTCAGTAGTTTCAGCACATGGGCTTAGTAGTTGCAGCACGTGGACTCAGTAGTTGCGGCATGTGGGCCCTAGAGTGCATGGGCTTCAGTAGTTGTGGCTCGCGGGCTCTAGAGCGCATGCTCAGTAGTTGTGGCGCATGGGCTTAGTTGCTCCGAGGCATGGGGGATCTTCCCGGACCAGGGATCAAACCCATGTCCCCTGCATTGGCAGACAGATTCTTAACCACTGTGCCACTAGGGAAGCCCATTACTACTTCTAAATCAACCCAAACAAGTTAGTCTCTCAACATATCAATGTTAACAATCTCAGTTTGTCTTTTGAGTTATTCAATTTAGGAAACATTTATTGAAAGCCTGTTTCTTTATTTATCTCTTTATCTCTTTATTTATTTATGGCCATGCCATGCAGCATACAGGATCCTAGTTCCCCGACCAGGGATCAAACCTGTGCCTCCTGCATTGGGAGCGTGGAGTCCCAACCACTGGAAAGTCAGGGAAGTCCCTGAAAGCTTATTTATTAAGTAAAGGGAAGACATTTGGGGCATTAGAGATTGAGTGGTAGTCCTTGCCTTCCATTACTAAGAGAAGAACTTTAAGCTGATTTCTTTTACTCTCTTAGGACTGATGATAGTCTTTCACTCTACATTTATTGAGCATCTGTTCAACACCTGGTGCTGGAAATGGAGTGCATTCACATAGACCTCACTGCTTCCTAGAGAATAGTCAAGATTCAAACGTTTACAATGCACTGTGGTTTAGCTTCTACAGATTTTTCACAATCTTCCCACAAGAATACTTAGCAAAACTACTAAGACTCTAATGGTTACATCATGGAATCAGTTTCCTTTGTGGTGATAACAGTGTTCATTTAATGAACAAAAGTACTTACAATGAGAAATATTATTGTATGCTGAGCAATTTTTGGAAAAGTCTAAGATTTTTTTCCTTTTGGAAGAAATTAACTGGGAGATAGGTGGTACAAGAAAAAAAAAAGGTGTACAGGTGGTCCCTGACTTACGAGGTTCAATTTAATGATTTTTTGACTTTACAGTGGTGGGAAAGCAGTATGTAGTATTCAGTAGGAACTGTACTTTGAATTTTTACTTCCAAACTGTACTTTAAATTTTGATAATTTCCCAGGCTAATAATATGTGGTAGGATACTCTCGTGATGCTGGGCAGTGGCCCAAGCCACAGCTCACTGTCAGACTTGAGATCATGAGGGTAAACAGCAGATATACTTACAACCATTCTATACCCATACAACCATTCTGTTTTTCAATTTCAGTACACTATTCAATAAATTATATGAGATATTCAATACTTTATTATAAAATAAACTTTGTGTTAGAGGAGTTGGTCCAACTGTAGGCTAATGTAAGTGTTCTGAGCACGTGTAAGGTAGGTGAGGCTAAGCTATGATGTTTCATAGGTTAGCTGTATTAAATGCATTTTTGGCTTATGATATTTTCAACTTACAATGGGTTTATCAGGATGTAACCTTGTTGTAAGCCAAGGAAGATCTGTATATATCTTCAGAATGTGGAAAACTTAGGAATCCTAAGGATATGAGCTAAACCTGGAAATGGCATTTTATGTTTCCAGCCAAGGTATGCAAGGTCAAATGGCTCCAACTGCCAGTGCAAAGACAATATATATATATATATATATATATATATATATATATATATATATATATATATATATATATATATTTTTTTTTTTTTTTTTAACAAATCAAATATTCATTGGCTCTGAGGGAGTCAGGAAAACGTATGTTAGCAACGCACAGTGTTTCAGGGACAATTAATAGAACATATTTGGTTGGTTTTGGCTTGGAAATGTTTGAGGTTATAGTGTAGGTGGTCCAGAATGTCCAAACAGCCTATGGAGTTTATACTACATGATTTTTCAAAGTAGCCTAAGTTTTAAAAACTAATAAGGTCTGGTTAAATAAGTTTAGGAGATTACAGCTCTGTATCCCTTCCTTAGAGATTTATAATGTATATCAGCATATTAAAGACCTTGAGAAATTCTGTAGCAACTCAGATTAATTTTGTGTTCTAAATTGATTTGACTGTGGAATTATTTTCTCATTTAAATGTAAAGCTATTAGAAGTTTTTAAGTTAGGTTTTAGATTAGGCTGTAAAATGTAAATTTTTATGTTCTTCAATAAAAAACTTTTTCTTCTAATTACCCCCTTTTTCTGTTACTGTAGTTTTTATTTATCAAGAAGAGGTAAAAGAATGTACTAGAGTAGGAATATAGTGTGTCAAGTGAAAGATCTTAACAACCTACATTCTATAGCCAGTGCTGCTTAAATTTATTCTCCAAAATACCTCCTATCTGTAGAATAGAAAAAAATATGCCCCCAAATGGAACATAGGATGAGCCCAGAGCAAAAAGTTTCCTTTTTAACATTTATCAATTAAAATTAAAAGTTATCAATTTTGGGACAAAATGTGTGTGATAGGTTCACCCAACAGCAATTTACTCCC